>NW_027480480.1:322121-644243 GCF_051401765.1 Calliopsis andreniformis
AGGGTTGCGTGTTGAGGTTTGAGTATTGAATCCTGAGAATTCGGGATATTCTATTGAGTATTGAGAATTGAGGATTGAAGATTGAGTATTGACGATTGAAGATTGAGGATTGAGGATTGACGATTGGGGATTGAGGATTGAGGATTGAAGATTGAGGATTGGGGATTGAGGATCGACGACTGAGGATTGAGGATTGAGGATTGAGGATTGAGGATTGCAGATTGAGTATTGAGGATTGAAGATTGAGGTTTGAGGATTGAGGATTGAGGATTGAGCATTGAGGGTTGCGGATTGAGGATTGAGGATTGAAGATTGAGTATTGACGATTGAAGATCGAGGATTGAGGATTGAGGATTGAGGATTGAGGATTGAGGATTGAAGATTGAGTATTGAGTATTGACGATTGAGGATTGAGGATTGAGTATTGAGGATTGAGGGTTGAAGGTTGAGGATTGCGGACTGAGTGTTGAGGGTTGAGTGATGAGTATTGATGTTTGTGAATAGAGATTTGAAGATTGCAGATTGATTATTGGGTATTGGAAACTGTGAATTGATGATATTCTATTAAGGATTCAGGATTGACATCTGATTGATGAGGTCTGAGGTCTGAAGATTGAGGATTCAGAATTGAGGTTTGAGGACTGAGGATTGAGGATTGAGGGTTGACGCTTCAGGATTGAGGATTGAGGGTTGAAGATTGAGGATTGAGGATTGAGGATGAGGGCTGCGGGTTGAGGATTGAGATTTGAGGACTTAGGACTGAGGATTGAGGATTGAGAATTGAGGATTGAGGATTGAGGATTGAAGATTGAGGATTGGGTATTCAGGATTGTAGAATGTGGATTGAGGAATGAGGATTCAGGATTGAGGATTGAAGATTGAGTATTGAGGATTGAAGCCTGACGATTGAGGATTGAGGATTGAGGGTTGAGGATTGAGGACGGAGGATTGAAGATTGAGTATTGAGGATTGAAGATTGAGGATTGAGGATTGAGGATGGAAGACTGAGTGTTCGGTATTGAGGATTGAACATTGAGGATTGAGGGTTGGGGATTGAGGATTGAGGATTGACGATTGAGGATTGAGGAATGGGGATGAGGGCTGAGGGTTGCGGATTGAGGTTTGAGGTCTGAGGACTGAGGATTGAGGATTGAGAATTGAGGACTGAGGATTGAAGATTGAAGACTGAGGATTGGGTATTCAGGATTGAAGCCTGACGATTGAGGATGGAGGATTGAGGATTGAGGATTGAGGATTGAGGATTGAGGATTGAGAATGGAGGATTGAAGGTTGAGTATTGAGAATTGACGATTGAGGATTGAGGATTGAGGATTGAGGATTGAGGGTTGAGTGTTGAGGTTTGAGTATTGAATACTGAGAATTCAGGATATTCTATTGAGTATTGAGAACTGAGGGTTGATGGTTGAGTATTGAGGATTGAGTATTGAGGATTGAGGATTGAGTATTGAGGATTGAGGATTGAGGATTGAAGATTGAATATTGATGATTGAAGATTGAGGATCGAGGATTGAGTGTTGTGGATTGAGGACGAGGACTGAGGGTTGAGTATTGATGTTTGAGGTCTGAGGATTGAGGATTGAGTATTGAGAATTGAGGATTGAGGATTGACGATTGAAGATTGTGGATTGGGTGTTGAGGATTGAAGAATGAGGATTGAGGATTGAGGATTGAGGATTGAGGATTGAAGATTGAGTATTGAGGATTGAAGATTGAGGATTGAGGTCTGCGAATTGAGAATTGAGGATTGAAGATTGAGGATTGGGTGTTGAGGATTGAAGAATGAGGATTGAGGATTGAGGATTGTGGATTGAGGATTGAAGATTGAGGATTGGGTATTGAGGATTGAAGAATGAGGATTGAGGATTGAGGACTGAGTATTGAGGGTTGCAGATTGAGTATTGAGGATTGGGTGTTGAGGATTGAAGAATGAGAATTGAGGATTGAGGATTGTGGATTGAGGATTGAAGATCGAGGATTGGGTATTGCGGATTGAACATTGAGGATTGAGGACTGAGGGTTGAGTATTGATGTTTGAGGTCTGAGGATTGAGGATTGAGGATTGAGAATTGAGGATTGAGGATTGAGGATTGAAGATTGAGGATTGAGGATTGAGGATGAGGGCTGAGGGTTGAGGGTTGAGGTTTGAGGTCTGAGGATTGAGGGTTCAGGATTGAGAGTTTAGGATTGAGGGTTGAGGATTGAAGATTGAGGATTGGGTATTGAGGATTGAAGAATGAGGATTGACGAATGACGATTGAGGATTGAGGATTGAAGATTGAGTATTGAGGATTGAAGCCTGACGATTGAGGATTGAGGATTGAGGACTGAGGATTGTGGATGGAGGATTGAAGATTGAGTATTGAGGATTGAAGATTGAGGATTGAGGATTGAGGATTCGGGGTTGCGTGTTGAGGTTTGAGTATTGAATCCTGAGAATTCAGGATATTCTATTGAGTATTGAGAACTGAGGATTGAAGATTGAGTATTGAGGATTGAAGATTGAGGATTGAGGATTGAGGATTGGGGATTGAGGGTTGAGGATTGAAGATTGAGAATTGGGGATTGAGAATCGACGATTGAGGATTAGGGATTGAGGATTGAGGATTGAGGATTGCAGATTGAGTATTGAGGATTGAAGATTGAGGTTTGAGGATTGAGGATTGAGGATTGAGCATTGAGGGTTGCGGATTGAGGATTGAGGATTGAAGATTGAGTATTGACGATTGAAGATTGAGGATTGAGGATTGAGGATCGAGGATTGAGGATTGAGGATTGAAGATTGAGTATTAAGTATTGACGATTGAGGATTGAGGATTGAGTATTGAGGATTGAGGGTTGAAGGTTGAGGATTGCGGACTGAGTGTTGAGGGTTGAGTGATGAGAATTGCTGTTTGTGAATAGAGATTTGAAGACTGCAGATTGAGTATTGGGTATTGAAAACTGTGAATTGATGATATTCTATTAAGGATTCAGGATTGACATCTGATTCTTGAGGTCTGAGGTCTGAAGATTGAGGATTCAGAATTGAGGTTTGAGGACTGAGGATTGAGGATTGAGGGTTGATGCTTCAGGATTGAGGATTGAGGGTTGAAGATTGAGGATTGAGGATTGAGGATGAGGGCTGAGGGTTGAGGATTGAGATTTGAGGACTTAGGACAGAGGATTGAGGATTGAGAATTGAGGATTGAGGATTGAGGATTGAAGATTGAGGATTGGGTATTGAGGATTGAAGAATGTGGATTGAGGAATGAGGATTGAGGATTGAGGATTGAAGATTGAGTACTGAGGATTGAAGCCTGACGATTGCGGATTGAGAATTGAGGGTTGAGGGTTGAGGATTGGGGACGGAGGATTGAAGATTGAGTATTGAGGATTGAAGATTGAGGATTGAGGATTGAGGATTGAAGACTGAGGGTTGGGTTTTGAGGATTGAACATTGAGGATTGAGGGTTGAGGATTGAGGATTGAGGATTGACGATTGAGGATTGAGGAATGAAGATGAGGGCTGAGGGTTGCGGATTGAGGTTTGAGGTCTGAGGACTGAGGATTGAGGATTGAGAATTGAGGACTGAGGATTGAAGATTGAAGACTGAGGATTGGGTATTCAGGATTGAAGCCTGACGATTGAGGATGGAGGATTGAGGATTGAGGATAGAGGATTGAGAATTGAGGATTGAGAATGGAGAGTTGAAGATTGAGTGTTGAGGATTGACGATTGAGGATTGAGGATTGAGGACTGAGGATTGAGGGTTGAGTGTTTAGGTTTGAGTATTGAATACTGAGAATTCAGGATATTCTATTGAGTATTGAGAACTGAGGCTTGATGGTTGAGTATTGAGGATTGAGTATTGAGGATTGAGGATTGAGGATTGAACATTGAATATTGATGATTGAAGATTGAGGATCGAGGATTGAGTGTTGTGGATTGAGGACGAGGACTGAGGGTTGAGTATTGATGTTTGAGGTCTGAGGATTGAGGATTGAGGATTGAGTATTGAGGATTGAAGATTGAGGATTGAGGTCTGAGAATTGAGAATTGAGGATTGGATATTGAGGATTGGGTGTTGAGGATTGAAGAATGAGGATTGAGGATTGAGGATTGTGAATTGAGGATTGAAGATTGAGGATTGGGTATTGAGGATTGAAGAATGAGGATTGAGGATTGAGGACTGAGGATTGAGGGTTGCCGATTGAGTATTGAGGATTGAAGATTGAGGGTTGAGGTCTGAGAATTGAGGATTGAGGATTGAAGATTGAGGATTGGGTGTTGAGGATTGAAGAATGAGGATTGAGGTTTGAGGATTGTGGATTGAGGATTGAAGATTGAGGATTGGGTATTGCGGATAGAACATTGAGGATTGAGGATTGAGGATTGAGGATTGGGGATTGAGGACTGAAGATTGAACATCGATGATTGAAGATTGAGGATTGAGGATTGATGGTTGTGGATTGAGGACGAGGACTGAGGGTTGAGTATTGATGTTTGAGGTCTGAGGATTGGGGATTGAGGGTTGAGGATTGAGAGTTGAGGATTGAGGGTTGAAGATTGAAGATTGAGGATTGGGTATTGATGATTGAAGAATGAGGATTGACGAATGACGATTGAGGATTGAGGACTGAGGTTTGAGGAAGGAGGATTGAGGATTGAGGGTTGATGCTTCAGGATTGAGGATTGAGGGTTGAAGATTGAGGATTGAGTATTGAGGATGAGGGCTGAGGGTTGAGGATTGAGATTTGAGGACTTAGGACTGAGGACTGAGGATTGGGAATTGAGGATTGAGGATTGAGGATTGAAGAATGAGGATTGGGTATTGAGGATTGAAGAATGAGGATTGAGGAATGAGGATTGAAGATTGAGGATTGAAGATTGAGTATTGAGGATTGAAGCCTGACGATTGAGGATTGATGTTTGAAGGTTGAGGGTTGAGGACGGAGGATTGAAGATTGAGCATTGAGGATTGAAGATTGAGGTTTGAGGTTTGAGGACTGAGGATTGAGGATTGAGTATTGAGGATTGAGGATTGAGGATTGAGGATTGAGGATTGAGGATTGATGATTGAGGATTGGGTATTGCGGATTGAACATTGAGGATTGAGGATTGAGGATTGAGGATTGAGGATTGAGGACTGAAGATTGAATATTGATGATTGAAGAATGAGGATTGAGGATTGATTGTTGTGGATTGAGGACGAGGACTGAGGGTTGAGTATTGATGTTTGAGATCTGAGGATTGAGGATTGAGGATTGAGGATTGAGGATTGAAGATTGCGGATTGTGTATTGAGGATTGAAGAATGAGGATTGAGGATTGAGGATTGAGGATTGAGGATTGAAGACTGAGTATTGATGATTGAAGGTTGAGGATTGAGGACTGAGTATTGAGGATTGAGAATTGAGGATTGATTATTGAAGATTGAGTATTGAGGATTGAAGATTGAGGATTGAAGATTGAGGATTGAGGATTGAGGATGAGGGCTGAGGGTTGAGGGTTGAGGTTTGAGGTCTGAGGATTGAGGGTTCAGGATTGAGAGTTGAGGATTGAGGGTTGAAGATTGAAGATTGAGGATTGGGTATTGAGGATTGAAGAATGAGGATTGACGAATGACGATTGAGGATTGAGGATTGAAGATTGAGTATTGAGGATTGAAGATTGAGGATTGTGGATTGAGGATTGGGGATTGAGGGTTGAGGATTGAAGATTGAGAATTGGGGATTGAGGATCGACGATTGAGGATTGAGGATTGAGGATTGAGGATTGAGGATTGCAGATTGAGTATTGAGGATTGAAGATTGAGGTTTGAGGATTGAGGATTGAGGATTGAGCATTGAGGGTTGCGGATTGAGGATTGAGGATTGAAGATTGAGTATTGACGATTGAAGATTGAGGATTGAGGATTGAGGATCGAGGATTGAGGATTGAGGATTGAAGATTGAGTATCAAGTATTGACGATTGAGGATTGAGGATTGAGTATTGAGGATTGAGGGTTGAAGGTTGAGGATTGCGGACTGAGTGTTGAGGGTTGAGTGATGAGAATTGATGTTTGTGAATAGAGATTTGAAGACTGCAGATTGAGTATTGGGTATTGAAAACTGTGAATTGATGATATTCTATTAAGGATTCAGGATTGACATCTGATTCTTGAGGTCTGAGGTCTGAAGATTGAGGATTCAGAATTGAGGTTTGAGGACTGAGGATTGAGGATTGAGGGTTGATGCTTCAGGATTGAGGATTGAGGGTTGAAGATTGAGGATTGAGGATTGAGGATGAGGGCTGAGGGTTGAGGATTGAGATTTGAGGACTTAGGACAGAGGATTGAGGATTGAGAATTGAGGATTGAGGATTGAGGATTGAAGATTGAGGATTGGGTATTGAGGATTGAAGAATGTGGATTGAGGAATGAGGATTGAGGATTGAGGATTGAAGATTGAGTACTGAGGATTGAAGCCTGACGATTGCGGATTGAGAATTGAGGGTTGAGGGCTGAAGATTGGGGACGGAGCATTGAAGATTGAGTATTGAGGATTGAAGATTGAGGATTGAGGATTGAGGATTGAAGACTGAGGGTTGGGTTTTGAGGATTGAACATTGAGGATTGAGGGTTGAGGATTGAGGATTGAGGATTGACGATTGAGGATTGAGGAATGAGGATGAGGGCTGAGGGTTGCGGATTGAGGTTTGAGGTCTGAGGACTGAGGATTGAGGATTGAGAATTGAGGAATGAGGATTGAAGATTGAAGACTGAGGATTGGGTATTCAGGATTGAAGCCTGACGATTGAGGATGGAGGATTGAGGATTGAGGATAGAGGATTGAGAATTGAGGATTGAGAATGGAGAGTTGAAGATTGAGTGTTGAGGATTGACGATTGAGGATTGAGGATTGAGGACTGAGGATTGAGGGTTGAGTGTTTAGGTTTGAGTATTGAATACTGAGAATTCAGGATATTCTATTGAGTATTGAGAACTGAGGGTTGATGGTTGAGTATTGAGGATTGAGTATTGAGGATTGAGGATTGAGTATTGAGGATTGAGGATTGAGGATTGAACATTGAATATTGATGATTGAAGATTGAGGATCGAGGATTGAGTGTTGTGGATTGAGGACGAGGACTGGGGGTTGAGTATTGATGTTTGAGGTCTGAGGATTGAGGATTGAGGATTGAGTATTGAGGATTGAAGATTGAGGATTGAGGTCTGAGAATTGAGAATTGAGGATTGCATATTGAGGATTGGGTGTTGAGGATTGAAGAATGAGGATTGAGGATTGAGGATTGTGAATTGAGGATTGAAGATTGAGGATTGGGTATTGAGGATTGAAGAATGAGGATTGAGGATTGAGGACTGAGGATTGAGGGTTGCCGATTGAGTATTGAGGATTGAAGATTGAGGGTTGAGGTCTGAGAATTGAGGATTGAGGATTGAAGATTGAGGATTGGGTGTTGAGGATTGAAGAATGAGGATTGAGGATTGAGGATTGTGGATTGAGGATTGAAGATTGAGGATTGGGTATTGCGGATAGAACATTGAGGATTGAGGATTGAGGATTGAGGATTGAGGATTGAGGACTGAAGATTGAACATCGATGATTGAAGATTGAGGATTGAGGATTGATGGTTGTGGATTGAGGACGAGGACTGAGGGTTGAGTATTGATGTTTGAGGTCTGAGGATTGAGGATTGAGGGTTGAGGATTGAGAGTTGAGGATTGAGGGTTGAAGATTGAAGATTGAGGATTGGGTATTGATGATTGAAGAATGAGGATTGACGAATGACGATTGAGGATTGAGGACTGAGGTTTGAGGATGGAGGATTGAGGATTGAGGGTTGATGCTTCAGGATTGAGGATTGAGGGTTGAAGATTGAGGATTGAGTATTGAGGATGAGGGCTGAGGGTTGAGGATTGAGATTTGAGGACTTAGGACTGAGGACTGAGGATTGGGAATTGAGGATTGAGGATTGAGGATTGAAGAATGAGGATTGGGTATTGGGGATTGAAGAATGAGGATTGAGGAATGAGGATTGAAGATTGAGGATTGAAGATTGAGTATTGAGGATTGAAGCCTGACGATTGAGGATTGATGTTTGAAGGTTGAGGGTTGAGGACGGAGGATTGAAGATTGAGCATTGAGGATTGAAGATTGAGGTTTGAGGTTTGAGGACTGAGGATTGAGGATTGAGTATTGAGGATTGAGGATTGAGGATTGAGGATTGAGGATTGAGGATTGATGATTGAGGATTGGGTATTGCGGATTGAACATTGAGGATTGAGGATTGAGGATTGAGGATTGACGATTGAGGATTGAGGAATGAAGATGAGGGCTGAGGGTTGCGGATTGAGGTTTGAGGTCTGAGGACTGAGGATTGAGGATTGAGAATTGAGGACTGAGGATTGAAGATTGAAGACTGAGGATTGGGTATTCAGGATTGAAGCCTGACGATTGAGGATGGAGGATTGAGGATTGAGGATAGAGGATTGAGAATTGAGGATTGAGAATGGAGAGTTGAAGATTGAGTGTTGAGGATTGACGATTGAGGATTGAGGATTGAGGACTGAGGATTGAGGGTTGAGTGTTTAGGTTTGAGTATTGAATACTGAGAATTCAGGATATTCTATTGAGTATTGAGAACTGAGGCTTGATGGTTGAGTATTGAGGATTGAGTATTGAGGATTGAGGATTGAGGATTGAACATTGAATATTGATGATTGAAGATTGAGGATCGAGGATTGAGTGTTGTGGATTGAGGACGAGGACTGAGGGTTGAGTATTGATGTTTGAGGTCTGAGGATTGAGGATTGAGGATTGAGTATTGAGGATTGAAGATTGAGGATTGAGGTCTGAGAATTGAGAATTGAGGATTGGATATTGAGGATTGGGTGTTGAGGATTGAAGAATGAGGATTGAGGATTGAGGATTGTGAATTGAGGATTGAAGATTGAGGATTGGGTATTGAGGATTGAAGAATGAGGATTGAGGATTGAGGACTGAGGATTGAGGGTTGCCGATTGAGTATTGAGGATTGAAGATTGAGGGTTGAGGTCTGAGAATTGAGGATTGAGGATTGAAGATTGAGGATTGGGTGTTGAGGATTGAAGAATGAGGATTGAGGTTTGAGGATTGTGGATTGAGGATTGAAGATTGAGGATTGGGTATTGCGGATAGAACATTGAGGATTGAGGATTGAGGATTGAGGATTGGGGATTGAGGACTGAAGATTGAACATCGATGATTGAAGATTGAGGATTGAGGATTGATGGTTGTGGATTGAGGACGAGGACTGAGGGTTGAGTATTGATGTTTGAGGTCTGAGGATTGAGGATTGAGGGTTGAGGATTGAGAGTTGAGGATTGAGGGTTGAAGATTGAAGATTGAGGATTGGGTATTGATGATTGAAGAATGAGGATTGACGAATGACGATTGAGGATTGAGGACTGAGGTTTGAGGAAGGAGGATTGAGGATTGAGGGTTGATGCTTCAGGATTGAGGATTGAGGGTTGAAGATTGAGGATTGAGTATTGAGGATGAGGGCTGAGGGTTGAGGATTGAGATTTGAGGACTTAGGACTGAGGACTGAGGATTGGGAATTGAGGATTGAGGATTGAGGATTGAAGAATGAGGATTGGGTATTGAGGATTGAAGAATGAGGATTGAGGAATGAGGATTGAAGATTGAGGATTGAAGATTGAGTATTGAGGATTGAAGCCTGACGATTGAGGATTGATGTTTGAAGGTTGAGGGTTGAGGACGGAGGATTGAAGATTGAGCATTGAGGATTGAAGATTGAGGTTTGAGGTTTGAGGACTGAGGATTGAGGATTGAGTATTGAGGATTGAGGATTGAGGATTGAGGATTGAGGATTGAGGATTGATGATTGAGGATTGGGTATTGCGGATTGAACATTGAGGATTGAGGATTGAGGATTGAGGATTGAGGATTGAGGACTGAAGATTGAATATTGATGATTGAAGAATGAGGATTGAGGATTGATTGTTGTGGATTGAGGACGAGGACTGAGGGTTGAGTATTGATGTTTGAGATCTGAGGATTGAGGATTGAGGATTGAGGATTGAGGATTGAAGATTGCGGATTGTGTATTGAGGATTGAAGAATGAGGATTGAGGATTGAGGATTGAGGATTGAGGATTGAGGATTGAAGACTGAGTATTGATGATTGAAGGTTGAGGATTGAGGACTGAGTATTGAGGATTGAGAATTGAGGATTGATTATTGAAGATTGAGTATTGAGGATTGAAGATTGAGGATTGAAGATTGAGGATTGAGGATTGAGGATGAGGGCTGAGGGTTGAGGGTTGAGGTTTGAGGTCTGAGGATTGAGGGTTCAGGATTGAGAGTTGAGGATTGAGGGTTGAAGATTGAAGATTGAGGATTGGGTATTGAGGATTGAAGAATGAGGATTGACGAATGACGATTGAGGATTGAGGATTGAAGATTGAGTATTGAGGATTGAAGCCTGACGATTGAGGATTGAGGATTGAGGACTGAGGATTGTGGATGGAGGATTGAAGATTGAGTATTGAGGATTGAAGATTGAGGATTGAGGATTGAGGATTCGGGGTTGCGTGTTGAGGTTTGAGTATTGAATCCTGAGAATTCAGGATATTCTATTGAGTATTGAGAACTGAGGATTGAAGATTGAGTATTGAGGATTGAAGATTGAGGATTGTGGATTGAGGATTGGGGATTGAGGGTTGAGGATTGAAGATTGAGAATTGGGGATTGAGGATCGACGATTGAGGATTGAGGATTGAGGATTGAGGATTGAGGATTGCAGATTGAGTATTGAGGATTGAAGATTGAGGTTTGAGGATTGAGTATTGAGGATTGAGCATTGAGGGTTGCGGATTGAGGATTGAGGATTGAAGATTGAGTATTGACGATTGAAGATTGAGGATTGAGGATTGAGGATCGAGGATTGAGGATTGAGGATTGAAGATTGAGTATCAAGTATTGACGATTGAGGATTGAGGATTGAGTATTGAGGATTGAGGGTTGAAGGTTGAGGATTGCGGACTGAGTGTTGAGGGTTGAGTGATGAGAATTGATGTTTGTGAATAGAGATTTGAAGACTGCAGATTGAGTATTGGGTATTGAAAACTGTGAATTGATGATATTCTATTAAGGATTCAGGATTGACATCTGATTCTTGAGGTCTGAGGTCTGAAGATTGAGGATTCAGAATTGAGGTTTGAGGACTGAGGATTGAGGATTGAGGGTTGATGCTTCAGGATTGAGGATTGAGGGTTGAAGATTGAGGATTGAGGATTGAGGATGAGGGCTGAGGGTTGAGGATTGAGATTTGAGGACTTAGGACAGAGGATTGAGGATTGAGAATTGAGGATTGAGGATTGAGGATTGAAGATTGAGGATTGGGTATTGAGGATTGAAGAATGTGGATTGAGGAATGAGGATTGAGGATTGAGGATTGAAGATTGAGTACTGAGGATTGAAGCCTGACGAATGCGGATTGAGAATTGAGGGTTGAGGGCTGAAGATTGGGGACGGAGCATTGAAGATTGAGTATTGAGGATTGAAGATTGAGGATTGAGGATTGAGGATTGAAGACTGAGGGTTGGGTTTTGAGGATTGAACATTGAGGATTGAGGGTTGAGGATTGAGGATTGAGGATTGACGATTGAGGATTGAGGAATGAGGATGAGGGCTGAGGGTTGCGGATTGAGGTTTGAGGTCTGAGGACTGAGGATTGAGGATTGAGAATTGAGGAATGAGGATTGAAGATTGAAGACTGAGGATTGGGTATTCAGGATTGAAGCCTGACGATTGAGGATGGAGGATTGAGGATTGAGGATAGAGGATTGAGAATTGAGGATTGAGAATGGAGAGTTGAAGATTGAGTGTTGAGGATTGACGATTGAGGATTGAGGATTGAGGACTGAGGATTGAGGGTTGAGTGTTTAGGTTTGAGTATTGAATACTGAGAATTCAGGATATTCTATTGAGTATTGAGAACTGAGGGTTGATGGTTGAGTATTGAGGATTGAGTATTGAGGATTGAGGATTGAGTATTGAGGATTGAGGATTGAGGATTGAACATTGAATATTGATGATTGAAGATTGAGGATCGAGGATTGAGTGTTGTGGATTGAGGACGAGGACTGGGGGTTGAGTATTGATGTTTGAGGTCTGAGGATTGAGGATTGAGGATTGAGTATTGAGGATTGAAGATTGAGGATTGAGGTCTGAGAATTGAGAATTGAGGATTGCATATTGAGGATTGGGTGTTGAGGATTGAAGAATGAGGATTGAGGATTGAGGATTGTGAATTGAGGATTGAAGATTGAGGATTGGGTATTGAGGATTGAAGAATGAGGATTGAGGATTGAGGACTGAGGATTGAGGGTTGCCGATTGAGTATTGAGGATTGAAGATTGAGGGTTGAGGTCTGAGAATTGAGGATTGAGGATTGAAGATTGAGGATTGGGTGTTGAGGATTGAAGAATGAGGATTGAGGATTGAGGATTGTGGATTGAGGATTGAAGATTGAGGATTGGGTATTGCGGATAGAACATTGAGGATTGAGGATTGAGGATTGAGGATTGAGGATTGAGGACTGAAGATTGAACATCGATGATTGAAGATTGAGGATTGAGGATTGATGGTTGTGGATTGAGGACGAGGACTGAGGGTTGAGTATTGATGTTTGAGGTCTGAGGATTGAGGATTGAGGGTTGAGGATTGAGAGTTGAGGATTGAGGGTTGAAGATTGAAGATTGAGGATTGGGTATTGATGATTGAAGAATGAGGATTGACGAATGACGATTGAGGATTGAGGACTGAGGTTTGAGGATGGAGGATTGAGGATTGAGGGTTGATGCTTCAGGATTGAGGATTGAGGGTTGAAGATTGAGGATTGAGTATTGAGGATGAGGGCTGAGGGTTGAGGATTGAGATTTGAGGACTTAGGACTGAGGACTGAGGATTGGGAATTGAGGATTGAGGATTGAGGATTGAAGAATGAGGATTGGGTATTGGGGATTGAAGAATGAGGATTGAGGAATGAGGATTGAAGATTGAGGATTGAAGATTGAGTATTGAGGATTGAAGCCTGACGATTGAGGATTGATGTTTGAAGGTTGAGGGTTGAGGACGGAGGATTGAAGATTGAGCATTGAGGATTGAAGATTGAGGTTTGAGGTTTGAGGACTGAGGATTGAGGATTGAGTATTGAGGATTGAGGATTGAGGATTGAGGATTGAGGATTGAGGATTGATGATTGAGGATTGGGTATTGCGGATTGAACATTGAGGATTGAGGATTGAGGATTGAGGATTGAGGGTTGATGACTGAAGATTGAATATTGATGATTGAAGAATGAGGATTGAGGATTGATTGTTGTGGATTGAGGACGAGGACTGAGGGTTGAGTATTGATGTTTGAGATCTGAGGATTCAGGATTGAGGATTGAGGATTGAGGATTGAAGATTGCGGATTGTGTATTGAGGATTGAAGAATGAGGATTGAGGATTGAGGATTGAGGATTGAGGATTGAAGACTGAGTATTGATGATTGAAGGTTGAGGATTGAGGACTGAGTATTGAGGATTGAGAATTGAGGATTGATTATTGAAGATTGAGTATTGAGGATTGAAGATTGAGGATTGACGATTGAGTATTGAGGATTGAGGATGAGGGCTGAGGGTTGAGGGTTGAGGTTAGAGGACTGAGGACAGAGGATTGAGGATTGAGAATTGAGGATTGAGGATTGAGGATTGAAGATTGAGGATTGGGTATTGAGGATTGAAGAATGATGATTGAGGATTGAGGATTGAGGATTGAGGATTGAGAATGGAGGATTGAAGATTGAGTATTGAGAATTGACGATTGAGGATTGAGGATTGAGGATTGAGGATTGAGGGTTGAGTGTTGAGGTTTGAGTATTGAATACTGAGAATTCAGGATATTCTATTGAGTATTGAGAACTGAGGGTTGATGGTTGAGTATTGAGGATTGAGTATTGAGGATTGAGGATTGAGTATTGAGGATTGAGGATTGAGGATTGAAGATTGAATATTGATGATTGAAGATTGAGGATCGAGGATTGAGTGTTGTGGATTGAGGACGAGGACTGAGGGTTGAGTATTGATGTTTGAGGTCTGAGGATTGAGGATTGAGGATTGAGAATTGAAGATTGAGGATTGACGATTGAAGATTGTGGATTGGGTGTTGAGGATTGAAGAATGAGGATTGAGGATTGAGGATTGAGGATTGAGGATTGAAGATTGAGTATTGAGGATTGAAGATTGAGGATTGAGGTCTGCGAATTGAGAATTGAGGATTGAAGATTGAGGATTGGGTGTTGAGGATTGAAGAATGAGGATTGAGGATTGAGGATTGTGGATTGAGGATTGAAGATTGAGGATTGGGTATTGAGGATTGAAGAATGAGGATTGAGGATTGAGGACTGAGTATTGAGGGTTGCAGATTGAGCATTGAGGATTGGGTGTTGAGGATTGAAGAATGAGGATTGAGGATTGTGGATTGTGGATTGAGGATTGAAGATCGAGGATTCGGTATTGCGGATTGAACATTGAGGATTGAGGATTGAGGATTGAGGATTGAGGATTGAGGACTGAAGATTGAATATCGATGATTGAAGATTGGGGATTGAGGATTGATGGTTGTGGATTGAGGACGAGGACAGAGGGTTGAGTATTGATGTTTGAGGTCTGAGGATTGAGGATTGAGGATTGAGAATTGAGGATTGAGGATTGAGGATTGAAGATTGAGGATTGAGGATTGAGGATGAGGGCTGAGGATTGAGGGTTGAGGTTTGAGGTCTGAGGATTGAGGGTTGAGGATTGAGAGTTGAGGATTGAGGGTTGAAGACTGAAGATTGAGGATTGGGTATTGAGGATTGAAGAATGAGGATTGACGAATGACGATTGAGGATTGAGGATTGAAGATTGAGTATTGAGGATTGAAGCCTGACGATTGAGGATTGAGGATTGAGGGTTGAGGATTGAGGACGGAGGATTGAAGATTGAGTATTGAGGATTGAAGATTGAGGATTGAGGATTGAGGATGGAAGACTGAGTGTTCGGTATTGAGGATTGAACATTGAGGATTGAGGGTTGGGGATTGAGGATTGAGGATTGACGATTGAGGATTGAGGAATGAGGATGAGGGCTGAGGGTTGCGGATTGAGGTTTGAGGTCTGAGGACTGAGGATTGAGGATTGAGAATTGAGGACTGAGGATTGAAGATTGAAGACTGAGGATTGGGTATTCAGGATTGAAGCCTGACGATTGAGGATGGAGGATTGAGGATTGAGGATTGAGGATTGAGGATTGAGGATTGAGAATGGAGGATTGAAGATTGAGTATTGAGAATTGACGATTGAGGATTGAGAATCGAGGATTGAGGATTGAGGGTTGAGTGTTGAGGTTTGAGTATTGAATACTGAGAATTCAGGATATTCTATTGAGTATTGAGAACTGAGGGTTGATGGTTGAGTATTGAGGATTGAGTGTTGAGGATTGAGGATTGAGTATTGAGGATTGAGGATTGATGATTGAAGATTGAATATTGATGATTGAAGATTGAGTATCGAGGATTGAGTGTTGTGGATTGAGGACGAGGACTGAGGGTTGAGTATTGATGTTTGAGGTCTGAGGATTGAGGATTGAGGATTGAGAATTGAGGATTGAGGATTGACGATTGAAGATTGTGGATTGGGTGTTGAGGATTGAAGAATGAGGATTGAGGATTGAGGATTGAGGATTGAGGATTGAAGATTGAGTATTGAGGATTGAAGATTGAGGATTGAGGTCTGCGAATTGAGAATTGAGGATTGAAGATTGAGGATTGGGTGTTGAGGATTGAAGAATGAGGATTGAGGATTGAGGATTGTGGATTGAGGATTGAAGATTGAGGATTGGGTATTGAGGATTGAAGAATGAGGATTGAGGATTGAGGACTGAGTATTGAGGGTTGCAGATTGAGCATTGAGGATTGGGTGTTGAGGATTGAAGAATGAGGATTGAGGATTGTGGATTGTGGATTGAGGATTGAAGATCGAGGATTGGGTATTGCGGATTGAACATTGAGGATTGAGGATTGAGGATTGAGGATTGAGGATTGAGGACTGAAGATTGAATATCGATGATTGAAGATTGAGGATTGAGGATTGATGGTTGTGGATTGAGGACGAGGACAGAGGGTTGAGTATTGATGTTTGAGGTCTGAGGATTGAGGATTGAGGATTGAGAATTGAGAATTGAGGATTGAGGATTGAAGATTGAGGATTGAGGATTGAGGATGAGGGCTGAGGGTTGAGGGTTGAGGTTTGAGGTCTGAGGATTGAGGGTTGAGGATTGAGAGTTGAGGATTGAGGGTTGAAGATTGAAGATTGAGGATTGGGTATTGAGGATTGAAGAATGAGGATTGACGAATGACGATTGAGGATTGAGGATTGAAGATTGAGTATTGAGGATTGAAGCCTGACGATTGAGGATTGAGGATTGAGGACTGAGGATTGTGGATGGAGGATTGAAGATTGAGTATTGAGGATTGAAGATTGAGGATTGAGGATTGAGGATTCGGGGTTGCGTGTTGAGGTTTGAGTATTGAATCCTGAGAATTCAGGATATTCTATTGAGTATTGAGAATTGAGGATTGAGGTTTGAGGACTGAGGATTGAGGATTGAGGATTGAGAATTGAGGATTGAGGATTGAGGATTGAAGATTGAGGATTGGGTATTGAGGGTTGAAGAATGAGGATTGAGGATTGAGGATTGAAGATTGAGTATTGAGGATTGAAGATTGAGGCTTGAGGATTGAGTATTGAGAATTGAGGACTGATAGTTGAGTATTGAGGACTGAAGATTGAGGATTGAGGATTGAAAGTTGAGGATTGGATGTTCAGGATTGAAGAATGAGGATTGAGTATTGAGGATTGAGGATTGAGTGTTGCAGATTGAGTATTGAGAATTGAGGATTGAAGACTGAGGGTTGAGGATTGAGGATAGAAGGTTGAATATTGATGAATGAAGATTGAGGATTGAGGATTGAGGGTTGTGGATTGAGGACGAGGACTGAGGCTTGAATATTGATGCCTGAGGTCAGAGGATTGAGGATTGAGGATTGCGAACTGAGGATTGAAGTTTGACGATTGAGCATTGAGGATTGGGTATTGAGGATTGAAGATTGAGGATTGAGTATTGAGGATTGTGGATTGAAGACTGAGTATTGAGGATTGAAGGTTGAGGATTGAGGATTGAGGTTTGTGGATTGAGGACGAGGACTGAGGGTTGAATATTGATGTTTGAGGTCTGAGGATTGAGGATTGAGGATTGAGGATTGAGAATTGAGGATTGAGGATTGAGGATTGAAGATTGAGGATTGGGTACTGAGGATTGAAGAATAAGGGTTGAGGATTGAGGATTGAGGATTGAGAGTTGAGGATTGAAGATTCAGTATTGAGGATCGAAGATTGAGAGTTGAGGATTGAGGATTGAACATTGAGGAATGAGTGCTGAGGGTTGAGTGGTGAAAATTGATGTTTGTGGATACAGGTTGGAGGATTGCAGATTGAGTATTGAGTATTGAAAGCTGTGAATTGAGGATATTCTACTGAGGATTGAGGAATGACAACTGATTGTTGCGGACTGAGTGCTGAAGATTGAGGATTCAGGATTGAGAGTTCAGAATTGAGGTTTGAGGACTGAGGATTGTGGATTGAAGATTGAGGATTGAGGATTGAGGATTGAAGACTGAGGGTAGGGTATTGAGGATTGAACATTGAGGATTGAGGGTAGAGGATTGAGGACTGAGGATAGACGATTGAGGATTGAGGAATGAGGATGCGGGCTGAGGGTTGCGGATTGACGTTTGAGGTCTGAGGATTGAGGATGGAGGATTGAAGATTGAGTATTGAGGATTGAAGATTGAGGATTGTGGATTGAGGATTGAGGATTCAGGGTTGCGTGTTGAGGTTTGAGTATTGAATCCTGAGAATTCAGGATATTCTATTGAGTATTGAGAATTGAGGATTGAAGATTGAGTATTGACGATTGAAGATTGAGGATTGAGGATTGAGGATTGGGGATTGAGGATTGAGGATTGAAGATTGAGGATTGGGGATTGAGGATCGACGACTGAGGATTGTGGATTGAGGATTGAGGATTGAGGATTGCAGATTGAGTATTGAGGATTGAAGATTGAGGTTTGAGGATTGAGGATTGAGGATTGAGCATTGAGGGTTGCGGATTGAGGATTGAGGATTGATGATTGAGTATTGACGATTGAAGATCGAGGATTGAGGATTGAGGATTGAGGATTGAGGATTGAGGATTGAAGATTGAGTATTGAGTATTGACGATTGAGGATTGAGGATTGAGTATTGAGGATTGAGGGTTGAAGGTTGAGGATTGCGGACTGAGTGTTGAGGGTTGAGTGATGAGTATTGATGTTTGTGAATAGAGATTTGAAGATTGCAGATTGAGTATTGGGTATTGGAAACTGTGAATTGATGATATTCTATTAAGGATTCAGGATTGACATCTGATTGATGAGGTCTGAGGTCTGAAGATTGAGGATTCAGAATTGAGGTTTGAGGACTGAGGATTGAGGATTGAGGGTTGACGCTTCAGGATTGAGGATTGAGGGTTGAAGATTGAGGATTGAGGATTGAGGATGAGGGCTGCGGTTTGAGGATTGAGATTTGAGGACTTAGGACTGAGGATTGAGGATTGAGAATTGAGGATTGAGGATTGAGTATTGAAGATTGAGGATTGGGTATTCAGGATTGTAGAATGTGGATTGAGGAATGAGGATTCAGGATTGAGGATTGAAGATTGAGTATTGAGGATTGAAGCCTGACGATTGAGGATTGAGGATTGAGGGTTGAGGATTGAGAGTTGAGGATTGAGGGTTGAAGATTGAAGATTGAGGATTGGGTATTGATGATTGAAGAATGAGGATTGACGAATGGCGATTGAGGATTGAGGACTGAGGTTTGAGGATGGAGGATTGAGGATTGAGGGTTGATGCTTCAGGATTGAGGATTGAGGGTTGAAGATTGAGGATTGAGTATTGAGGATGAGGGCTGAGGGTTGAGGATTGAGATTTGAGGACTTAGGACTGAGGACTCAGGATTGGGAATTGAGGATTGAGGATTGAGGATTGAAGAATGAGGATTGGGTATTGAGGATTGAAGAATGAGGATTGAGGAATGAGGATTGAAGATTGAGGATGGAAGATTGAGTATTGAGGACTGAAGCCTGACGATTGAGGATTGATGTTTGAAGGTTGAGGGTTGAGGACGGAGGATTGAAGATTGAGCATTGAGGATTGAAGATTGAGGTTTGAGGTTTGAGGACTGAGGATTGAGGATTGAGTATTGAGGATTGAGGATTGAGGATTGAGGATTGAGGATTGAGGATTGATGATTGAGGATTGGGTATTGCGGATTGAACATTGAGGATTGAGGATTGAGGATTGAGGATTGAGGGTTGAGGACTGAAGATTGAATATTGATGATTGAAGAATGAGGATTGAGGATTGATTGTTGTGGATTGAGGACGAGGACTGAGGGTTGAGTATTGATGTTTGAGATCTGAGGATTGAGGATTGAGGATTGAGGATTGAGGATTGAAGATTGCGGATTGTGTATTGAGGATTGAAGAATGAGGATTGAGGATTGAGGATTGAGGATTGAGGATTGAAGACTGAGTATTGATGATTGAAGGTTGAGGATTGAGGACTGAGTATTGAGGATTGAGAATTGAGGATTGATTATTGAAGATTGAGGATTGACGATTGAGTATTGAGGATTGAGGATGAGGGCTGAGGGTTGAGGGTTGAGGTTAGAGGACTGAGGACAGAGGATTGAGGATTGAGAATTGAGGATTGAGGATTGAGGATTGAAGATTGAGGATTGGGTATTGAGGATTGAAGATTGAGGGTTGAGGATTATGGATTGAGGATTGAGCATTGAGGATAGAGGATTGAGGATTGAGGATTGAAGATTGAGTATTGAGGATTGAAGATTGAGGATTGAGGATTGAGTATTGAGGACTGAGGATAGAGGATTGAAGATTGAACATTGATGATTGAAGATTGAGGATCGAGGATCGATGGTTGTGGATTGAGGACGAGGACTGAGGGTTGAGTATTGATGTTTGAGGTCTGAGGATTGAGGATTGAGGATTGAGAATTGAGGATTGAGGATTGAGGATTGAAGATTGAGGATTGGGTGTTGAGGATTGATGAATGGGATTGAGGATTGAGGATTGAGGATTGAGGATTGAATATTGAGTATAGAGGATTGAATATTGAGGATTGAGGATTGAGGGTTGAGGATTGAGGACGTGGACTGACGGTTGAGGATTGAGGTTTGAGGTTTGAGGATTGAGAATTTTGGATTGAGGCCTGAGGATGAGGGCTGATGGTTGAGGATTGAGGTTTGAGGACTGAGGTCTGGGGATTCAGGATTGAGTATTGAGGATTGAGGAATGAGGATTGAAGATTGAGGATTGGGTATTGAGGATTGTAGAATGTGGTTTGAGGATTGAGGATTGAGGATTGAGTATTGAAGATTGAGTAGTGAGGATTGAAGTCTGACGATTGAGGATTGAGGATTGAGGATTGAGGATTGAGTATTGAAGATTGAGTATTGAGGATTGAAAATTGAGGATTGAGGATTGACGATTCAGGATTGATGATTGAGGATTGAGGATTGAGTATTGAGGATTGAAGATTGAGGATTGAGAATTGAGGATTGAGGATTGAGGGTTGAAGGTTGAGGATTGCGGACTGAGTGTTGAGGGTTGAGTGATGAGAATTGATGTTTGTGAATAGAGATTTGAAGATTGCAGATTGAGTATTGGGTATTGGAACCTGTGAATTGATGATATTCTATTAAGGATTCAGGATTGACATCTGATTGATGAGGTCTGAGGTCTGAAGATTGAGGATTCAGAATTGAGGTTTGAGGACTGAGGATTGAGGATTGAGGGTTGACGCTTCAGGATTGAGGATTGAGGGTTGAAGATTGAGGATTGAGAATTGAGGATTGAGGATTGAGGATTGAAGATTGAGGATTGGGTATTGAGGATTGTAGAATGTGGATTGAGGAGTGACGATTGAGGATTGAGGATTGAAGATTGAGTATTGAGGATTGAAGCCTGACGATTGAGGATTGAGGATTGAGGGTTGAGGACTGAGGACGGAGGATTGAAGATTGAGTATTTTGGATTGAAGATTGAGGATTGAGGATTGAGGATTGAAGACTGAGTGTTGGGTATTGAGGATTGAACATTGAGGATTGAGGGTTGAGGATTGAGGATTGAGGATTGACGATTGAGGATTGAGGAATGAGGATGAGGGCTGAGGGTTGCGGATTGAGGTTTGAGGTCTGAGGACTGAGGATTGAGGATTGAGAATTGAGGACTGAGGATTGAAGATTGAAGACTGAGGATTGGGTATTCAGGATTGAAGCCTGACGATTGAGGATGGAGGATTGAGGATTGAGGATTGAGGATTGTGGATTGAGGATTGAGAATGGAGGATTGAAGATTGAGTATTGAGAATTGACGATTGAGGATTGAGAATTGAGGATTGAGGATTGAGGGTTGAGTGTTGAGGTTTGAGTATTGAATACTGAGAATTCAGGATATTCTATTGAGTATTGAGAACTGAGTGTTGATGGTTGAGTATTGAGGATTGAGTATTGAGGATTGAGGATTGAGTATTGAGGATTGAGGATTGAGGATTGAAGATTGAATATTGATGATTGAAGATTGAGAATCGAGGATTGAGTGTTGTGGATTGAGGACGAGGACTGAGGGTTGAGTATTGATGTTTGAGGTCTGAGGATTGAGGATTGAGTATTGAGAATTGAGGATTGAGGATTGACGATTGAAGATTGTGGATTGGGTGTTGAGGATTGAAGAATGAGGATTGAGGATTGAGGATTGAGGATTGAGGATTGAAGATTGAGTATTGAGGATTGAAGATTGAGGATTGAGGTCTGCGAATTGAGAATTGAGGATTGAAGATTGAGGATTGGGTGTTGAGGATTGAAGAATGAGGATTGAGGATTGAGGATTGTGGATTGAGGATTGAAGATTGAGGATTGGGTATTGAGGATTGAAGAATGAGGATTGAGGATTGAGGACTGAGTATTGAGGGTTGCAGATTGAGTATTGAGGATTGGGTGTTGAGGATTGAAGAATGAGAATTGAGGATTGAGGATTGTGGATTGAGGATTGAAGATCGAGGATTGGGTATTGCGGATTGAACATTGAGGATTGAGGATTGAGGATTGAGGATTGAGGATTGAGGATTGAGGACTGAAGATTGAATATCGATGATTGAAGATTGAGGATTGAGGATTGATGGTTGTGGATTGAGGACGAGGACTGAGGGTTGAGTATTGATGTTTGAGGTCTGAGGATTGAGGATTGAGGATTGAGAATTGAGGATTGAGGATTGAGGATTGAAGATTGAGGATTGAGGATTGAGGATGAGGGCTGAGGGTTGAGGGTTGAGGTTTGAGGTCTGAGGATTGAGGGTTCAGGGTTGAGAGTTGAGGATTGAGGGTTGAGGATTGAAGATTGAGGATTGGGTATTGAGGATTGAAGAATGAGGATTGACGAATGACGATTGAGGATTGAGGATTGAAGATTGAGTATTGAGGATTGAAGCCTGACGATTGAGGATTGAGGATTGAGGACTGAGGATTGTGGATGGAGGATTGAAGATTGAGTATTGAGGATTGAAGATTGAGGATTGAGGATTGAGGATTCGGGGTTGCGTGTTGAGGTTTGAGTATTGAATCCTGAGAATTCAGGATATTCTATTGAGTATTGAGAACTGAGGATTGAAGATTGAGTATTGAGGATTGAAGATTGAGGATTGAGGATTGAGGATTGGGGATTGAGGGTTGAGGATTGAAGATTGAGAATTGGGGATTGAGAATCGACGATTGAGGATTAGGGATTGAGGATTGAGGATTGAGGATTGCAGATTGAGTATTGAGGATTGAAGATTGAGGTTTGAGGATTGAGGATTGAGGATTGAGCATTGAGGGTTGCGGATTGAGGATTGAGGATTGAAGATTGAGTATTGACGATTGAAGATTGAGGATTGAGGATTGAGGATCGAGGATTGAGGATTGAGGATTGAAGATTGAGTATTAAGTATTGACGATTGAGGATTGAGGATTGAGTATTGAGGATTGAGGGTTGAAGGTTGAGGATTGCGGACTGAGTGTTGAGGGTTGAGTGATGAGAATTGCTGTTTGTGAATAGAGATTTGAAGACTGCAGATTGAGTATTGGGTATTGAAAACTGTGAATTGATGATATTCTATTAAGGATTCAGGATTGACATCTGATTCTTGAGGTCTGAGGTCTGAAGATTGAGGATTCAGAATTGAGGTTTGAGGACTGAGGATTGAGGATTGAGGGTTGATGCTTCAGGATTGAGGATTGAGGGTTGAAGATTGAGGATTGAGGATCGAGGATGAGGGCTGAGGGTTGAGGATTGAGATTTGAGGACTTAGGACAGAGGATTGAGGATTGAGAATTGAGGATTGAGGATTGAGGATTGAAGATTGAGGATTGGGTATTGAGGATTGAAGAATGTGGATTGAGGAATGAGGATTGAGGATTGAGGATTGAAGATTGAGTACTGAGGATTGAAGCCTGACGATTGCGGATTGAGAATTGAGGGTTGAGGGTTGAGGATTGGGGACGGAGGATTGAAGATTGAGTATTGAGGATTGAAGATTGAGGATTGAGGATTGAGGATTGAAGACTGAGGGTTGGGTTTTGAGGATTGAACATTGAGGATTGAGGGTTGAGGATTGAGGATTGAGGATTGACGATTGAGGATTGAGGAATGAGGATGAGGGCTGAGGGTTGCGGATTGAGGTTTGAGGTCTGAGGACTGAGGATTGAGGATTGAGAATTGAGGACTGAGGATTGAAGATTGAAGACTGAGGATTGGGTATTCAGGATTGAAGCCTGACGATTGAGGATGGAGGATTGAGGATTGAGGATAGAGGATTGAGAATTGAGGATTGAGAATGGAGAGTTGAAGATTGAGTGTTGAGGATTGACGATTGAGGATTGAGGATTGAGGACTGAGGATTGAGGGTTGAGTGTTTAGGTTTGAGTATTGAATACTGAGAATTCAGGATATTCTATTGAGTATTGAGAACTGAGGCTTGATGGTTGAGTATTGAGGATTGAGTATTGAGGATTGAGGATTGAGGATTGGGGATTGAGGGTTGAGGATTGAAGATTGAGAATTGGGGATTGAGAATCGACGATTGAGGATTAGGGATTGAGGATTGAGGATTGAGGATTGCAGATTGAGTATTGAGGATTGAAGATTGAGGTTTGAGGATTGAGGATTGAGGATTGAGCATTGAGGGTTGCGGATTGAGGATTGAGGATTGAAGATTGAGTATTGACGATTGAAGATTGAGGATTGAGGATTGAGGATCGAGGATTGAGGATTGAGGATTGAAGATTGAGTATTAAGTATTGACGATTGAGGATTGAGGATTGAGTATTGAGGATTGAGGGTTGAAGGTTGAGGATTGCGGACTGAGTGTTGAGGGTTGAGTGATGAGAATTGCTGTTTGTGAATAGAGATTTGAAGACTGCAGATTGAGTATTGGGTATTGAAAACTGTGAATTGATGATATTCTATTAAGGATTCAGGATTGACATCTGATTCTTGAGGTCTGAGGTCTGAAGATTGAGGATTCAGAATTGAGGTTTGAGGACTGAGGATTGAGGATTGAGGGTTGATGCTTCAGGATTGAGGATTGAGGGTTGAAGATTGAGGATTGAGGATTGAGGATGAGGGCTGAGGGTTGAGGATTGAGATTTGAGGACTTAGGACAGAGGATTGAGGATTGAGAATTGAGGATTGAGGATTGAGGATTGAAGATTGAGGATTGGGTATTGAGGATTGAAGAATGTGGATTGAGGAATGAGGATTGAGGATTGAGGATTGAAGATTGAGTACTGAGGATTGAAGCCTGACGATTGCGGATTGAGAATTGAGGGTTGAGGGTTGAGGATTGGGGACGGAGGATTGAAGATTGAGTATTGAGGATTGAAGATTGAGGATTGAGGATTGAGGATTGAAGACTGAGGGTTGGGTTTTGAGGATTGAACATTGAGGATTGAGGGTTGAGGATTGAGGATTGAGGATTGACGATTGAGGATTGAGGAATGAGGATGAGGGCTGAGGGTTGCGGATTGAGGTTTGAGGTCTGAGGACTGAGGATTGAGGATTGAGAATTGAGGACTGAGGATTGAAGATTGAAGACTGAGGATTGGGTATTCAGGATTGAAGCCTGACGATTGAGGATGGAGGATTGAGGATTGAGGATAGAGGATTGAGAATTGAGGATTGAGAATGGAGAGTTGAAGATTGAGTGTTGAGGATTGACGATTGAGGATTGAGGATTGAGGACTGAGGATTGAGGGTTGAGTGTTTAGGTTTGAGTATTGAATACTGAGAATTCAGGATATTCTATTGAGTATTGAGAACTGAGGCTTGATGGTTGAGTATTGAGGATTGAGTATTGAGGATTGAGGATTGAGTATTGAGGATTGAGGATTGAGGATTGAACATTGAATATTGATGATTGAAGATTGAGGATCGAGGATTGAGTGTTGTGGATTGAGGACGAGGACTGAGGGTTGAGTATTGATGTTTGAGGTCTGAGGATTGAGGATTGAGGATTGAGTATTGAGGATTGAAGATTGAGGATTGAGGTCTGAGAATTGAGAATTGAGGATTGGATATTGAGGATTGGGTGTTGAGGATTGAAGAATGAGGATTGAGGATTGAGGATTGTGAATTGAGGATTGAAGATTGAGGATTGGGTATTGAGGATTGAAGAATGAGGATTGAGGATTGAGGACTGAGGATTGAGGGTTGCCGATTGAGTATTGAGGATTGAAGATTGAGGGTTGAGGTCTGAGAATTGAGGATTGAGGATTGAAGATTGAGGATTGGGTGTTGAGGATTGAAGAATGAGGATTGAGGTTTGAGGATTGTGGATTGAGGATTGAAGATTGAGGATTGGGTATTGCGGATAGAACATTGAGGATTGAGGATTGAGGATTGAGGATTGGGGATTGAGGACTGAAGATTGAACATCGATGATTGAAGATTGAGGATTGAGGATTGATGGTTGTGGATTGAGGACGAGGACTGAGGGTTGAGTATTGATGTTTGAGGTCTGAGGATTGAGGATTGAGGGTTGAGGATTGAGAGTTGAGGATTGAGGGTTGAAGATTGAAGATTGAGGATTGGGTATTGATGATTGAAGAATGAGGATTGACGAATGACGATTGAGGATTGAGGACTGAGGTTTGAGGAAGGAGGATTGAGGATTGAGGGTTGATGCTTCAGGATTGAGGATTGAGGGTTGAAGATTGAGGATTGAGTATTGAGGATGAGGGCTGAGGGTTGAGGATTGAGATTTGAGGACTTAGGACTGAGGACTGAGGATTGGGAATTGAGGATTGAGGATTGAGGATTGAAGAATGAGGATTGGGTATTGAGGATTGAAGAATGAGGATTGAGGAATGAGGATTGAAGATTGAGGATTGAAGATTGAGTATTGAGGATTGAAGCCTGACGATTGAGGATTGATGTTTGAAGGTTGAGGGTTGAGGACGGAGGATTGAAGATTGAGCATTGAGGATTGAAGATTGAGGTTTGAGGTTTGAGGACTGAGGATTGAGGATTGAGTATTGAGGATTGAGGATTGAGGATTGAGGATTGAGGATTGAGGATTGATGATTGAGGATTGGGTATTGCGGATTGAACATTGAGGATTGAGGATTGAGGATTGAGGATTGAGGATTGAGGACTGAAGATTGAATATTGATGATTGAAGAATGAGGATTGAGGATTGATTGTTGTGGATTGAGGACGAGGACTGAGGGTTGAGTATTGATGTTTGAGATCTGAGGATTGAGGATTGAGGATTGAGGATTGAGGATTGAAGATTGCGGATTGTGTATTGAGGATTGAAGAATGAGGATTGAGGATTGAGTATTGAGGATTGAGGATTGAAGACTGAGTATTGATGATTGAAGGTTGAGGATTGAGGACTGAGTATTGAGGATTGAGAATTGAGGATTGATTATTGAAGATTGAGTATTGAGGATTGAAGATTGAGGATTGAAGATTGAGGATTGAGGATTGAGGATGAGGGCTGAGGGTTGAGGGTTGAGGTTTGAGGTCTGAGGATTGAGGGTTCAGGATTGAGAGTTGAGGATTGAGGGTTGAAGATTGAAGATTGAGGATTGGGTATTGAGGATTGAAGAATGAGGATTGACGAATGACGATTGAGGATTGAGGATTGAAGATTGAGTATTGAGGATTGAAGCCTGACGATTGAGGATTGAGGATTGAGGACTGAGGATTGTGGATGGAGGATTGAAGATTGAGTATTGAGGATTGAAGATTGAGGATTGAGGATTGAGGATTCGGGGTTGCGTGTTGAGGTTTGAGTATTGAATCCTGAGAATTCAGGATATTCTATTGAGTATTGAGAACTGAGGATTGAAGATTGAGTATTGAGGATTGAAGATTGAGGATTGTGGATTGAGGATTGGGGATTGAGGGTTGAGGATTGAAGATTGAGAATTGGGGATTGAGGATCGACGATTGAGGATTGAGGATTGAGGATTGAGGATTGAGGATTGCAGATTGAGTATTGAGGATTGAAGATTGAGGTTTGAGGATTGAGGATTGAGGATTGAGCATTGAGGGTTGCGGATTGAGGATTGAGGATTGAAGATTGAGTATTGACGATTGAAGATTGAGGATTGAGGATTGAGGATCGAGGATTGAGGATTGAGGATTGAAGATTGAGTATCAAGTATTGACGATTGAGGATTGAGGATTGAGTATTGAGGATTGAGGGTTGAAGGTTGAGGATTGCGGACTGAGTGTTGAGGGTTGAGTGATGAGAATTTATGTTTGTGAATAGAGATTTGAAGACTGCAGATTGAGTATTGGGTATTGAAAACTGTGAATTGATGATATTCTATTAAGGATTCAGGATTGACATCTGATTCTTGAGGTCTGAGGTCTGAAGATTGAGGATTCAGAATTGAGGTTTGAGGACTGAGGATTGAGGATTGAGGGTTGATGCTTCAGGATTGAGGATTGAGGGTTGAAGATTGAGGATTGAGGATTGAGGATGAGGGCTGAGGGTTGAGGATTGAGATTTGAGGACTTAGGACAGAGGATTGAGGACTGAGAATTGAGGATTGAGGATTGAGGATTGAAGATTGAGGATTGGGTATTGAGGATTGAAGAATGTGGATTGAGGAATGAGGATTGAGGATTGAGGATTGAAGATTAAGTACTGAGGATTGAAGCCTGACGATTGCGGATTGAGAATTGAGGGTTGAGGGCTGAAGATTGGGGACGGAGCATTGAAGATTGAGTATTGAGGATTGAAGATTGAGGATTGAGGATTGAGGATTGAAGACTGAGGGTTGGGTTTTGAGGATTGAACATTGAGGATTGAGGGTTGAGGATTGAGGATTGAGGATTGACGATTGAGGATTGAGGAATGAGGATGAGGGCTGAGGGTTGCGGATTGAGGTTTGAGGTCTGAGGACTGAGGATTGAGGATTGAGAATTGAGGACTGAGGATTGAAGATTGAAGACTGAGGATTGGGTATTCAGGATTGAAGCCTGACGATTGAGGATGGAGGATTGAGGATTGAGGATAGAGGATTGAGAATTGAGGATTGAGAATGGAGAGTTGAAGATTGAGTGTTGAGGATTGACGATTGAGGATTGAGGATTGAGGACTGAGGATTGAGGGTTGAGTGTTTAGGTTTGAGTATTGAATACTGAGAATTCAGGATATTCTATTGAGTATTGAGAACTGAGGGTTGATGGTTGAGTATTGAGGATTGAGTATTGAGGATTGAGGATTGAGTATTGAGGATTGAGGATTGAGGATTGAACATTGAATATTGATGATTGAAGATTGAGGATCGAGGTTTGAGTGTTGTGGATTGAGGACGAGGACTGGGGGTTGAGTATTGATGTTTGAGGTCTGAGGATTGAGGATTGAGGATTGAGTATTGAGGATTCAAGATTGAGGATTGAGGTCTGAGAATTGAGAATTGAGGATTGCATATTGAGGATTGGGTGTTGAGGATTGAAGAATGAGGATTGAGGATTGAGGATTGTGAATTGAGGATTGAAGATTGAGGATTGGGTATTGAGGATTGAAGAATGAGGATTGAGGATTGAGGACTGAGGATTGAGGGTTGCCGATTGAGTATTGAGGATTGAAGATTGAGGGTTGAGGTCTGAGAATTGAGGATTGAGGATTGAAGATTGAGGATTGGGTGTTGAGGATTGAAGAATGAGGATTGAGGATTGAGGATTGTGGATTGAGGATTGAAGATTGAGGATTGGGTATTGCGGATAGAACATTGAGGATTGAGGATTGAGGATTGAGGATTGAGGATTGAGGACTGAAGATTGAACATCGATGATTGAAGATTGAGGATTGAGGATTGATGGTTGTGGATTGAGGACGAGGACTGAGGGTTGAGTATTGATGTTTGAGGTCTGAGGATTGAGGATTGAGGGTTGAGGATTGAGAGTTGAGGATTGAGGGTTGAAGATTGAAGATTGAGGATTGGGTATTATGATTGAAGAATGAGGATTGACGAATGACGATTGAGGATTGAGGACTGAGGTTTGAGGATGGAGGATTGAGGATTGAGGGTTGATGCTTCAGGATTGAGGATTGAGGGTTGAAGATTGAGGATTGAGTATTGAGGATGAGGGCTGAGGGTTGAGGATTGAGATTTGAGGACTTAGGACTGAGGACTGAGGATTGGGAATTGAGGATTGAGGATTGAGGATTGAAGAATGAGGATTGGGTATTGGGGATTGAAGAATGAGGATTGAGGAATGAGGATTGAAGATTGAGGATTGAAGATTGAGTATTGAGGATTGAAGCCTGACGATTGAGGATTGATGTTTGAAGGTTGAGGGTTGAGGACGGAGGATTGAAGATTGAGCATTGAGGATTGAAGATTGAGGTTTGAGGTTTGAGGACTGAGGATTGAGGATTGAGTATTGAGGATTGAGGATTGAGGATTGAGGATTGAGGATTGAGGATTGATGATTGAGGATTAGGTATTGCGGATTGAACATTGAGGATTGAGGATTGAGGGTTGATGACTGAAGATTGAATATTGATGATTGAAGAATGAGGATTGAGGATTGATTGTTGTGGATTGAGGACGAGGACTGAGGGTTGAGTATTGATGTTTGAGATCTGAGGATTGAGGATTGAGGATTGAGGATTGAGGATTGAAGATTGCGGATTGTGTATTGAGGATTGAAGAATGAGGATTGAGGATTGAGGATTGAGGATTGAGGATTGAAGACTGAGTATTGATGATTGAAGGTTGAGGATTGAGGACTGAGTATTGAGGATTGAGAATTGAGGATTGATTATTGAAGATTGAGTATTGAGGATTGAAGATTGAGGATTGACGATTGAGTATTGAGGATTGAGGATGAGGGCTGAGGGTTGAGGGTTGAGGTTAGAGGACTGAGGACAGAGGATTGAGGATTGAGAATTGAGGATTGAGGATTGAGGATTGAAGATTGAGGATTGGGTATTGAGGATTGAAGAATGATGATTGAGGATTGAGGATTGAGGATTGAGGATTGAGAATGGAGGATTGAAGATTGAGTATTGAGAATTGACGATTGAGGATTGAGGATTGAGGATTGAGGATTGAGGGTTGAGTGTTGAGGTTTGAGTATTGAATACTGAGAATTCAGGATATTCTATTGAGTATTGAGAACTGAGGGTTGATGGTTGAGTATTGAGGATTGAGTATTGAGGATTGAGGATTGAGGATTGAAGATTGAATATTGATGATTGAAGATTGAGGATCGAGGATTGAGTGTTGTGGATTGAGGACGAGGACTGAGGGTTGAGTATTGATGTTTGAGGTCTGAGGATTGAGGATTGAGGATTGAGAATTGAAGATTGAGGATTGACGATTGAAGATTGTGGATTGGGTGTTGAGGATTGAAGAATGAGGATTGAGGATTGAGGATTGAGGATTGAGGATTGAAGATTGAGTATTGAGGATTGAAGATTGAGGATTGAGGTCTGCGAATTGAGAATTGAGGATTGAAGATTGAGGATTGGGTGTTGAGGATTGAAGAATGAGGATTGAGGATTGAGGATTGTGGATTGAGGATTGAAGATTGAGGATTGGGTATTGAGGATTGAAGAATGAGGATTGAGGATTGAGGACTGAGTATTGAGGGTTGCAGATTGAGCATTGAGGATTGGGTGTTGAGGATTGAAGAATGAGGATTGAGGATTGTGGATTGTGGATTGAGGATTGAAGATCGAGGATTCGGTATTGCGGATTGAACATTGAGGATTGAGGATTGAGGATTGAGGATTGAGGATTGAGGACTGAAGATTGAATATCGATGATTGAAGATTGGGGATTGAGGATTGATGGTTGTGGATTGAGGACGAGGACAGAGGGTTGAGTATTGATGTTTGAGGTCTGAGGATTGAGGATTGAGGATTGAGAATTGAGGATTGAGGATTGAGGATTGAAGATTGAGGATTGAGGATTGAGGATGAGGGCTGAGGATTGAGGGTTGAGGTTTGAGGTCTGAGGATTGAGGGTTGAGGATTGAGAGTTGAGGATTGAGGGTTGAAGACTGAAGATTGAGGATTGGGTATTGAGGATTGAAGAATGAGGATTGACGAATGACGATTGAGGATTGAGGATTGAAGATTGAGTATTGAGGATTGAAGCCTGACGATTGAGGATTGAGGATTGAGGGTTGAGGATTGAGGACGGAGGATTGAAGATTGAGTATTGAGGATTGAAGATTGAGGATTGAGGATTGAGGATGGAAGACTGAGTGTTCGGTATTGAGGATTGAACATTGAGGATTGAGGGTTGGGGATTGACGATTTAGGATTGACGATTGAGGATTGAGGAATGAGGATGAGGGCTGAGGGTTGCGGATTGAGGTTTGAGGTCTGAGGACTGAGGATTGAGGATTGAGAATTGAGGACTGAGGATTGAAGATTGAAGACTGAGGATTGGGTATTCAGGATTGAAGCCTGACGATTGAGGATGGAGGATTGAGGATCGAGGATTGAGGATTGAGGATTGAGGATTGAGAATGGAGGATTGAAGATTGAGTATTGAGAATTGACGATTGAGGATTGAGAATTGAGGATTGAGGATTGAGGATTGAGGGTTGAGTGTTGAGGTTTGAGTATTGAACACTGAGAATTCAGGATATTCTATTGAGTATTGAGAACTGAGGGTTGATGGTTGAGTATTGAGGATTGAGTATTGAGGATTGAGGATTGAGTATTGAGGATTGAGGATTGATGATTGAAGATTGAATATTGATGATTGAAGATTGAGTATCGAGGATTGAGTGTTGTGGATTGAGGACGAGGACTGAGGGTTGAGTATTGATGTTTGAGGTCTGAGGATTGAGGATTGAGGATTGAGCATTGAGGATTGAGGATTGACGATTGAAGATTGTGGATTGGGTGTTGAGGATTGAAGAATGAGGATTGAGGATTGAGGATTGAGGATTGAGGATTGAAGACTGAGTATTGAGGATTGAAGATTGAGGATTGAGGTCTGCGAATTGAGAATTGAGGATTGAAGATTGAGGATTGGGTGTTGAGGATTGAAGAATGAGGATTGAGGATTGAGGATTGTGGATTGAGGATTGAAGATTGAGGATTGGGTATTGAGGATTGAAGAATGAGGATTGAGGATTGAGGACTGAGTATTGAGGGTTGCAGATTGAGCATTGAGGATTGGGTGTTGAGGATTGAAGAATGAGGATTGAGGATTGTGGATTGTGGATTGAGGATTGAAGATCGAGGATTGGGTATTGCGGATTGAACATTGAGGATTGAGGATTGAGGATTGAGGATTGAGGATTGAGGACTGAAGATTGAATATCGATGATTGAAGATTGAGGATTGAGGATTGATGGTTGTGGATTGAGGACGAGGACAGAGGGTTGAGTATTGGTGTTTGAGGTCTGAGTATTGAGGATTGAGGATTGAGAATTGAGGATTGAGGATTGAGGATTGAAGATTGAGGATTGAGGATTGAGGATGAGGGCTGAGGGTTGAGGGTTGAGGTTTGAGGTCTGAGGATTGAGGGTTGAGGATTGAGAGTTGAGGATTGAGGGTTGAAGATTGAAGATTGAGGATTGGGTATTGAGGATTGAAGAATGAGGATTGACGAATGACGATTGAGGATTGAGGATTGAAGATTGAGTATTGAGGATTGAAGCCTGACGATTGAGGATTGAGGATTGAGGACTGAGGATTGTGGATGGAGGATTGAAGATTGAGTATTGAGGATTGAAGATTGAGGATTGAGGATTGAGGATTCGGGGTTGCGTGTTGAGGTTTGAGTATTGAATCCTGAGAATTCAGGATATTCTATTGAGTATTGAGAATTGAGGATTGAGGTTTGAGGACTGAGGATTGAGGATTGAGGATTGAGAATTGAGGATTGGGGATTGAGGATTGAAGATTGAGGATTGGGTATTGAGGGTTGAAGAATGAGGATTGAGGATTGAGGATTGAAGATTGAGTATTGAGGATTGAAGATTGAGGCTTGAGGATTGAGTATTGAGAATTGAGGACTGATAGTTGAGTATTGAGGACTGAAGATTGAGGATTGAGGATTGAAAATTGAGGATTGGGTGTTCAGGATTGAAGAATCAGGATTGAGTATTGAGGATTGAGGATTGAGTGTTGCAGATTGAGTATTGAGAATTGAGGATTGAAGACTGAGGGTTGAGGATTGAGGATAGAAGGTTGAATATTGATGAATGAAGATTGAGGATTGAGGATTGAGGGTTGTGGATTGAGGACGAGGACTGAGGCTTGAATATTGATGCCTGAGGTCAGAGGATTGAGGATTGAGGATTGCGAACTGAGGATTGAAGTTTGACGATTGAGCATTGAGGATTGGGTATTGAGGATTGAAGATTGAGGATTGAGTATTGAGGATTGTGGATTGAAGACTGAGTATTGAGGATTGAAGGTTGAGGATTGAGGATTGAGGTTTGTGGATTGAGGACGAGGACTGAGGGTTGAATATTGATGTTTGAGGTCTGAGGATTGAGGATTGAGGATTGAGGATTGAGAATTGAGGACTGAGGATTGAGGATTGAAGATTGAGGATTGGGTACTGAGGATTGAAGAATAAGGGTTGAGGATTGAGGATTGAGGATTGAGAGTTGAGGATTGAAGATTCAGTATTGAGGATCGAAGATTGAGAGTTGAGGATTGAGGATTGAACATTGAGGAATGAGTGCTGAGGGTTGAGTGGTGAAAATTGATGTTTGTGGATACAGGTTGGAGGATTGCAGATTGAGTATTGAGTATTGAAAGCTGTGAATTGAGGATATTCTACTGAGGATTGAGGAATGACAACTGATTGTTGCGGACTGAGTGCTGAAGATTGAGGATTCAGGATTGAGAGTTCAGAATTGAGGTTTGAGGACTGAGGATTGTGGATTGAAGATTGAGGATTGAGGATTGAGGATTGAAGACTGAGGGTAGGGTATTGAGGATTGAACATTGAGGATTGAGGGTTGAGGATTGAGGACTGAGGATAGACGATTGAGGATTGAGGAATGAGGATGCGGGCTGAGGGTTGCGGATTGACGTTTGAGGTCTGAGGATTGAGGATGGAGGATTGAAGATTGAGTATTGAGGATTGAAGATTGAGGATTGTGGATTGAGGATTGAGGATTCAGGGTTGCGTGTTGAGGTTTGAGTATTGAATCCTGAGAATTCAGGATATTCTATTGAGTATTGAGAATTGAGGATTGAAGATTGAGTATTGACGATTGAAGATTGAGGATTGAGGATTGAGGATTGGGGATTGAGGATTGAGGATTGAAGATTGAGGATTGGGGATTGAGGATCGACGACTGAGGATTGTGGATTGAGGATTGAGGATTGAGGATTGCAGATTGAGTATTGAGGATTGAAGATTGAGGTTTGAGGATTGAGGATTGAGGATTGAGCATTGAGGGTTGCGGATTGAGGATTGAGGATTGATGATTGAGTATTGACGATTGAAGATCGAGGATTGAGGATTGAGGATTGAGGATTGAGGATTGAGGATTGAAGATTGAGTATTGAGTATTGACGATTGAGGATTGAGGATTGAGTATTGAGGATTGAGGGTTGAAGGTTGAGGATTGCGGACTGAGTGTTGAGGGTTGAGTGATGAGTATTGATGTTTGTGAATAGAGATTTGAAGATTGCAGATTGAGTATTGGGTATTGGAAACTGTGAATTGATGATATTCTATTAAGGATTCAGGATTGACATCTGATTGATGAGGTCTGAGGTCTGAAGATTGAGGATTCAGAATTGAGGTTTGAGGACTGAGGATTGAGGATTGAGGGTTGACGCTTCAGGATTGAGGATTGAGGGTTGAAGATTGAGGATTGAGGATTGAGGATGAGGGCTGCGGTTTGAGGATTGAGATTTGAGGACTTAGGACTGAGGATTGAGGATTGAGAATTGAGGATTGAGGATTGAGGATTGAAGATTGAGGATTGGGTATTCAGGATTGTAGAATGTGGATTGAGGAATGAGGATTCAGGATTGAGGATTGAAGATTGAGTATTGAGGATTGAAGCCTGACGATTGAGGATTGAGGATTGAGGACTGAGGTTTGAGGATGGAGGATTGAGGATTGAGGGTTGATGCTTCAGGATTGAGGATTGAGGGTTGAAGATTGAGGATTGAGTATTGAGGATGAGGGCTGAGGGTTGAGGATTGAGATTTGAGGACTTAGGACTGAGGACTCAGGATTGGGAATTGAGGATTGAGGATTGAGGATTGAAGAATGAGGATTGGGTATTGAGGATTGAAGAATGAGGATTGAGGAATGAGGATTGAAGATTGAGGATGGAAGATTGAGTATTGAGGATTGAAGCCTGACGATTGAGGATTGATGTTTGAAGGTTGAGGGTTGAGGACGGAGGATTGAAGATTGAGCATTGAGGATTGAAGATTGAGGTTTGAGGTTTGAGGACTGAGGATTGAGGATTGAGTATTGAGGATTGAGGATTGAGGATTGAGGATTGAGGATTGAGGATTGATGATTGAGGATTGAGGATTGAGGATTGAGGATTGAGGATTGAGGATTGAGGATTGATGATTGAGGATTGGGTATTGCGGATTGAACATTGAGGATTGAGGATTGAGGATTGAGGATTGAGGGTTGATGACTGAAGATTGAATATTGATGATTGAAGAATGAGGATTGAGGATTGATTGTTGTGGATTGAGGACGAGGACTGAGGGTTGAGTATTGATGTTTGAGATCTGAGGATTGAGGATTGAGGATTGAGGATTGAGGATTGAAGATTGCGGATTGTGTATTGAGGATTGAAGAATGAGGATTGAGGATTGAGGATTGAGGATTGAGGATTGAAGACTGAGTATTGATGATTGAAGGTTGAGGATTGAGGACTGAGTATTGAGGATTGAGAATTGAGGATTGATTATTGAAGATTGAGTATTGAGGATTGAAGATTGAGGATTGACGATTGAGTATTGAGGATTGAGGATGAGGGCTGAGGGTTGAGGGTTGAGGTTAGAGGACTGAGGACAGAGGATTGAGGATTGAGAATTGACGATTGAGGATTGAGGATTGAAGATTGAGGATTGGGTATTGAGGATTGAAGAATGATGATTGAGGATTGAGGATTGAGGATTGAGGATTGAGAATGCAGGATTGAAGATTGAGTATTGAGAATTGACGATTGAGGATTGAGGATTGAGGATTGAGGATTGAGGGTTGAGTGTTGAGGTTTGAGTATTGAATACTGAGAATTCAGGATATTCTATTGAGTATTGAGAACTGAGGGTTGATGGTTGAGTATTGAGGATTGAGTATTGAGGATTGAGGATTGAGTATTGAGGATTGAGGATTGAGGATTGAAGATTGAATATTGATGATTGAAGATTGAGGATCGAGGATTGAGTGTTGTGGATTGAGGACGAGGACTGAGGGTTGAGTATTGATGTTTGAGGTCTGAGGATTGAGGATTGAGGATTGAGAATTGAAGATTGAGGATTGACGATTGAAGATTGTGGATTGGGTGTTGAGGATTGAAGAATGAGGATTGAGGATTGAGGATTGAGGATTGAGGATTGAAGATTGAGTATTGAGGATTGAAGATTGAGGATTGAGGTCTGCGAATTGAGAATTGAGGATTGAAGATTGAGGATTGGGTGTTGAGGATTGAAGAATGAGGATTGAGGATTGAGGATTGTGGATTGAGGATTGAAGATTGAGGATTGGGTATTGAGGATTGAAGAATGACGATTGAGGATTGAGGACTGAGTATTGAGGGTTGCAGATTGAGCATTGAGGATTGGGTGTTGAGGATTGAAGAATGAGGATTGAGGATTGTGGATTGTGGATTGAGGATTGAAGATCGAGGATTCGGTATTGCGGATTGAACATTGAGGATTGAGGATTGAGGATTGAGGATTGAGGATTGAGGACTGAAGATTGAATATCGATGATTGAAGATTGGGGATTGAGGATTGATGGTTGTGGATTGAGGACGAGGACAGAGGGTTGAGTATTGATGTTTGAGGTCTGAGGATTGAGGATTGAGGATTGAGAATTGAGGATTGAGGATTGAGGATTGAAGATTGAGTATTGAGGATTGAAGCCTGACGATTGAGGATTGAGGATTGAGGACTGAGGATTGTGGATGGAGGATTGAAGATTGAGTATTGAGGATTGAAGATTGAGGATTGAGGATTGAGGATTCGGGGTTGCGTGTTGAGGTTTGAGTATTGAATCCTGAGAATTCAGGATATTCTATTGAGTATTGAGAATTGAGGATTGAGGTTTGAGGACTGAGGATTGAGGATTGAGGATTGAGAATTGAGGATTGAGGATTGAGGATTGAAGATTGAGGATTGGGTATTGAGGGTTGAAGAATGAGGATTGAGGATTGAGGATTGAAGATTGAGTATTGAGGATTGAAGATTGAGGCTTGAGGATTGAGTATTGAGAATTGAGGACTGATAGTTGAGTATTGAGGACTGAAGATTGAGGATTGAGGATTGAAAATTGAGGATTGGGTGTTCAGGATTGAAGAATGAGGATTGAGTATTGAGGATTGAGGATTGAGTGTTGCAGATTGAGTATTGAGAATTGAGGATTGAAGACTGAGGGTTGAGGATTGAGGATAGAAGGTTGAATATTGATGAATGAAGATTGAGGATTGAGGATTGAGGGTTGTGGATTGAGGACGAGGACTGAGGCTTGAATATTGATGCCTGAGGTCAGAGGATTGAGGATTGAGGATTGCGAACTGAGGATTGAAGTTTGACGATTGAGCATTGAGGATTGGGTATTGAGGATTGAAGATTGAGGATTGAGTATTGAGGATTGTGGATTGAAGACTGAGTATTGAGGATTGAAGGTTGAGGATTGAGGATTGAGGTTTGTGGATTGAGGACGAGGACTGAGGGTTGAATATTGATGTTTGAGGTCTGAGGATTGAGGATTGAGGATTGAGGATTGAGAATTGAGGATTGAGGATTGAGGATTGAAGATTGAGGATTGGGTACTGAGGATTGAAGAATAAGGGTTGAGGATTGAGGATTGAGGATTGAGAGTTGAGGATTGAAGATTCAGTATTGAGGATCGAAGATTGAGAGTTGAGGATTGAGGATTGAACATTGAGGAATGAGTGCTGAGGGTTGAGTGGTGAAAATTGATGTTTGTGGATACAGGTTGGAGGATTGCAGATTGAGTATTGAGTATTGAAAGCTGTGAATTGAGGATATTCTACTGAGGATTGAGGAATGACAACTGATTGTTGCGGACTGAGTGCTGAAGATTGAGGATTCAGGATTGAGAGTTCAGAATTGAGGTTTGAGGACTGAGGATTGTGGATTGAAGATTGAGGATTGAGGATTGAGGATTGAAGACTGAGGGTAGGGTATTGAGGATTGAACATTGAGGATTGAGGGTAGAGGATTGAGGACTGAGGATAGACGATTGAGGATTGAGGAATGAGGATGCGGGCTGAGGGTTGCGGATTGACGTTTGAGGTCTGAGGATTGAGGATGGAGGATTGAAGATTGAGTATTGAGGATTGAAGATTGAGGATTGTGGATTGAGGATTGAGGATTCAGGGTTGCGTGTTGAGGTTTGAGTATTGAATCCTGAGAATTCAGGATATTCTATTGAGTATTGAGAATTGAGGATTGAAGATTGAGTATTGACGATTGAAGATTGAGGATTGAGGATTGAGGATTGGGGATTGAGGATTGAGGATTGAAGATTGAGGATTGGGGATTGAGGATCGACGACTGAGGATTGTGGATTGAGGATTGAGGATTGAGGATTGCAGATTGAGTATTGAGGATTGAAGATTGAGGTTTGAGGATTGAGGATTGAGGATTGAGCATTGAGGGTTGCGGATTGAGGATTGAGGATTGATGATTGAGTATTGACGATTGAAGATCGAGGATTGAGGATTGAGGATTGAGGATTGAGGATTGAGGATTGAAGATTGAGTATTGAGTATTGACGATTGAGGATTGAGGATTGAGTATTGAGGATTGAGGGTTGAAGGTTGTGGATTGCGGACTGAGTGTTGAGGGTTGAGTGATGAGTATTGATGTTTGTGAATAGAGATTTGAAGATTGCAGATTGAGTATTGGGTATTGGAAACTGTGAATTGATGATATTCTATTAAGGATTCAGGATTGACATCTGATTGATGAGGTCTGAGGTCTGAAGATTGAGGATTCAGAATTGAGGTTTGAGGACTGAGGATTGAGGATTGAGGGTTGACGCTTCAGGATTGAGGATTGAGGGTTGAAGATTGAGGATTGAGGATTGAGGATGAGGGCTGCGGTTTGAGGATTGAGATTTGAGGACTTAGGACTGAGGATTGAGGATTGAGAATTGAGGATTGAGGATTGAGTATTGAAGATTGAGGATTGGGTATTCAGGATTGTAGAATGTGGATTGAGGAATGAGGATTCAGGATTGAGGATTGAAGATTGAGTATTGAGGATTGAAGCCTGACGATTGAGGATTGAGGATTGAGGGTTGAGGATTGAGAGTTGAGGATTGAGGGTTGAAGATTGAAGATTGAGGATTGGGTATTGATGATTGAAGAATGAGGATTGACGAATGGCGATTGAGGATTGAGGACTGAGGTTTGAGGATGGAGGATTGAGGATTGAGGGTTGATGCTTCAGGATTGAGGATTGAGGGTTGAAGATTGAGGATTGAGTATTGAGGATGAGGGCTGAGGGTTGAGGATTGAGATTTGAGGACTTAGGACTGAGGACTCAGGATTGGGAATTGAGGATTGAGGATTGAGGATTGAAGAATGAGGATTGGGTATTGAGGATTGAAGAATGAGGATTGAGGAATGAGGATTGAAGATTGAGGATGGAAGATTGAGTATTGAGGACTGAAGCCTGACGATTGAGGATTGATGTTTGAAGGTTGAGGGTTGAGGACGGAGGATTGAAGATTGAGCATTGAGGATTGAAGATTGAGGTTTGAGGTTTGAGGACTGAGGATTGAGGATTGAGTATTGAGGATTGAGGATTGAGGATTGAGGATTGAGGATTGAGGATTGATGATTGAGGATTGGGTATTGCGGATTGAACATTGAGGATTGAGGATTGAGGATTGAGGATTGAGGGTTGAGGACTGAAGATTGAATATTGATGATTGAAGAATGAGGATTGAGGATTGATTGTTGTGGATTGAGGACGAGGACTGAGGGTTGAGTATTGATGTTTGAGATCTGAGGATTGAGGATTGAGGATTGAGGATTGAGGATTGAAGATTGCGGATTGTGTATTGAGGATTGAAGAATGAGGATTGAGGATTGAGGATTGAGGATTGAGGATTGAAGACTGAGTATTGATGATTGAAGGTTGAGGATTGAGGACTGAGTATTGAGGATTGAGAATTGAGGATTGATTATTGAAGATTGAGGATTGACGATTGAGTATTGAGGATTGAGGATGAGGGCTGAGGGTTGAGGGTTGAGGTTAGAGGACTGAGGACAGAGGATTGAGGATTGAGAATTGAGGATTGAGGATTGAGGATTGAAGATTGAGGATTGGGTATTGAGGATTGAAGATTGAGGGTTGAGGATTATGGATTGAGGATTGAGCATTGAGGATAGAGGATTGAGGATTGAGGATTGAAGATTGAGTATTGAGGATTGAAGATTGAGGATTGAGGATTGAGTATTGAGGACTGAGGATAGAGGATTGAAGATTGAACATTGATGATTGAAGATTGAGGATCGAGGATCGATGGTTGTGGATTGAGGACGAGGACTGAGGGTTGAGTATTGATGTTTGAGGTCTGAGGATTGAGGATTGAGGATTGAGAATTGAGGATTGAGGATTGAGGATTGAAGATTGAGGATTGGGTGTTGAGGATTGATGAATGGGATTGAGGATTGAGGATTGAGGATTGAGGATTGAATATTGAGTATAGAGGATTGAATATTGAGGATTGAGGATTGAGGGTTGAGGATTGAGGACGTGGACTGACGGTTGAGGATTGAGGTTTGAGGTTTGAGGATTGAGAATTTTGGATTGAGGCCTGAGGATGAGGGCTGATGGTTGAGGATTGAGGTTTGAGGACTGAGGTCTGGGGATTCAGGATTGAGTATTGAGGATTGAGGAATGAGGATTGAAGATTGAGGATTGGGTATTGAGGATTGTAGAATGTGGTTTGAGGATTGAGGATTGAGGATTGAGTATTGAAGATTGAGTAGTGAGGATTGAAGTCTGACGATTGAGGATTGAGGATTGAGGATTGAGGATTGAGTATTGAAGATTGAGTATTGAGGATTGAAAATTGAGGATTGAGGATTGACGATTCAGGATTGATGATTGAGGATTGAGGATTGAGTATTGAGGATTGAAGATTGAGGATTGAGAATTGAGGATTGAGGATTGAGGGTTGAAGGTTGAGGATTGCGGACTGAGTGTTGAGGGTTGAGTGATGAGAATTGATGTTTGTGAATAGAGATTTGAAGATTGCAGATTGAGTATTGGGTATTGGAACCTGTGAATTGATGATATTCTATTAAGGATTCAGGATTGACATCTGATTGATGAGGTCTGAGGTCTGAAGATTGAGGATTCAGAATTGAGGTTTGAGGACTGAGGATTGAGGATTGAGGGTTGACGCTTCAGGATTGAGGATTGAGGGTTGAAGATTGAGGATTGAGAATTGAGGATTGAGGATTGAGGATTGAAGATTGAGGATTGGGTATTGAGGATTGTAGAATGTGGATTGAGGAGTGACGATTGAGGATTGAGGATTGAAGATTGAGTATTGAGGATTGAAGCCTGACGATTGAGGATTGAGGATTGAGGGTTGAGGACTGAGGACGGAGGATTGAAGATTGAGTATTTTGGATTGAAGATTGAGGATTGAGGATTGAGGATTGAAGACTGAGTGTTGGGTATTGAGGATTGAACATTGAGGATTGAGGGTTGAGGATTGAGGATTGAGGATTGACGATTGAGGATTGAGGAATGAGGATGAGGGCTGAGGGTTGCGGATTGAGGTTTGAGGTCTGAGGACTGAGGATTGAGGATTGAGAATTGAGGACTGAGGATTGAAGATTGAAGACTGAGGATTGGGTATTCAGGATTGAAGCCTGACGATTGAGGATGGAGGATTGAGGATTGAGGATTGAGGATTGTGGATTGAGGATTGAGAATGGAGGATTGAAGATTGAGTATTGAGAATTGACGATTGAGGATTGAGAATTGAGGATTGAGGATTGAGGGTTGAGTGTTGAGGTTTGAGTATTGAATACTGAGAATTCAGGATATTCTATTGAGTATTGAGAACTGAGTGTTGATGGTTGAGTATTGAGGATTGAGTATTGAGGATTGAGGATTGAGTATTGAGGATTGAGGATTGAGGATTGAAGATTGAATATTGATGATTGAAGATTGAGAATCGAGGATTGAGTGTTGTGGATTGAGGACGAGGACTGAGGGTTGAGTATTGATGTTTGAGGTCTGAGGATTGAGGATTGAGTATTGAGAATTGAGGATTGAGGATTGACGATTGAAGATTGTGGATTGGGTGTTGAGGATTGAAGAATGAGGATTGAGGATTGAGGATTGAGGATTGAGGATTGAAGATTGAGTATTGAGGATTGAAGATTGAGGATTGAGGTCTGCGAATTGAGAATTGAGGATTGAAGATTGAGGATTGGGTGTTGAGGATTGAAGAATGAGGATTGAGGATTGAGGATTGTGGATTGAGGATTGAAGATTGAGGATTGGGTATTGAGGATTGAAGAATGAGGATTGAGGATTGAGGACTGAGTATTGAGGGTTGCAGATTGAGTATTGAGGATTGGGTGTTGAGGATTGAAGAATGAGAATTGAGGATTGAGGATTGTGGATTGAGGATTGAAGATCGAGGATTGGGTATTGCGGATTGAACATTGAGGATTGAGGATTGAGGATTGAGGATTGAGGATTGAGGATTGAGGACTGAAGATTGAATATCGATGATTGAAGATTGAGGATTGAGGATTGATGGTTGTGGATTGAGGACGAGGACTGAGGGTTGAGTATTGATGTTTGAGGTCTGAGGATTGAGGATTGAGGATTGAGAATTGAGGATTGAGGATTGAGGATTGAAGATTGAGGATTGAGGATTGAGGATGAGGGCTGAGGGTTGAGGGTTGAGGTTTGAGGTCTGAGGATTGAGGGTTCAGGATTGAGAGTTGAGGATTGAGGGTTGAGGATTGAAGATTGAGGATTGGGTATTGAGGATTGAAGAATGAGGATTGACGAATGACGATTGAGGATTGAGGATTGAAGATTGAGTATTGAGGATTGAAGCCTGACGATTGAGGATTGAGGATTGAGGACTGAGGATTGTGGATGGAGGATTGAAGATTGAGTATTGAGGATTGAAGATTGAGGATTGAGGATTGAGGATTCGGGGTTGCGTGTTGAGGTTTGAGTATTGAATCCTGAGAATTCAGGATATTCTATTGAGTATTGAGAACTGAGGATTGAAGATTGAGTATTGAGGATTGAAGATTGAGGATTGAGGATTGAGGATTGGGGATTGAGGGTTGAGGATTGAAGATTGAGAATTGGGGATTGAGAATCGACGATTGAGGATTAGGGATTGAGGATTGAGGATTGAGGATTGCAGATTGAGTATTGAGGATTGAAGATTGAGGTTTGAGGATTGAGGATTGAGGATTGAGCATTGAGGGTTGCGGATTGAGGATTGAGGATTGAAGATTGAGTATTGACGATTGAAGATTGAGGATTGAGGATTGAGGATCGAGGATTGAGGATTGAGGATTGAAGATTGAGTATTAAGTATTGACGATTGAGGATTGAGGATTGAGTATTGAGGATTGAGGGTTGAAGGTTGAGGATTGCGGACTGAGTGTTGAGGGTTGAGTGATGAGAATTGCTGTTTGTGAATAGAGATTTGAAGACTGCAGATTGAGTATTGGGTATTGAAAACTGTGAATTGATGATATTCTATTAAGGATTCAGGATTGACATCTGATTCTTGAGGTCTGAGGTCTGAAGATTGAGGATTCAGAATTGAGGTTTGAGGACTGAGGATTGAGGATTGAGGGTTGATGCTTCAGGATTGAGGATTGAGGGTTGAAGATTGAGGATTGAGGATCGAGGATGAGGGCTGAGGGTTGAGGATTGAGATTTGAGGACTTAGGACAGAGGATTGAGGATTGAGAATTGAGGATTGAGGATTGAGGATTGAAGATTGAGGATTGGGTATTGAGGATTGAAGAATGTGGATTGAGGAATGAGGATTGAGGATTGAGGATTGAAGATTGAGTACTGAGGATTGAAGCCTGACGATTGCGGATTGAGAATTGAGGGTTGAGGGTTGAGGATTGGGGACGGAGGATTGAAGATTGAGTATTGAGGATTGAAGATTGAGGATTGAGGATTGAGGATTGAAGACTGAGGGTTGGGTTTTGAGGATTGAACATTGAGGATTGAGGGTTGAGGATTGAGGATTGAGGATTGACGATTGAGGATTGAGGAATGAGGATGAGGGCTGAGGGTTGCGGATTGAGGTTTGAGGTCTGAGGACTGAGGATTGAGGATTGAGAATTGAGGACTGAGGATTGAAGATTGAAGACTGAGGATTGGGTATTCAGGATTGAAGCCTGACGATTGAGGATGGAGGATTGAGGATTGAGGATAGAGGATTGAGAATTGAGGATTGAGAATGGAGAGTTGAAGATTGAGTGTTGAGGATTGACGATTGAGGATTGAGGATTGAGGACTGAGGATTGAGGGTTGAGTGTTTAGGTTTGAGTATTGAATACTGAGAATTCAGGATATTCTATTGAGTATTGAGAACTGAGGCTTGATGGTTGAGAATTGGGGATTGAGAATCGACGATTGAGGATTAGGGATTGAGGATTGAGGATTGAGGATTGCAGATTGAGTATTGAGGATTGAAGATTGAGGTTTGAGGATTGAGGATTGAGGATTGAGCATTGAGGGTTGCGGATTGAGGATTGAGGATTGAAGATTGAGTATTGACGATTGAAGATTGAGGATTGAGGATTGAGGATCGAGGATTGAGGATTGAGGATTGAAGATTGAGTATTAAGTATTGACGATTGAGGATTGAGGATTGAGTATTGAGGATTGAGGGTTGAAGGTTGAGGATTGCGGACTGAGTGTTGAGGGTTGAGTGATGAGAATTGCTGTTTGTGAATAGAGATTTGAAGACTGCAGATTGAGTATTGGGTATTGAAAACTGTGAATTGATGATATTCTATTAAGGATTCAGGATTGACATCTGATTCTTGAGGTCTGAGGTCTGAAGATTGAGGATTCAGAATTGAGGTTTGAGGACTGAGGATTGAGGATTGAGGGTTGATGCTTCAGGATTGAGGATTGAGGGTTGAAGATTGAGGATTGAGGATTGAGGATGAGGGCTGAGGGTTGAGGATTGAGATTTGAGGACTTAGGACAGAGGATTGAGGATTGAGAATTGAGGATTGAGGATTGAGGATTGAAGATTGAGGATTGGGTATTGAGGATTGAAGAATGTGGATTGAGGAATGAGGATTGAGGATTGAGGATTGAAGATTGAGTACTGAGGATTGAAGCCTGACGATTGCGGATTGAGAATTGAGGGTTGAGGGTTGAGGATTGGGGACGGAGGATTGAAGATTGAGTATTGAGGATTGAAGATTGAGGATTGAGGATTGAGGATTGAAGACTGAGGGTTGGGTTTTGAGGATTGAACATTGAGGATTGAGGGTTGAGGATTGAGGATTGAGGATTGACGATTGAGGATTGAGGAATGAGGATGAGGGCTGAGGGTTGCGGATTGAGGTTTGAGGTCTGAGGACTGAGGATTGAGGATTGAGAATTGAGGACTGAGGATTGAAGATTGAAGACTGAGGATTGGGTATTCAGGATTGAAGCCTGACGATTGAGGATGGAGGATTGAGGATTGAGGATAGAGGATTGAGAATTGAGGATTGAGAATGGAGAGTTGAAGATTGAGTGTTGAGGATTGACGATTGAGGATTGAGGATTGAGGACTGAGGATTGAGGGTTGAGTGTTTAGGTTTGAGTATTGAATACTGAGAATTCAGGATATTCTATTGAGTATTGTGAACTGAGGGTTGATGGTTGAGTATTGAGGATTGAGTATTGAGGATTGAGGATTGAGTATTGAGGATTGAGGATTGAGGATTGAACATTGAATATTGATGATTGAAGATTGAGGATCGAGGTTTGAGTGTTGTGGATTGAGGACGAGGACTGGGGGTTGAGTATTGATGTTTGAGGTCTGAGGATTGAGGATTGAGGATTGAGTATTGAGGATTCAAGATTGAGGATTGAGGTCTGAGAATTGAGAATTGAGGATTGCATATTGAGGATTGGGTGTTGAGGATTGAAGAATGGGGATTGAGGATTGAGGATTGTGAATTGAGGATTGAAGATTGAGGATTGGGTATTGAGGATTGAAGAATGAGGATTGAGGATTGAGGACTGAGGATTGAGGGTTGCCGATTGAGTATTGAGGATTGAAGATTGAGGGTTGAGGTCTGAGAATTGAGGATTGAGGATTGAAGATTGAGGATTGGGTGTTGAGGATTGAAGAATGAGGATTGAGGATTGAGGATTGTGGATTGAGGATTGAAGATTGAGGATTGGGTATTGCGGATAGAACATTGAGGATTGAGGATTGAGGATTGAGGATTGAGGATTGAGGACTGAAGATTGAACATCGATGATTGAAGATTGAGGATTGAGGATTGATGGTTGTGGATTGAGGACGAGGACTGAGGGTTGAGTATTGATGTTTGAGGTCTGAGGGTTGAGGATTGAGGGTTGAGGATTGAGAGTTGAGGATTGAGGGTTGAAGATTGAAGATTGAGGATTGGGTATTGATGATTGAAGAATGAGGATTGACGAATGACGATTGAGGATTGAGGACTGAGGTTTGAGGATGGAGGATTGAGGATTGAGGGTTGATGCTTCAGGATTGAGGATTGAGGGTTGAAGATTGAGGATTGAGTATTGAGGATGAGGGCTGAGGGTTGAGGATTGAGATTTGAGGACTTAGGACTGAGGACTGAGGATTGGGAATTGAGGATTGAGGATTGAGGATTGAAGAATGAGGATTGGGTATTGGGGATTGAAGAATGAGGATTGAGGAATGAGGATTGAAGATTGAGGATTGAAGATTGAGTATTGAGGATTGAAGCCTGACGATTGAGGATTGATGTTTGAAGGTTGAGGGTTGAGGACGGAGGATTGAAGATTGAGCATTGAGGATTGAAGATTGAGGTTTGAGGTTTGAGGACTGAGGATTGAGGATTGAGTATTGAGGATTGAGGATTGAGGATTGAGGATTGAGGATTGAGGATTGATGATTGAGGATTAGGTATTGCGGATTGAACATTGAGGATTGAGGATTGAGGGTTGATGACTGAAGATTGAATATTGATGATTGAAGAATGAGGATTGAGGATTGATTGTTGTGGATTGAGGACGAGGACTGAGGGTTGAGTATTGATGTTTGAGATCTGAGGATTGAGGATTGAGGATTGAGGATTGAGGATTGAAGATTGCGGATTGTGTATTGAGGATTGAAGAATGAGGATTGAGGATTGAGGATTGAGGATTGAGGATTGAAGACTGAGTATTGATGATTGAAGGTTGAGGATTGAGGACTGAGTATTGAGGATTGAGAATTGAGGATTGATTATTGAAGATTGAGTATTGAGGATTGAAGATTGAGGATTGACGATTGAGTATTGAGGATTGAGGATGAGGGCTGAGGGTTGAGGGTTGAGGTTAGAGGACTGAGGACAGAGGATTGAGGATTGAGAATTGAGGATTGAGGATTGAGGATTGAAGATTGAGGATTGGGTATTGAGGATTGAAGAATGATGATTGAGGATTGAGGATTGAGGATTGAGGATTGAGAATGGAGGATTGAAGATTGAGTATTGAGAATTGACGATTGAGGATTGAGGATTGAGGATTGAGGATTGAGGGTTGAGTGTTGAGGTTTGAGTATTGAATACTGAGAATTCAGGATATTCTATTGAGTATTGAGAACTGAGGGTTGATGGTTGAGTATTGAGGATTGAGTATTGAGGATTGAGGATTGAGTATTGAGGATTGAGGATTGAGGATTGAAGATTGAATATTGATGATTGAAGATTGAGGATCGAGGATTGAGTGTTGTGGATTGAGGACGAGGACTGAGGGTTGAGTATTGATGTTTGAGGTCTGAGGATTGAGGATTGAGGATTGAGAATTGAAGATTGAGGATTGACGATTGAAGATTGTGGATTGGGTGTTGAGGATTGAAGAATGAGGATTGAGGATTGAGGATTGAGGATTGAGGATTGAAGATTGAGTATTGAGGATTGAAGATTGAGTATTGAGGTCTGCGAATTGAGAATTGAGGATTGAAGATTGAGGATTGGGTGTTGAGGATTGAAGAATGAGGATTGAGGATTGAGGATTGTGGATTGAGGATTGAAGATTGAGGATTGGGTATTGAGGATTGAAGAATGAGGATTGAGGATTGAGGACTGAGTATTGAGGGTTGCAGATTGAGCATTGAGGATTGGGTGTTGAGTATTGAGGATTGAGGATTGAGGATTGAACATTGAATATTGATGATTGAAGATTGAGGATCGAGGTTTGAGTGTTGTGGATTGAGGACGAGGACTGGGGGTTGAGTATTGATGTTTGAGGTCTGAGGATTGAGGATTGAGGATTGAGTATTGAGGATTCAAGATTGAGGATTGAGGTCTGAGAATTGAGAATTGAGGATTGCATATTGAGGATTGGGTGTTGAGGATTGAAGAATGGGGATTGAGGATTGAGGATTGTGAATTGAGGATTGAAGATTGAGGATTGGGTATTGAGGATTGAAGAATGAGGATTGAGGATTGAGGACTGAGGATTGAGGGTTGCCGATTGAGTATTGAGGATTGAAGATTGAGGGTTGAGGTCTGAGAATTGAGGATTGAGGATTGAAGATTGAGGATTGGGTGTTGAGGATTGAAGAATGAGGATTGAGGATTGAGGATTGTGGATTGAGGATTGAAGATTGAGGATTGGGTATTGCGGATAGAACATTGAGGATTGAGGATTGAGGATTGAGGATTGAGGATTGAGGACTGAAGATTGAACATCGATGATTGAAGATTGAGGATTGAGGATTGATGGTTGTGGATTGAGGACGAGGACTGAGGGTTGAGTATTGATGTTTGAGGTCTGAGGATTGAGGATTGAGGGTTGAGGATTGAGAGTTGAGGATTGAGGGTTGAAGATTGAAGATTGAGGATTGGGTATTGATGATTGAAGAATGAGGATTGACGAATGACGATTGAGGATTGAGGACTGAGGTTTGAGGATGGAGGATTGAGGATTGAGGGTTGATGCTTCAGGATTGAGGATTGAGGGTTGAAGATTGAGGATTGAGTATTGAGGATGAGGGCTGAGGGTTGAGGATTGAGATTTGAGGACTTAGGACTGAGGACTGAGGATTGGGAATTGAGGATTGAGGATTGAGGATTGAAGAATGAGGATTGGGTATTGGGGATTGAAGAATGAGGATTGAGGAATGAGGATTGAAGATTGAGGATTGAAGATTGAGTATTGAGGATTGAAGCCTGACGATTGAGGATTGATGTTTGAAGGTTGAGGGTTGAGGACGGAGGATTGAAGATTGAGCATTGAGGATTGAAGATTGAGGTTTGAGGTTTGAGGACTGAGGATTGAGGATTGAGTATTGAGGATTGAGGATTGAGGATTGAGGATTGAGGATTGAGGATTGATGATTGAGGATTAGGTATTGCGGATTGAACATTGAGGATTGAGGATTGAGGGTTGATGACTGAAGATTGAATATTGATGATTGAAGAATGAGGATTGAGGATTGATTGTTGTGGATTGAGGACGAGGACTGAGGGTTGAGTATTGATGTTTGAGATCTGAGGATTGAGGATTGAGGATTGAGGATTGAGGATTGAAGATTGCGGATTGTGTATTGAGGATTGAAGAATGAGGATTGAGGATTGAGGATTGAGGATTGAGGATTGAAGACTGAGTATTGATGATTGAAGGTTGAGGATTGAGGACTGAGTATTGAGGATTGAGAATTGAGGATTGATTATTGAAGATTGAGTATTGAGGATTGAAGATTGAGGATTGACGATTGAGTATTGAGGATTGAGGATGAGGGCTGAGGGTTGAGGGTTGAGGTTAGAGGACTGAGGACAGAGGATTGAGGATTGAGAATTGAGGATTGAGGATTGAGGATTGAAGATTGAGGATTGGGTATTGAGGATTGAAGAATGATGATTGAGGATTGAGGATTGAGGATTGAGGATTGAGAATGGAGGATTGAAGATTGAGTATTGAGAATTGACGATTGAGGATTGAGGATTGAGGATTGAGGATTGAGGGTTGAGTGTTGAGGTTTGAGTATTGAATACTGAGAATTCAGGATATTCTATTGAGTATTGAGAACTGAGGGTTGATGGTTGAGTATTGAGGATTGAGTATTGAGGATTGAGGATTGAGTATTGAGGATTGAGGATTGAGGATTGAAGATTGAATATTGATGATTGAAGATTGAGGATCGAGGATTGAGTGTTGTGGATTGAGGACGAGGACTGAGGGTTGAGTATTGATGTTTGAGGTCTGAGGATTGAGGATTGAGGATTGAGAATTGAAGATTGAGGATTGACGATTGAAGATTGTGGATTGGGTGTTGAGGATTGAAGAATGAGGATTGAGGATTGAGGATTGAGGATTGAGGATTGAAGATTGAGTATTGAGGATTGAAGATTGAGGATTGAGGTCTGCGAATTGAGAATTGAGGATTGAAGATTGAGGATTGGGTGTTGAGGATTGAAGAATGAGGATTGAGGATTGAGGATTGTGGATTGAGGATTGAAGATTGAGGATTGGGTATTGAGGATTGAAGAATGAGGATTGAGGATTGAGGACTGAGTATTGAGGGTTGCAGATTGAGCATTGAGGATTGGGTGTTGAGGATTGAAGAATGAGGATTGAGGATTGTGGATTGTGGATTGAGGATTGAAGATCGAGGATTCGGTATTGCGGATTGAACATTGAGGATTGAGGATTGAGGATTGAGGATTGAGGATTGAGGACTGAAGATTGAATATCGATGATTGAAGATTGGGGATTGAGGATTGATGGTTGTGGATTGAGGACGAGGACAGAGGGTTGAGTATTGATGTTTGAGGTCTGAGGATTGAGGATTGAGGATTGAGAATTGAGGATTGAGGATTGAGGATTGAAGATTGAGGATTGAGGATTGAGGATGAGGGCTGAGGATTGAGGGTTGAGGTTTGAGGTCTGAGGATTGAGGGTTGAGGATTGAGAGTTGAGGATTGAGGGTTGAAGACTGAAGATTGAGGATTGGGTATTGAGGATTGAAGAATGAGGATTGACGAATGACGATTGAGGATTGAGGATTGAAGATTGAGTATTGAGGATTGAAGCCTGACGATTGAGGATTGAGGATTGAGGGTTGAGGATTGAGGACGGAGGATTGAAGATTGAGTATTGAGGATTGAAGATTGAGGATTGAGGATTGAGGATGGAAGACTGAGTGTTCGGTATTGAGGATTGAACATTGAGGATTGAGGGTTGGGGATTGACGATTTAGGATTGACGATTGAGGATTGAGGAATGAGGATGAGGGCTGAGGGTTGCGGATTGAGGTTTGAGGTCTGAGGACTGAGGATTGAGGATTGAGAATTGAGGACTGAGGATTGAAGATTGAAGACTGAGGATTGGGTATTCAGGATTGAAGCCTGACGATTGAGGATGGAGGATTGAGGATTGAGGATTGAGGATTGAGGATTGAGGATTGAGAATGGAGGATTGAAGATTGAGTATTGAGAATTGACGATTGAGGATTGAGAATTGAGGATTGAGGATTGAGGATTGAGGGTTGAGTGTTGAGGTTTGAGTATTGAACACTGAGAATTCAGGATATTCTATTGAGTATTGAGAACTGAGGGTTGATGGTTGAGTATTGAGGATTGAGTATTGAGGATTGAGGATTGAGTATTGAGGATTGAGGATTGATGATTGAAGATTGAATATTGATGATTGAAGATTGAGTATCGAGGATTGAGTGTTGTGGATTGAGGACGAGGACTGAGGGTTGAGTATTGATGTTTGAGGTCTGAGGATTGAGGATTGAGGATTGAGCATTGAGGATTGAGGATTGACGATTGAAGATTGTGGATTGGGTGTTGAGGATTGAAGAATGAGGATTGAGGATTGAGGATTGAGGATTGAGGATTGAAGACTGAGTATTGAGGATTGAAGATTGAGGATTGAGGTCTGCGAATTGAGAATTGAGGATTGAAGATTGAGGATTGGGTGTTGAGGATTGAAGAATGAGGATTGAGGATTGAGGATTGTGGATTGAGGATTGAAGATTGAGGATTGGGTATTGAGGATTGAAGAATGAGGATTGAGGATTGAGGACTGAGTATTGAGGGTTGCAGATTGAGCATTGAGGATTGGGTGTTGAGGATTGAAGAATGAGGATTGAGGATTGTGGATTGTGGATTGAGGATTGAAGATCGAGGATTGGGTATTGCGGATTGAACATTGAGGATTGAGGATTGAGGATTGAGGATTGAGGATTGAGGACTGAAGATTGAATATCGATGATTGAAGATTGAGGATTGAGGATTGATGGTTGTGGATTGAGGACGAGGACAGAGGGTTGAGTATTGATGTTTGAGGTCTGAGTATTGAGGATTGAGGATTGAGAATTGAGGATTGAGGATTGAGGATTGAAGATTGAGGATTGAGGATTGAGGATGAGGGCTGAGGGTTGAGGGTTGAGGTTTGAGGTCTGAGGATTGAGGGTTGAGGATTGAGAGTTGAGGATTGAGGGTTGAAGATTGAAGATTGAGGATTGGGTATTGAGGATTGAAGAATGAGGATTGACGAATGACGATTGAGGATTGAGGATTGAAGATTGAGTATTGAGGATTGAAGCCTGACGATTGAGGATTGAGGATTGAGGACTGAGGATTGTGGATGGAGGATTGAAGATTGAGTATTGAGGATTGAAGATTGAGGATTGAGGATTGAGGATTCGGGGTTGCGTGTTGAGGTTTGAGTATTGAATCCTGAGAATTCAGGATATTCTATTGAGTATTGAGAATTGAGGATTGAGGTTTGAGGACTGAGGATTGAGGATTGAGGATTGAGAATTGAGGATTGGGGATTGAGGATTGAAGATTGAGGATTGGGTATTGAGGGTTGAAGAATGAGGATTGAGGATTGAGGATTGAAGATTGAGTATTGAGGATTGAAGATTGAGGCTTGAGGATTGAGTATTGAGAATTGAGGACTGATAGTTGAGTATTGAGGACTGAAGATTGAGGATTGAGGATTGAAAATTGAGGATTGGGTGTTCAGGATTGAAGAATGAGGATTGAGTATTGAGGATTGAGGATTGAGTGTTGCAGATTGAGTATTGAGAATTGAGGATTGAAGACTGAGGGTTGAGGATTGAGGATAGAAGGTTGAATATTGATGAATGAAGATTGAGGATTGAGGATTGAGGGTTGTGGATTGAGGACGAGGACTGAGGCTTGAATATTGATGCCTGAGGTCAGAGGATTGAGGATTGAGGATTGCGAACTGAGGATTGAAGTTTGACGATTGAGCATTGAGGATTGGGTATTGAGGATTGAAGATTGAGGATTGAGTATTGAGGATTGTGGATTGAAGACTGAGTATTGAGGATTGAAGGTTGAGGATTGAGGATTGAGGTTTGTGGATTGAGGACGAGGACTGAGGGTTGAATATTGATGTTTGAGGTCTGAGGATTGAGGATTGAGGATTGAGGATTGAGAATTGAGGACTGAGGATTGAGGATTGAAGATTGAGGATTGGGTACTGAGGATTGAAGAATAAGGGTTGAGGATTGAGGATTGAGGATTGAGAGTTGAGGATTGAAGATTCAGTATTGAGGATCGAAGATTGAGAGTTGAGGATTGAGGATTGAACATTGAGGAATGAGTGCTGAGGGTTGAGTGGTGAAAATTGATGTTTGTGGATACAGGTTGGAGGATTGCAGATTGAGTATTGAGTATTGAAAGCTGTGAATTGAGGATATTCTACTGAGGATTGAGGAATGACAACTGATTGTTGCGGACTGAGTGCTGAAGATTGAGGATTCAGGATTGAGAGTTCAGAATTGAGGTTTGAGGACTGAGGATTGTGGATTGAAGATTGAGGATTGAGGATTGAGGATTGAAGACTGAGGGTAGGGTATTGAGGATTGAACATTGAGGATTGAGGGTTGAGGATTGAGGACTGAGGATAGACGATTGAGGATTGAGGAATGAGGATGCGGGCTGAGGGTTGCGGATTGACGTTTGAGGTCTGAGGATTGAGGATGGAGGATTGAAGATTGAGTATTGAGGATTGAAGATTGAGGATTGTGGATTGAGGATTGAGGATTCAGGGTTGCGTGTTGAGGTTTGAGTATTGAATCCTGAGAATTCAGGATATTCTATTGAGTATTGAGAACTGAGGCTTGATGGTTGAGTATTGAGGATTGAGTATTGAGGATTGAGGATTGAGGATTGGGGATTGAGGGTTGAGGATTGAAGATTGAGAATTGGGGATTGAGAATCGACGATTGAGGATTAGGGATTGAGGATTGAGGATTGAGGATTGCAGATTGAGTATTGAGGATTGAAGATTGAGGTTTGAGGATTGAGGATTGAGGATTGAGCATTGAGGGTTGCGGATTGAGGATTGAGGATTGAAGATTGAGTATTGACGATTGAAGATTGAGGATTGAGGATTGAGGATCGAGGATTGAGGATTGAGGATTGAAGATTGAGTATTAAGTATTGACGATTGAGGATTGAGGATTGAGTATTGAGGATTGAGGGTTGAAGGTTGAGGATTGCGGACTGAGTGTTGAGGGTTGAGTGATGAGAATTGCTGTTTGTGAATAGAGATTTGAAGACTGCAGATTGAGTATTGGGTATTGAAAACTGTGAATTGATGATATTCTATTAAGGATTCAGGATTGACATCTGATTCTTGAGGTCTGAGGTCTGAAGATTGAGGATTCAGAATTGAGGTTTGAGGACTGAGGATTGAGGATTGAGGGTTGATGCTTCAGGATTGAGGATTGAGGGTTGAAGATTGAGGATTGAGGATTGAGGATGAGGGCTGAGGGTTGAGGATTGAGATTTGAGGACTTAGGACAGAGGATTGAGGATTGAGAATTGAGGATTGAGGATTGAGGATTGAAGATTGAGGATTGGGTATTGAGGATTGAAGAATGTGGATTGAGGAATGAGGATTGAGGATTGAGGATTGAAGATTGAGTACTGAGGATTGAAGCCTGACGATTGCGGATTGAGAATTGAGGGTTGAGGGTTGAGGATTGGGGACGGAGGATTGAAGATTGAGTATTGAGGATTGAAGATTGAGGATTGAGGATTGAGGATTGAAGACTGAGGGTTGGGTTTTGAGGATTGAACATTGAGGATTGAGGGTTGAGGATTGAGGATTGAGGATTGACGATTGAGGATTGAGGAATGAGGATGAGGGCTGAGGGTTGCGGATTGAGGTTTGAGGTCTGAGGACTGAGGATTGAGGATTGAGAATTGAGGACTGAGGATTGAAGATTGAAGACTGAGGATTGGGTATTCAGGATTGAAGCCTGACGATTGAGGATGGAGGATTGAGGATTGAGGATAGAGGATTGAGAATTGAGGATTGAGAATGGAGAGTTGAAGATTGAGTGTTGAGGATTGACGATTGAGGATTGAGGATTGAGGACTGAGGATTGAGGGTTGAGTGTTTAGGTTTGAGTATTGAATACTGAGAATTCAGGATATTCTATTGAGTATTGAGAACTGAGGGTTGATGGTTGAGTATTGAGGATTGAGTATTGAGGATTGAGGATTGAGTATTGAGGATTGAGGATTGAGGATTGAACATTGAATATTGATGATTGAAGATTGAGGATCGAGGTTTGAGTGTTGTGGATTGAGGACGAGGACTGGGGGTTGAGTATTGATGTTTGAGGTCTGAGGATTGAGGATTGAGGATTGAGTATTGAGGATTCAAGATTGAGGATTGAGGTCTGAGAATTGAGAATTGAGGATTGCATATTGAGGATTGGGTGTTGAGGATTGAAGAATGAGGATTGAGGATTGAGGATTGTGAATTGAGGATTGAAGATTGAGGATTGGGTATTGAGGATTGAAGAATGAGGATTGAGGATTGAGGACTGAGGATTGAGGGTTGCCGATTGAGTATTGAGGATTGAAGATTGAGGGTTGAGGTCTGAGAATTGAGGATTGAGGATTGAAGATTGAGGATTGGGTGTTGAGGATTGAAGAATGAGGATTGAGGATTGAGGATTGTGGATTGAGGATTGAAGATTGAGGATTGGGTATTGCGGATAGAACATTGAGGATTGAGGATTGAGGATTGAGGATTGAGGATTGAGGACTGAAGATTGAACATCGATGATTGAAGATTGAGGATTGAGGATTGATGGTTGTGGATTGAGGACGAGGACTGAGGGTTGAGTATTGATGTTTGAGGTCTGAGGATTGAGGATTGAGGGTTGAGGATTGAGAGTTGAGGATTGACGGTTGAAGATTGAAGATTGAGGATTGGGTATTGATGATTGAAGAATGAGGATTGACGAATGACGATTGAGGATTGAGGACTGAGGTTTGAGGATGGAGGATTGAGGATTGAGGGTTGATGCTTCAGGATTGAGGATTGAGGGTTGAAGATTGAGGATTGAGTATTGAGGATGAGGGCTGAGGGTTGAGGATTGAGATTTGAGGACTTAGGACTGAGGACTGAGGATTGGGAATTGAGGATTGAGGATTGAGGATTGAAGAATGAGGATTGGGTATTGGGGATTGAAGAATGAGGATTGAGGAATGAGGATTGAAGATTGAGGATTGAAGATTGAGTATTGAGGATTGAAGCCTGACGATTGAGGATTGATGTTTGAAGGTTGAGGGTTGAGGACGGAGGATTGAAGATTGAGCATTGAGGATTGAAGATTGAGGTTTGAGGTTTGAGGACTGAGGATTGAGGATTGAGTATTGAGGATTGAGGATTGAGGATTGAGGATTGAGGATTGAGGATTGATGATTGAGGATTAGGTATTGCGGATTGAACATTGAGGATTGAGGATTGAGGGTTGATGACTGAAGATTGAATATTGATGATTGAAGAATGAGGATTGAGGATTGATTGTTGTGGATTGAGGACGAGGACTGAGGGTTGAGTATTGATGTTTGAGATCTGAGGATTGAGGATTGAGGATTGAGGATTGAGGATTGAAGATTGCGGATTGTGTATTGAGGATTGAAGAATGAGGATTGAGGATTGAGGATTGAGGATTGAGGATTGAAGACTGAGTATTGATGATTGAAGGTTGAGGATTGAGGACTGAGTATTGAGGATTGAGAATTGAGGATTGATTATTGAAGATTGAGTATTGAGGATTGAAGATTGAGGATTGACGATTGAGTATTGAGGATTGAGGATGAGGGCTGAGGGTTGAGGGTTGAGGTTAGAGGACTGAGGACAGAGGATTGAGGATTGAGAATTGAGGATTGAGGATTGAGGATTGAAGATTGAGGATTGGGTATTGAGGATTGTAGAATGATGATTGAGGATTGAGGATTGAGGATTGAGGATTGAGAATGGAGGATTGAAGATTGAGTATTGAGAATTGACGATTGAGGATTGAGGATTGAGGATTGAGGATTGAGGGTTGAGTGTTGAGGTTTGAGTATTGAATACTGAGAATTCAGGATATTCTATTGAGTATTGAGAACTGAGGGTTGATGGTTGAGTATTGAGGATTGAGTATTGAGGATTGAGGATTGAGTATTGAGGATTGAGGATTGAGGATTGAAGATTGAATATTGATGATTGAAGATTGAGGATCGAGGATTGAGTGTTGTGGATTGAGGACGAGGACTGAGGGTTGAGTATTGATGTTTGAGGTCTGAGGATTGAGGATTGAGGATTGAGAATTGAAGATTGAGGATTGACGATTGAAGATTGTGGATTGGGTGTTGAGGATTGAAGAATGAGGATTGAGGATTGAGGATTGAGGATTGAGGATTGAAGATTGAGTATTGAGGATTGAAGATTGAGGATTGAGGTCTGCGAATTGAGAATTGAGGATTGAAGATTGAGGATTGGGTGTTGAGGATTGAAGAATGAGGATTGAGGATTGAGGATTGTGGATTGAGGATTGAAGATTGAGGATTGGGTATTGAGGATTGAAGAATGAGGATTGAGGATTGAGGACTGAGTATTGAGGGTTGCAGATTGAGCATTGAGGATTGGGTGTTGAGGATTGAAGAATGAGGATTGAGGATTGTGGATTGTGGATTGAGGATTGAAGATCGAGGATTCGGTATTGCGGATTGAACATTGAGGATTGAGGATTGAGGATTGAGGATTGAGGATTGAGGACTGAAGATTGAATATCGATGATTGAAGATTGGGGATTGAGGATTGATGGTTGTGGATTGAGGACGAGGACAGAGGGTTGAGTATTGATGTTTGAGGTCTGAGGATTGAGGATTGAGGATTGAGAATTGAGGATTGAGGATTGAGGATTGAAGATTGAGGATTGAGGATTGAGGATGAGGGCTGAGGATTGAGGGTTGAGGTTTGAGGTCTGAGGATTGAGGGTTGAGGATTGAGAGTTGAGGATTGAGGGTTGAAGACTGAAGATTGAGGATTGGGTATTGAGGATTGAAGAATGAGGATTGACGAATGACGATTGAGGATTGAGGATTGAAGATTGAGTATTGAGGATTGAAGCCTGACGATTGAGGATTGAGGATTGAGGGTTGAGGATTGAGGACGGAGGATTGAAGATTGAGTATTGAGGATTGAAGATTGAGGATTGAGGATTGAGGATGGAAGACTGAGTGTTCGGTATTGAGGATTGAACATTGAGGATTGAGGGTTGGGGATTGACGATTTAGGATTGACGATTGAGGATTGAGGAATGAGGATGAGGGCTGAGGGTTGCGGATTGAGGTTTGAGGTCTGAGGACTGAGGATTGAGGATTGAGAATTGAGGACTGAGGATTGAAGATTGAAGACTGAGGATTGGGTATTCAGGATTGAAGCCTGACGATTGAGGATGGAGGATTGAGGATTGAGGATTGAGGATTGAGGATTGAGGATTGAGAATGGAGGATTGAAGATTGAGTATTGAGAATTGACGATTGAGGATTGAGAATTGAGGATTGAGGATTGAGGATTGAGGGTTGAGTGTTGAGGTTTGAGTATTGAACACTGAGAATTCAGGATATTCTATTGAGTATTGAGAACTGAGGGTTGATGGTTGAGTATTGAGGATTGAGTATTGAGGATTGAGGATTGAGTATTGAGGATTGAGGATTGATGATTGAAGATTGAATATTGATGATTGAAGATTGAGTATCGAGGATTGAGTGTTGTGGATTGAGGACGAGGACTGAGGGTTGAGTATTGATGTTTGAGGTCTGAGGATTGAGGATTGAGGATTGAGCATTGAGGATTGAGGATTGACGATTGAAGATTGTGGATTGGGTGTTGAGGATTGAAGAATGAGGATTGAGGATTGAGGATTGAGGATTGAGGATTGAAGACTGAGTATTGAGGATTGAAGATTGAGGATTGAGGTCTGCGAATTGAGAATTGAGGATTGAAGATTGAGGATTGGGTGTTGAGGATTGAAGAATGAGGATTGAGGATTGAGGATTGTGGATTGAGGATTGAAGATTGAGGATTGGGTATTGAGGATTGAAGAATGAGGATTGAGGATTGAGGACTGAGTATTGAGGGTTGCAGATTGAGCATTGAGGATTGGGTGTTGAGGATTGAAGAATGAGGATTGAGGATTGTGGATTGTGGATTGAGGATTGAAGATCGAGGATTGGGTATTGCGGATTGAACATTGAGGATTGAGGATTGAGGATTGAGGATTGAGGATTGAGGACTGAAGATTGAATATCGATGATTGAAGATTGAGGATTGAGGATTGATGGTTGTGGATTGAGGACGAGGACAGAGGGTTGAGTATTGATGTTTGAGGTCTGAGTATTGAGGATTGAGGATTGAGAATTGAGGATTGAGGATTGAGGATTGAAGATTGAGGATTGAGGATTGAGGATGAGGGCTGAGGGTTGAGGGTTGAGGTTTGAGGTCTGAGGATTGAGGGTTGAGGATTGAGAGTTGAGGATTGAGGGTTGAAGATTGAAGATTGAGGATTGGGTATTGAGGATTGAAGAATGAGGATTGACGAATGACGATTGAGGATTGAGGATTGAAGATTGAGTATTGAGGATTGAAGCCTGACGATTGAGGATTGAGGATTGAGGACTGAGGATTGTGGATGGAGGATTGAAGATTGAGTATTGAGGATTGAAGATTGAGGATTGAGGATTGAGGATTCGGGGTTGCGTGTTGAGGTTTGAGTATTGAATCCTGAGAATTCAGGATATTCTATTGAGTATTGAGAATTGAGGATTGAGGTTTGAGGACTGAGGATTGAGGATTGAGGATTGAGAATTGAGGATTGGGGATTGAGGATTGAAGATTGAGGATTGGGTATTGAGGGTTGAAGAATGAGGATTGAGGATTGAGGATTGAAGATTGAGTATTGAGGATTGAAGATTGAGGCTTGAGGATTGAGTATTGAGAATTGAGGACTGATAGTTGAGTATTGAGGACTGAAGATTGAGGATTGAGGATTGAAAATTGAGGATTGGGTGTTCAGGATTGAAGAATGAGGATTGAGTATTGAGGATTGAGGATTGAGTGTTGCAGATTGAGTATTGAGAATTGAGGATTGAAGACTGAGGGTTGAGGATTGAGGATAGAAGGTTGAATATTGATGAATGAAGATTGAGGATTGAGGATTGAGGGTTGTGGATTGAGGACGAGGACTGAGGCTTGAATATTGATGCCTGAGGTCAGAGGATTGAGGATTGAGGATTGCGAACTGAGGATTGAAGTTTGACGATTGAGCATTGAGGATTGGGTATTGAGGATTGAAGATTGAGGATTGAGTATTGAGGATTGTGGATTGAAGACTGAGTATTGAGGATTGAAGGTTGAGGATTGAGGATTGAGGTTTGTGGATTGAGGACGAGGACTGAGGGTTGAATATTGATGTTTGAGGTCTGAGGATTGAGGATTGAGGATTGAGGATTGAGAATTGAGGACTGAGGATTGAGGATTGAAGATTGAGGATTGGGTACTGAGGATTGAAGAATAAGGGTTGAGGATTGAGGATTGAGGATTGAGAGTTGAGGATTGAAGATTCAGTATTGAGGATCGAAGATTGAGAGTTGAGGATTGAGGATTGAACATTGAGGAATGAGTGCTGAGGGTTGAGTGGTGAAAATTGATGTTTGTGGATACAGGTTGGAGGATTGCAGATTGAGTATTGAGTATTGAAAGCTGTGAATTGAGGATATTCTACTGAGGATTGAGGAATGACAACTGATTGTTGCGGACTGAGTGCTGAAGATTGAGGATTCAGGATTGAGAGTTCAGAATTGAGGTTTGAGGACTGAGGATTGTGGATTGAAGATTGAGGATTGAGGATTGAGGATTGAAGACTGAGGGTAGGGTATTGAGGATTGAACATTGAGGATTGAGGGTTGAGGATTGAGGACTGAGGATAGACGATTGAGGATTGAGGAATGAGGATGCGGGCTGAGGGTTGCGGATTGACGTTTGAGGTCTGAGGATTGAGGATGGAGGATTGAAGATTGAGTATTGAGGATTGAAGATTGAGGATTGTGGATTGAGGATTGAGGATTCAGGGTTGCGTGTTGAGGTTTGAGTATTGAATCCTGAGAATTCAGGATATTCTATTGAGTATTGAGAATTGAGGATTGAAGATTGAGTATTGACGATTGAAGATTGAGGATTGAGGATTGAGGATTGGGGATTGAGGATTGAGGATTGAAGATTGAGGATTGGGGATTGAGGATCGACGACTGAGGATTGTGGATTGAGGATTGAGGATTGAGGATTGCAGATTGAGTATTGAGGATTGAAGATTGAGGTTTGAGGATTGAGGATTGAGGATTGAGCATTGAGGGTTGCGGATTGAGGATTGAGGATTGATGATTGAGTATTGACGATTGAAGATCGAGGATTGAGGATTGAGGATTGAGGATTGAGGATTGAGGATTGAAGATTGAGTATTGAGTATTGACGATTGAGGATTGAGGATTGAGTATTGAGGATTGAGGGTTGAAGGTTGAGGATTGCGGACTGAGTGTTGAGGGTTGAGTGATGAGTATTGATGTTTGTGAATAGAGATTTGAAGATTGCAGATTGAGTATTGGGTATTGGAAACTGTGAATTGATGATATTCTATTAAGGATTCAGGATTGACATCTGATTGATGAGGTCTGAGGTCTGAAGATTGAGGATTCAGAATTGAGGTTTGAGGACTGAGGATTGAGGATTGAGGGTTGACGCTTCAGGATTGAGGATTGAGGGTTGAAGATTGAGGATTGAGGATTGAGGATGAGGGCTGCGGTTTGAGGATTGAGATTTGAGGACTTAGGACTGAGGATTGAGGATTGAGAATTGAGGATTGAGGATTGAGGATTGAAGATTGAGGATTGGGTATTCAGGATTGTAGAATGTGGATTGAGGAATGAGGATTCAGGATTGAGGATTGAAGATTGAGTATTGAGGATTGAAGCCTGACGATTGAGGATTGAGGATTGAGGACTGAGGTTTGAGGATGGAGGATTGAGGATTGAGGGTTGATGCTTCAGGATTGAGGATTGAGGGTTGAAGATTGAGGATTGAGTATTGAGGATGAGGGCTGAGGGTTGAGGATTGAGATTTGAGGACTTAGGACTGAGGACTCAGGATTGGGAATTGAGGATTGAGGATTGAGGATTGAAGAATGAGGATTGGGTATTGAGGATTGAAGAATGAGGATTGAGGAATGAGGATTGAAGATTGAGGATGGAAGATTGAGTATTGAGGATTGAAGCCTGACGATTGAGGATTGATGTTTGAAGGTTGAGGGTTGAGGACGGAGGATTGAAGATTGAGCATTGAGGATTGAAGATTGAGGTTTGAGGTTTGAGGACTGAGGATTGAGGATTGAGTATTGAGGATTGAGGATTGAGGATTGAGGATTGAGGATTGAGGATTGATGATTGAGGATTGGGTATTGCGGATTGAACATTGAGGATTGAGGATTGAGGATTGAGGATTGAGGGTTGAGGACTGAAGATTGAATATTGATGATTGAAGAATGAGGATTGAGGATTGATTGTTGTGGATTGAGGACGAGGACTGAGGGTTGAGTATTGATGTTTGAGATCTGAGGATTGAGGATTGAGGATTGAGGATTGAGGATTGAAGATTGCGGATTGTGTATTGAGGATTGAAGAATGAGGATTGAGGATTGAGGATTGAGGATTGAGGATTGAAGACTGAGTATTGATGATTGAAGGTTGAGGATTGAGGACTGAGTATTGAGGATTGAGAATTGAGGATTGATTATTGAAGATTGAGGATTGACGATTGAGTATTGAGGATTGAGGATGAGGGCTGAGGGTTGAGGGTTGAGGTTAGAGGACTGAGGACAGAGGATTGAGGATTGAGAATTGAGGATTGAGGATTGAGGATTGAAGATTGAGGATTGGGTATTGAGGATTGAAGAATGATGATTGAGGATTGAGGATTGAGGATTGAGGATTGAGAATGGAGGATTGAAGATTGAGTATTGAGAATTGACTATTGAGGATTGAGGATTGAGGATTGAGGATTGAGGGTTGAGTGTTGAGGTTTGAGTATTGAATACTGAGAATTCAGGATATTCTATTGAGTATTGAGAACTGAGGGTTGATGGTTGAGTATTGAGGATTGAGTATTGAGGATTGAGGATTGAGTATTGAGGATTGAGGATTGAGGATTGAAGATTGAATATTGATGATTGAAGATTGAGTATCGAGGATTGAGTGTTGTGGATTGAGGACGAGGACTGAGGGTTGAGTATTGATGTTTGAGGTCTGAGGATTGAGGATTGAGGATTGAGAATTGAGGATTGAGGATTGACGATTGAAGATTGTGGATTGGGTGTTGAGGATTGAAGAATGAGGATTGAGGATTGAGGATTGAGGATTGAGGATAGAAGATTGAGTATTGAGGATTGAAGATTGAGGATTGAGGTCTGCGAATTGAGAATTGAGGATTGAAGATTGAGGATTGGGTGTTGAGGATTGAAGAATGAGGATTGAGGATTGAGGATTGTGGATTGAGGATTGAAGATTGAGGATTGGGTATTGAGGATTGAAGAATGAGGATTGAGGATTGAGGACTGAGTATTGAGGGTTGCAGATTGAGCATTGAGGATTGGGTGTTGAGGATTGAAGAATGAGGATTGAGGATTGTGGATTGTGGATTGAGGATTGAAGATCGAGGATTGGGTATTGCGGATTGAACATTGAGGATTGAGGATTGAGGATTGAGGATTGAGGATTGAGGACTGAAGATTGAATATCGATGATTGAAGATTGAGGATTGAGGATTGATGGTTGTGGATTGAGGACGAGGACAGAGGGTTGAGTATTGATGTTTGAGGTCTGAGGATTGAGGATTGAGGATTGAGAATTGAGGATTGGGGATTGAGGATTGAAGATTGAGGATTGAGGATTGAGGATGAGGGCTGAGGGTTGAGGGTTGAGGTTTGAGGTCTGAGGATTGAGGGTTGAGGATTGAGAGTTGAGGATTGAGGGTTGAAGATTGAAGATTGAGGATTGGGTATTGAGGATTGAAGAATGAGGATTGACGAATGACGATTGAGGATTGAGGATTGAAGATTGAGTATTGAGGATTGAAGCCTGACGATTGAGGATTGAGGATTGAGGACTGAGGATTGTGGATGGAGGATTGAAGATTGAGTATTGAGGATTGAAGATTGAGGATTGAGGATTGAGGATTCGGGGTTGCGTGTTGAGGTTTGAGTATTGAATCCTGAGAATTCAGGATATTCTATTGAGTATTCAGAATTGAGGATTGAGGTTTGAGGACTGAGGATTGAGGATTGAGGATTGAGAATTGAGGATTGAGGATTGAGGATTGAAGATTGAGGATTGGGTATTGAGGGTTGAAGAATGAGGATTGAGGATTGAGGATTGAAGATTGAGTATTGAGGATTGAAGATTGAGGCTTGAGGATTGAGTATTGAGAATTGAGGACTGATAGTTGAGTATTGAGGACTGAAGATTGAGGATTGAGGATTGAAAATTGAGGATTGGGTGTTCAGGATTGAAGAATGAGGATTGAGTATTGAGGATTGAGGATTGAGTGTTGCAGATTGAGTATTGAGAATTGAGGATTGAAGACTGAGGGTTGAGGATTGAGGATAGAAGGTTGAATATTGATGAATGAAGATTGAGGATTGAGGATTGAGGGTTGTGGATTGAGGACGAGGACTGAGGCTTGAATATTGATGCCTGAGGTCAGAGGATTGAGGATTGAGGATTGCGAACTGAGGATTGAAGTTTGACGATTGAGGATTGAGGATTGGGTATTGAGGATTGAAGATTGAGGATTGAGTATTGAGGATTGTGGATTGAAGACTGAGTATTGAGGATTGAAGGTTGAGGATTGAGGATTGAGGTTTGTGGATTGAGGACGAGGACTGAGGGTTGAATATTGATGTTTGAGGTCTGAGGATTGAGGATTGAGGATTGAGGATTGAGAATTGAGGATTGAGGATTGAGGATTGAAGATTGAGGATTGGGTACTGAGGATTGAAGAATAAGGGTTGAGGATTGAGGATTGAGGATTGAGAGTTGAGGATTGAAGATTCAGTATTGAGGATCGAAGATTGAGAGTTGAGGATTGAGGATTGAACATTGAGGAATGAGTGCTGAGGGTTGAGTGGTGAAAATTGATGTTTGTGGATACAGGTTGGAGGATTGCAGATTGAGTATTGAGTATTGAAAGCTGTGAATTGAGGATATTCTACTGAGGATTGAGGAATGACAACTGATTGTTGCGGACTGAGTGCTGAAGATTGAGGATTGACGATTGAGTATTGAGGATTGAGGATGAGGGCTGAGGGTTGAGGGTTGAGGTTAGAGGACTGAGGACAGAGGATTGAGGATTGAGAATTGAGGATTGAGGATTGAGGATTGAAGATTGAGGATTGGGTATTGAGGATTGAAGAATGATGATTGAGGATTGAGGATTGAGGATTGAGGATTGAGAATGGAGGATTGAAGATTGAGTATTGAGAATTGACTATTGAGGATTGAGGATTGAGGATTGAGGATTGAGGGTTGAGTGTTGAGGTTTGAGTATTGAATACTGAGAATTCAGGATATTCTATTGAGTATTGAGAACTGAGGGTTGATGGTTGAGTATTGAGGATTGAGTATTGAGGATTGAGGATTGAGTATTGAGGATTGAGGATTGAGGATTGAAGATTGAATATTGATGATTGAAGATTGAGTATCGAGGATTGAGTGTTGTGGATTGAGGACGAGGACTGAGGGTTGAGTATTGATGTTTGAGGTCTGAGGATTGAGGATTGAGGATTGAGAATTGAGGATTGAGGATTGACGATTGAAGATTGTGGATTGGGTGTTGAGGATTGAAGAATGAGGATTGAGGATTGAGGATTGAGGATTGAGGATAGAAGATTGAGTATTGAGGATTGAAGATTGAGGATTGAGGTCTGCGAATTGAGAATTGAGGATTGAAGATTGAGGATTGGGTGTTGAGGATTGAAGAATGAGGATTGAGGATTGAGGATTGTGGATTGAGGATTGAAGATTGAGGATTGGGTATTGAGGATTGAAGAATGAGGATTGAGGATTGAGGACTGAGTATTGAGGGTTGCAGATTGAGCATTGAGGATTGGGTGTTGAGGATTGAAGAATGAGGATTGAGGATTGTGGATTGTGGATTGAGGATTGAAGATCGAGGATTGGGTATTGCGGATTGAACATTGAGGATTGAGGATTGAGGATTGAGGATTGAGGATTGAGGACTGAAGATTGAATATCGATGATTGAAGATTGAGGATTGAGGATTGATGGTTGTGGATTGAGGACGAGGACAGAGGGTTGAGTATTGATGTTTGAGGTCTGAGGATTGAGGATTGAGGATTGAGAATTGAGGATTGGGGATTGAGGATTGAAGATTGAGGATTGAGGATTGAGGATGAGGGCTGAGGGTTGAGGGTTGAGGTTTGAGGTCTGAGGATTGAGGGTTGAGGATTGAGAGTTGAGGATTGAGGGTTGAAGATTGAAGATTGAGGATTGGGTATTGAGGATTGAAGAATGAGGATTGACGAATGACGATTGAGGATTGAGGATTGAAGATTGAGTATTGAGGATTGAAGCCTGACGATTGAGGATTGAGGATTGAGGACTGAGGATTGTGGATGGAGGATTGAAGATTGAGTATTGAGGATTGAAGATTGAGGATTGAGGATTGAGGATTCGGGGTTGCGTGTTGAGGTTTGAGTATTGAATCCTGAGAATTCAGGATATTCTATTGAGTATTGAGAATTGAGGATTGAGGTTTGAGGACTGAGGATTGAGGATTGAGGATTGAGAATTGAGGATTGAGGATTGAGGATTGAAGATTGAGGATTGGGTATTGAGGGTTGAAGAATGAGGATTGAGGATTGAGGATTGAAGATTGAGTATTGAGGATTGAAGATTGAGGCTTGAGGATTGAGTATTGAGAATTGAGGACTGATAGTTGAGTATTGAGGACTGAAGATTGAGGATTGAGGATTGAAAATTGAGGATTGGGTGTTCAGGATTGAAGAATGAGGATTGAGTATTGAGGATTGAGGATTGAGTGTTGCAGATTGAGTATTGAGAATTGAGGATTGAAGACTGAGGGTTGAGGATTGAGGATAGAAGGTTGAATATTGATGAATGAAGATTGAGGATTGAGGATTGAGGGTTGTGGATTGAGGACGAGGACTGAGGCTTGAATATTGATGCCTGAGGTCAGAGGATTGAGGATTGAGGATTGCGAACTGAGGATTGAAGTTTGACGATTGAGGATTGAGGATTGGGTATTGAGGATTGAAGATTGAGGATTGAGTATTGAGGATTGTGGATTGAAGACTGAGTATTGAGGATTGAAGGTTGAGGATTGAGGATTGAGGTTTGTGGATTGAGGACGAGGACTGAGGGTTGAATATTGATGTTTGAGGTCTGAGGATTGAGGATTGAGGATTGAGGATTGAGAATTGAGGATTGAGGATTGAGGATTGAAGATTGAGGATTGGGTACTGAGGATTGAAGAATAAGGGTTGAGGATTGAGGATTGAGGATTGAGAGTTGAGGATTGAAGATTCAGTATTGAGGATCGAAGATTGAGAGTTGAGGATTGAGGATTGAACATTGAGGAATGAGTGCTGAGGGTTGAGTGGTGAAAATTGATGTTTGTGGATACAGGTTGGAGGATTGCAGATTGAGTATTGAGTATTGAAAGCTGTGAATTGAGGATATTCTACTGAGGATTGAGGAATGACAACTGATTGTTGCGGACTGAGTGCTGAAGATTGAGGATTCAGGATTGAGAGTTCAGAATTGAGGTTTGAGGACTGAGGATTGTGGATTGAAGATTGAGGATTGAGGATTGAGGATTGAAGACTGAGGGTAGGGTATTGAGGATTGAACATTGAGGATTGAGGGTTGAGGATTGAGGACTGAGGATAGACGATTGAGGATTGAGGAATGAGGATGCGGGCTGAGGGTTGCGGATTGACGTTTGAGGTCTGAGGATTGAGGATGGAGGATTGAAGATTGAGTATTGAGGATTGAAGATTGAGGATTGTGGATTGAGGATTGAGGATTCAGGGTTGCGTGTTGAGGTTTGAGTATTGAATCCTGAGAATTCAGGATATTCTATTGAGTATTGAGAATTGAGGATTGAAGATTGAGTGTTGACGATTGAAGATTGAGGATTGAGGATTGAGGATTGGGGATTGAGGATTGAGGATTGAAGATTGAGGATTGGGGATTGAGGATCGACGACTGAGGATTGAGGATTGAGGATTGAGGATTGAGGATTGCAGATTGAGTATTGAGGATTGAAGATTGAGGTTTGAGGATTGAGGATTGAGGATTGAGCATTGAGGGTTGCGGATTGAGGATTGAGGATTGAAGATTGAGTATTGACGATTGAAGATCGAGGATTGAGGATTGAGGATTGAGGATTGAGGATTGAGGATTAAAATTGAGTATTGAGTATTGACGATTGAGGATTGAGGATTGAGTATTGAGGATTGAGGGTTGAAGGTTGAGGATTGCGGACTGAGTGTTGAGGGTTGAGTGATGAGTATTGATGTTTGTGAATAGAGATTTGAAGATTGCAGATTGAGTATTGGGTATTGGAAACTGTGAATTGATGATATTCTATTAAGGATTCAGGATTGACATCTGATTGATGAGGTCTGAGGTCTGAAGATTGAGGATTCAGAATTGAGGTTTGAGGACTGAGGATTGAGGATTGAGGGTTGACGCTTCAGGATTGAGGATTGAGGGTTGAAGATTGAGGATTGAGGATTGAGGATGAGGGCTGCGGTTTGAGGATTGAGATTTGAGGACTTAGGACTGAGGATTGAGGATTGAGAATTGAGGATTGAGGATTGAGGATTGAAGATTGAGGATTGGGTATTCAGGATTGTAGAATGTGGATTGAGGAATGAGGATTCAGGATTGAGGATTGAAGATTGAGTATTGAGGATTGAAGCCTGACGATTCAGGATTGAGGATTGAGGGTTGAGGATTGAGGACGGAGGATTGAAGATTGAGTATTGAGGATTGAAGATTGAGGATTGAGGATTGAGGATGGAAGACTGAGTGTTCGGTATTGAGGATTGAACATTGAGGATTGAGGGTTGGGGATTGAGGATTGAGGATTGACGATTGAGGATTGAGGAATGAGGATGAGGGCTGAGGGTTGCGGATTGAGGTTTGAGGTCTGAGGACTGAGGATTGAGGATTGAGAATTGAGGACTGAGGATTGAAGATTGAAGACTGAGGATTGGGTATTCAGGATTGAAGCCTGACGATTGAGGATGGAGGATTGAGGATTGAGGATTGAGGATTGAGGATTGAGGATTGAGAATGGAGGATTGAAGATTGAGTATTGAGAATTGACGATTGAGGATTGAGGATTGAGGATTGAGGATTGAGGGTTGAGTGTTGAGGTTTGAGTATTGAATACTGAGAATTCAGGATATTCTATTGAGTATTGAGAACTGAGGGTTGATGGTTGAGTATTGAGGATTGAGTATTGAGGATTGAGGATTGAGTATTGAGGATTGAGGATTGAGGATTGAAGATTGAATATTGATGATTGAAGATTGAGGATCGAGGATTGAGTGTTGTGGATTGAGGACGAGGGCTGAGGGTTGAGTATTGATGTTTGAGGTCTGAGGATTGAGGATTGAGGATTGAGAATTGAGGATTGAGGATTGACGATTGAAGATTGTGGATTGGGTGTTGAGGATTGAAGAATGAGGATTGAGGATTGAGGATTGAGGATTGAGGATTGAAGATTGAGTATTGAGGATTGAAGATTGAGGATTGAGCTCTGCGAATTGAGAATTGAGGATTGAAGATTGAGGATTGGGTGTTGAGGATTGAAGAATGAGGATTGAGGATTGAGGATTGTGGATTGAGGATTGAAGATTGAGGATTGAGGATTGAAGATTGAGTATTGAGTATTGACGATTGAGGATTGAGGATTGAGTATTGAGGATTGAGGGTTGAAGGTTGAGGATTGCGGACTGAGTGTTGAGGGTTGAGTGATGAGTATTGATGTTTGTGAATAGAGATTTGAAGATTGCAGATTGAGTATTGGGTATTGGAAACTGTGAATTGATGATATTCTATTAAGGATTCAGGATTGACATCTGATTGATGAGGTCTGAGGTCTGAAGATTGAGGATTCAGAATTGAGGTTTGAGGACTGAGGATTGAGGATTGAGGGTTGACGCTTCAGGATTGAGGATTGAGGGTTGAAGATTGAGGATTGAGGATTGAGGATGAGGGCTGCGGTTTGAGGATTGAGATTTGAGGACTTAGGACTGAGGATTGAGGATTGAGAATTGAGGATTGAGGATTGAGGATTGAAGATTGAGGATTGGGTATTCAGGATTGTAGAATGTGGATTGAGGAATGAGGATTCAGGATTGAGGATTGAAGATTGAGTATTGAGGATTGAAGCCTGACGATTGAGGATTGAGGATTGAGGGTTGAGGATTGAGAGTTGAGGATTGAGGGTTGAAGATTGAAGATTGAGGATTGGGTATTGATGATTGAAGAATGAGGATTGACGAATGACGATTGAGGATTGAGGACTGAGGTTTGAGGATGGAGGATTGAGGATTGAGGGTTGATGCTTCAGGATTGAGGATTGAGGGTTGAAGATTGAGGATTGAGTATTGAGGATGAGGGCTGAGGGTTGAGGATTGAGATTTGAGGACTTAGGACTGAGGACTCAGGATTGGGAATTGAGGATTGAGGATTGAGGATTGAAGAATGAGGATTGGGTATTGAGGATTGAAGAATGAGGATTGAGGAATGAGGATTGAAGATTGAGGATGGAAGATTGAGTATTGAGGATTGAAGCCTGACGATTGAGGATTGATGTTTGAAGGTTGAGGGTTGAGGACGGAGGATTGAAGATTGAGCATTGAGGATTGAAGATTGAGGTTTGAGGTTTGAGGACTGAGGATTGAGGATTGAGTATTGAGGATTGAGGATTGAGGATTGAGGATTGAGGATTGAGGATTGATGATTGAGGATTGGGTATTGCGGATTGAACATTGAGGATTGAGGATTGAGGATTGAGGATTGAGGGTTGAGGACTGAAGATTGAATATTGATGATTGAAGAATGAGGATTGAGGATTGATTGTTGTGGATTGAGGACGAGGACTGAGGGTTGAGTATTGATGTTTGAGATCTGAGGATTGAGGATTGAGGATTGAGGATTGAGGATTGAAGATTGCGGATTGTGTATTGAGGATTGAAGAATGAGGATTGAGGATTGAGGATTGAGGATTGAGGATTGAAGACTGAGTATTGATGATTGAAGGTTGAGGATTGAGGACTGAGTATTGAGGATTGAGAATTGAGGATTGATTATTGAAGATTGAGGATTGACGATTGAGTATTGAGGATTGAGGATGAGGGCTGAGGGTTGAGGGTTGAGGTTAGAGGACTGAGGACAGAGGATTGAGGATTGAGAATTGAGGATTGAGGATTGAGGATTGAAGATTGAGGATTGGGTATTGAGGATTGAAGAATGATGATTGAGGATTGAGGATTGAGGATTGAGGATTGAGAATGGAGGATTGAAGATTGAGTATTGAGAATTGACGATTGAGGATTGAGGATTGAGGATTGAGGATTGAGGGTTGAGTGTTGAGGTTTGAGTATTGAATACTGAGAATTCAGGATATTCTATTGAGTATTGAGAACTGAGGGTTGATGGTTGAGTATTGAGGATTGAGTATTGAGGATTGAGGATTGAGTATTGAGGATTGAGGATTGAGGATTGAAGATTGAATATTGATGATTGAAGATTGAGTATCGAGGATTGAGTGTTGTGGATTGAGGACGAGGACTGAGGGTTGAGTATTGATGTTTGAGGTCTGAGGATTGAGGATTGAGGATTGAGAATTGAGGATTGAGGATTGACGATTGAAGATTGTGGATTGGGTGTTGAGGATTGAAGAATGAGGATTGAGGATTGAGGATTGAGGATTGAGGATAGAAGATTGAGTATTGAGGATTGAAGATTGAGGATTGAGGTCTGCGAATTGAGAATTGAGGATTGAAGATTGAGGATTGGGTGTTGAGGATTGAAGAATGAGGATTGAGGATTGAGGATTGTGGATTGAGGATTGAAGATTGAGGATTGGGTATTGAGGATTGAAGAATGAGGATTGAGGATTGAGGACTGAGTATTGAGGGTTGCAGATTGAGCATTGAGGATTGGGTGTTGAGGATTGAAGAATGAGGATTGAGGATTGTGGATTGTGGATTGAGGATTGAAGATCGAGGATTCGGTATTGCGGATTGAACATTGAGGATTGAGGATTGAGGATTGAGGATTGAGGATTGAGGACTGAAGATTGAATATCGATGATTGAAGATTGGGGATTGAGGATTGATGGTTGTGGATTGAGGACGAGGACAGAGGGTTGAGTATTGATGTTTGAGGTCTGAGGATTGAGGATTGAGGATTGAGAATTGAGGATTGAGGATTGAGGATTGAAGATTGAGGATTGAGGATTGAGGATGAGGGCTGAGGGTTGAGGGTTGAGGTTTGAGGTCTGAGGATTGAGGGTTGAGGATTGAGAGTTGAGGATTGAGGGTTGAAGACTGAAGATTGAGGATTGGGTATTGAGGATTGAAGAATGAGGATTGACGAATGACGATTGAGGATTGAGGATTGAAGATTGAGTATTGAGGATTGAAGCCTGACGATTGAGGATTGAGGATTGAGGGTTGAGGATTGAGGACGGAGGATTGACGATTGAGTATTGAGGATTGAAGATTGAGGATTGAGGATTGAGGATGGAAGACTGAGTGTTCGGTATTGAGGATTGAACATTGAGGATTGAGGGTTGGGGATTGAGAATTGACGATTGAGGATTGAGGATTGAGGATTGAGGATTGAGGGTTGAGTGTTGAGGTTTGAGTATTGAATACTGAGAATTCAGGATATTCTATTGAGTATTAAGAACTGAGTGTTGATGGTTGAGTATTGAGGATTGAGTATTGAGGACTGAGGATTGAGTATTGAGGATTGAGGATTGATGATTGAAGATTGAATATTGATGATTGAAGATTGAGGATCGAGGATTGAGTGTTGTGGATTGAGGACGAGGACTGAGGGTTGAGTATTGATGTTTGAGGTCTGAGGATTGCGGATTGAGGATTGAGAATTGAGGATTGAGGATTGACGATTGAAGATTGTGGATTGGGTGTTGAGGATTGAAGAATGAGGATTGAGGATTGAGGATTGAGGATTGAGGATTGAAGAATGAGGATTGAGGATTGAGGATTGAGGATTGAGGATTGAAGATTGAGGATTGAGGATTGAAGATTGAGGATTGAGGATTGAGGATGAGGGCTGAGGGTTGAGGGTTGAGGTTTGAGGTCTGAGGATTGAGGGTTGAGGATTGAGAGTTGAGGATTGAGGGTTGAAGATTGAAGATTGAGGATTGGGTATTGAGGATTGAAGAATGAGGATTGACGAATGACGATTGAGGATTGAGGATTGAAGATTGAGTATTGAGGATTGAAGCCTGACGATTGAGGATTGAGGATTGAGGACTGAGGATTGTGGATGGAGGATTGAAGATTGAGTATTGAGGATTGAAGATTGAGGATTGAGGATTGAGGATTCGGGGTTGCGTGTTGAGGTTTGAGTATTGAATCCTGAGAATTCAGGATATTCTATTGAGTATTGAGAATTGAGGATTGAGGTTTGAGGACTGAGGATTGAGGATTGAGGATTGAGAATTGAGGATTGAGGATTGAGGATTGAAGATTGAGGATTGGGTATTGAGGGTTGAAGAATGAGGATTGAGGATTGAGGATTGAAGATTGAGTATTGAGGATTGAAGATTGAGGCTTGAGGATTGAGTATTGAGAATTGAGGACTGATAGTTGAGTATTGAGGACTGAAGATTGAGGATTGTGGATTGAAAATTGAGGATTGGGTGTTCAGGATTGAAGAATGAGGATTGAGTATTGAGGATTGAGGATTGAGTGTTGCAGATTGAGTATTGAGAATTGAGGATTGAAGACTGAGGGTTGAGGATTGAGGATAGAAGGTTGAATATTGATGAATGAAGATTGAGGATTGAGGATTGAGGGTTGTGGATTGAGGACGAGGACTGAGGCTTGAATATTGATGCCTGAGGTCAGAGGATTGAGGATTGAGGATTGCGAACTGAGGATTGAAGTTTGACGATTGAGGATTGAGGATTGGGTATTGAGGATTGAAGATTGAGGATTGAGTATTGAGGATTGTGGATTGAAGACTGAGTATTGAGGATTGAAGGTTGAGGATTGAGGATTGAGGTTTGTGGATTGAGGACGAGGACTGAGGGTTGAATATTGATGTTTGAGGTCTGAGGATTGAGGATTGAGGATTGAGGATTGAGAATTGAGGATTGAGGATTGAGGATTGAAGATTGAGGATTGGGTACTGAGGATTGAAGAATAAGGGTTGAGGATTGAGGATTGAGGATTGAGAGTTGAGGATTGAAGATTCAGTATTGAGGATCGAAGATTGAGAGTTGAGGATTGAGGATTGAACATTGAGGAATGAGTGCTGAGGGTTGAGTGGTGAAAATTGATGTTTGTGGATACAGGTTGGAGGATTGCAGATTGAGTATTGAGTATTGAAAGCTGTGAATTGAGGATATTCTACTGAGGATTGAGGAATGACAACTGATTGTTGCGGACTGAGTGCTGAAGATTGAGGATTCAGGATTGAGAGTTCAGAATTGAGGTTTGAGGACTGAGGATTGTGGATTGAAGATTGAGGATTGAGGATTGAGGATTGAAGACTGAGGGTAGGGTATTGAGGATTGAACATTGAGGATTGAGGGTTGAGGATTGAGGACTGAGGATAGACGATTGAGGATTGAGGAATGAGGATGCGGGCTGAGGGTTGCGGATTGACGTTTGAGGTCTGAGGATTGAGGATGGAGGATTGAAGATTGAGTATTGAGGATTGAAGATTGAGGATTGTGGATTGAGGATTGAGGATTCAGGATTGCGTGTTGAGGTTTGAGTATTGAATCCTGAGAATTCAGGATATTCTATTGAGTATTGAGAATTGAGGATTGAAGATTGAGTGTTGACGATTGAAGATTGAGGATTGAGGATTGAGGATTGGGGATTGAGGATTGAGGATTGAAGATTGAGGATTGGGGATTGAGGATCGACGACTGAGGATTGAGGATTGAGGATTGAGGATTGAGGATTGCAGATTGAGTATTGAGGATTGAAGATTGAGGTTTGAGGATTGAGGATTGAGGATTGAGCATTGAGGGTTGCGGATTGAGGATTGAGGATTGAAGATTGAGTATTGACGATTGAAGATCGAGGATTGAGGATTGAGGAATGAGGATTGAGGATTGAGGATTGAAAATTGAGTATTGAGTATTGACGATTGAGGATTGAGGATTGAGTATTGAGGATTGAGGGTTGAAGGTTGAGGATTGCGGACTGAGTGTTGAGGGTTGAGTGATGAGTATTGATGTTTGTGAATAGAGATTTGAAGATTGCAGATTGAGTATTGGGTATTGGAAACTGTGAATTGATGATATTCTATTAAGGATTCAGGATTGACATCTGATTGATGAGGTCTGAGGTCTGAAGATTGAGGATTCAGAATTGAGGGTTGAGGACTGAGGATTGAGGATTGAGGGTTGACGCTTCAGGATTGAGGATTGAGGGTTGAAGATTGAGGATTGAGGATTGAGGATGAGGGCTGCGGTTTGAGGATTGAGATTTGAGGACTTAGGACTGAGGATTGAGGATTGAGAATTGAGGATTGAGGATTGAGGATTGAAGATTGAGGATTGGGTATTCAGGATTGTAGAATGTGGATTGAGGAATGAGGATTCAGGATTGAGGATTGAAGATTGAGTATTGAGGATTGAAGCCTGACGATTGAGGATTGAGGATTGAGGGTTGAGGATTGAGGACGGAGGATTGAAGATTGAGTATTGAGGATTGAAGATTGAGGATTGAGGATTGAGGATGGAAGACTGAGTGTTCGGTATTGAGGATTGAACATTGAGGATTGAGGGTTGGGGATTGAGGATTGAGGATTGACGATTGAGGATTGAGGAATGAGGATGAGGGCTGAGGGTTGCGGATTGAGGTTTGAGGTCTGAGGACTGAGGATTGAGGATTGAGAATTGAGGACTGAGGATTGAAGATTGAAGACTGAGGATTGGGTATTCAGGATTGAAGCCTGACGATTGAGGATGGAGGATTGAGGATTGAGGATTGAGGATTGAGGATTGAGGATTGAGAATGGAGGATTGAAGATTGAGTATTGAGAATTGACGATTGAGGATTGAGGATTGAGGATTGAGGATTGAGGGTTGAGTGTTGAGGTTTGAGTATTGAATACTGAGAATTCAGGATATTCTATTGAGTATTGAGAACTGAGGGTTGATGGTTGAGTATTGAGGATTGAGTATTGAGGATTGAGGATTGAGTATTGAGGATTGAGGATTGAGGATTGAAGATTGAATATTGATGATTGAAGATTGAGGATCGAGGATTGAGTGTTGTGGATTGAGGACGAGGGCTGAGGGTTGAGTATTGATGTTTGAGGTCTGAGGATTGAGGATTGAGGATTGAGAATTGAGGATTGAGGATTGACGATTGAAGACTGTGGATTGGGTGTTGAGGATTGAAGAATGAGGATTGAGGATTGAGGATTGAGGATTGAGGATTGAAGATTGAGTATTGAGGATTGAAGATTGAGGATTGAGCTCTGCGAATTGAGAATTGAGGATTGAAGATTGAGGATTGGGTGTTGAGGATTGAAGAATGAGGATTGAGGATTGAGGATTGTGGATTGAGGATTGAAGATTGAGGATTGAGGATTGAAGATTGAGTATTGAGTATTGACGATTGAGGATTGAGGATTGAGTATTGAGGATTGAGGGTTGAAGGTTGAGGATTGCGGACTGAGTGTTGAGGGTTGAGTGATGAGTATTGATGTTTGTGAATAGAGATTTGAAGATTGCAGATTGAGTATTGGGTATTGGAAACTGTGAATTGATGATATTCTATTAAGGATTCAGGATTGACATCTGATTGATGAGGTCTGAGGTCTGAAGATTGAGGATTCAGAATTGAGGTTTGAGGACTGAGGATTGAGGATTGAGGGTTGACGCTTCAGGATTGAGGATTGAGGGTTGAAGATTGAGGATTGAGGATTGAGGATGAGGGCTGCGGTTTGAGGATTGAGATTTGAGGACTTAGGACTGAGGATTGAGGATTGAGAATTGAGGATTGAGGATTGAGGATTGAAGATTGAGGATTGGGTATTCAGGATTGTAGAATGTGGATTGAGGAATGAGGATTCAGGATTGAGGATTGAAGATTGAGTATTGAGGATTGAAGCCTGACGATTGAGGATTGAGGATTGAGGGTTGAGGATTGAGAGTTGAGGATTGAGGGTTGAAGATTGAAGATTGAGGATTGGGTATTGATGATTGAAGAATGAGGATTGACGAATGACGATTGAGGATTGAGGACTGAGGTTTGAGGATGGAGGATTGAGGATTGAGGGTTGATGCTTCAGGATTGAGGATTGAGGGTTGAAGATTGAGGATTGAGTATTGAGGATGAGGGCTGAGGGTTGAGGATTGAGATTTGAGGACTTAGGACTGAGGACTCAGGATTGGGAATTGAGGATTGAGGATTGAGGATTGAAGAATGAGGATTGGGTATTGAGGATTGAAGAATGAGGATTGAGGAATGAGGATTGAAGATTGAGGATGGAAGATTGAGTATTGAGGATTGAAGCCTGACGATTGAGGATTGATGTTTGAAGGTTGAGGGTTGAGGACGGAGGATTGAAGATTGAGCATTGAGGATTGAAGATTGAGGTTTGAGGTTTGAGGACTGAGGATTGAGGATTGAGTATTGAGGATTGAGGATTGAGGATTGAGGATTGAGGATTGAGGATTGATGATTGAGGATTGGGTATTGCGGATTGAACATTGAGGATTGAGGATTGAGGATTGAGGATTGAGGGTTGAGGACTGAAGATTGAATATTGATGATTGAAGAATGAGGATTGAGGATTGATTGTTGTGGATTGAGGACGAGGACTGAGGGTTGAGTATTGATGTTTGAGATCTGAGGATTGAGGATTGAGGATTGAGGATTGAGGATTGAAGATTGCGGATTGTGTATTGAGGATTGAAGAATGAGGATTGAGGATTGAGGATTGAGGATTGAGGATAGAAGATTGAGTATTGAGGATTGAAGATTGAGGATTGAGGTCTGCGAATTGAGAATTGAGGATTGAAGATTGAGGATTGGGTGTTGAGGATTGAAGAATGAGGATTGAGGATTGAGGATTGTGGATTGAGGATTGAAGATTGAGGATTGGGTATTGAGGATTGAAGAATGAGGATTGAGGATTCAGGACTGAGTATTGAGGGTTGCAGATTGAGCATTGAGGATTGGGTGTTGAGGATTGAAGAATGAGGATTGAGGATTGTGGATTGTGGATTGAGGATTGAAGATCGAGGATTCGGTATTGCGGATTGAACATTGAGGATTGAGGATTGAGGATTGAGGATTGAGGATTGAGGACTGAAGATTGAATATCGATGATTGAAGATTGGGGATTGAGGATTGATGGTTGTGGATTGAGGACGAGGACAGAGGGTTGAGTATTGAGAATTGAGGATTGAGGATTGAGGATTGAAGATTGAGGATTGAGGATTGAGGATGAGGGCTGAGGGTTGAGGGTTGAGGTTTGAGGTCTGAGGATTGAGGGTTGAGGATTGAGAGTTGAGGATTGAGGGTTGAAGACTGAAGATTGAGGATTGGGTATTGAGGATTGAAGAATGAGGATTGACGAATGACGATTGAGGATTGAGGATTGAAGATTGAGTATTGAGGATTGAAGCCTGACGATTGAGGATTGAGGATTGAGGGTTGAGGATTGAGGACGGAGGATTGAAGATTGAGTATTGAGGATTGAAGATTGAGGATTGAGGATTGAGGATGGAAGACTGAGTGTTCGGTATTGAGGATTGAACATTGAGGATTGAGGGTTGGGGATTGAGGATTGAGGATTGACGATTGAGGATTGAGGAATGAGGATGAGGGCTGAGGGTTGCGGATTGAGGTTTGAGGTCTGAGGACTGAGGATTGAGGATTGAGAATTGAGGACTGAGGATTGAAGATTGAAGACTGAGGATTGGGTATTCAGGATTGAAGCCTGACGATTGAGGATGGAGGATTGAGGATTGAGGATTGAGGATTGAGGATTGAGGATTGAGAATGGAGGATTGAAGATTGAGTATTGAGAATTGACGATTGAGGATTGAGGATTGAGGATTGAGGATTGAGGGTTGAGTGTTGAGGTTTGAGTATTGAATACTGAGAATTCAGGATATTCTATTGAGTATTAAGAACTGAGTGTTGATGGTTGAGTATTGAGGATTGAGTATTGAGGACTGAGGATTGAGTATTGAGGATTGAGGATTGATGATTGAAGATTGAATATTGATGATTGAAGATTGAGGATCGAGGATTGAGTGTTGTGGATTGAGGACGAGGACTGAGGGTTGAGTATTGATGTTTGAGGTCTGAGGATTGCGGATTGAGGATTGAGAATTGAGGATTGAGGATTGACGATTGAAGATTGTGGATTGGGTGTTGAGGATTGAAGAATGAGGATTGAGGATTGAGGATTGAGGATTGAGGATTGAAGAATGAGGATTGAGGATTGAGGATTGAGGATTGAGGATTGAAGATTGAGTATTGAGGATTGAAGATTGAGGATTGAGGTCTGCGAATTGAGAATTGAGGATTGAAGATTGAGGATTGGGTGTTGAGGATTGAAGAATGAGGATTGAGGATTGAGGATTGTGAATTGAGGATTGAAGATTGAGGATTGGGTATTGAGGATTGAAGAATGAGGATTGAGGATTGAGGACTGAGTATTGAGGGTTGCAGATTGAGCATTGAGGATTGGGTGTTGAGGATTGAAGAATGAGGATTGAGGATTGTGGATTGTGGATTGAGGATTGAAGATCGAGGATTGGGTATTGCGGATTGAACATTGAGGATTGAGGATTGAGGATTGAGGATTGAGGATTGAGGACTGAAGATTGAATATCGATGATTGAAGATTGAGGATTGAGGATTGATGGTTGTGGATTGAGGACGAGGACAGAGGGTTGAGTATTGATGTTTGAGGTCTGAGGATTGAGGATTGAGGATTGAGAATTGAGGATTGAGGATTGAGGATTGAAGATTGAGGATTGAGGATTGAGGATGAGGGCTGAGGGTTGAGGGTTGAGGTTTGAGGTCTGAGGATTGAGGGTTGAGGATTGAGAGTTGAGGATTGAGGGTTGAAGATTGAAGATTGAGGATTGGGTATTGAGGATTGAAGAATGAGGATTGACGAATGACGATTGAGGATTGAGGATTGAAGATTGAGTATTGAGGATTGAAGCCTGACGATTGAGGATTGAGGATTGAGGACTGAGGATTGTGGATGGAGGATTGAAGATTGAGTATTGAGGATTGAAGATTGAGGATTGAGGATTGAGGATTCGGGGTTGCGTGTTGAGGTTTGAGTATTGAATCCTGAGAATTCAGGATATTCTATTGAGTATTGAGAATTGAGGATTGAGGTTTGAGGACTGAGGATTGAGGATTGAGGATTGAGAATTGAGGATTGAGGATTGAGGATTGAAGATTGAGGATTGGGTATTGAGGGTTGAAGAATGAGGATTGAGGATTGAGGATTGAAGATTGAGTATTGAGGATTGAAGATTGAGGCTTGAGGATTGAGTATTGAGAATTGAGGACTGATAGTTGAGTATTGAGGACTGAAGATTGAGGATTGAGGATTGAAAATTGAGGATTGGGTGTTCAGGATTGAAGAATGAGGATTGAGTATTGAGGATTGAGGATTGAGTGTTGCAGATTGAGTATTGAGAATTGAGGATTGAAGACTGAGGGTTGAGGATTGAGGATAGAAGGTTGAATATTGATGAATGAAGATTGAGGATTGAGGATTGAGGGTTGTGGATTGAGGACGAGGACTGAGGCTTGAATATTGATGCCTGAGGTCAGAGGATTGAGGATTGAGGATTGCGAACTGAGGATTGAAGTTTGACGATTGAGGATTGAGGATTGGGTATTGAGGATTGAAGATTGAGGATTGAGTATTGAGGATTGTGGATTGAAGACTGAGTATTGAGGATTGAAGGTTGAGGATTGAGGATTGAGGTTTGTGGATTGAGGACGAGGACTGAGGGTTGAATATTGATGTTTGAGGTCTGAGGATTGAGGATTGAGGATTGAGGATTGAGAATTGAGGATTGAGGATTGAGGATTGAAGATTGAGGATTGGGTACTGAGGATTGAAGAATAAGGGTTGAGGATTGAGGATTGAGGATTGAGAGTTGAGGATTGAAGATTCAGTATTGAGGATCGAAGATTGAGAGTTGAGGATTGAGGATTGAACATTGAGGAATGAGTGCTGAGGGTTGAGTGGTGAAAATTGATGTTTGTGGATACAGGTTGGAGGATTGCAGATTGAGTATTGAGTATTGAAAGCTGTGAATTGAGGATATTCTACTGAGGATTGAGGAATGACAACTGATTGTTGCGGACTGAGTGCTGAAGATTGAGGATTCAGGATTGAGAGTTCAGAATTGAGGTTTGAGGACTGAGGATTGTGGATTGAAGATTGAGGATTGAGGATTGAGGATTGAAGACTGAGGGTAGGGTATTGAGGATTGAACATTGAGGATTGAGTGTTGAGGATTGAGGACTGAGGATAGACGATTGAGGATTGAGGAATGAGGATGCGGGCTGAGGGTTGCGGATTGACGTTTGAGGTCTGAGGATTGAGGATGGAGGATTGAAGATTGAGTATTGAGGATTGAAGATTGAGGATTGTGGATTGAGGATTGAGGATTCAGGGTTGCGTGTTGAGGTTTGAGTATTGAATCCTGAGAATTCAGGATATTCTATTGAGTATTGAGAATTGAGGATTGAAGATTGAGTATTGACGATTGAATATTGAGGATTGAGGATTGAGGATTGGGGATTGAGGATTGAGGATTGAAGATTGAGGATTGGGGATTGAGGATCGACGACTGAGGATTGAGGATTGAGGATTGAGGATTGAGGATTGCAGATTGAGTATTGAGGATTGAAGATTGAGGTTTGAGGATTGAGGATTGAGGATTGAGCATTGAGGGTTGCGGATTGAGGATTGAGGATTGAAGATTGAGTATTGACGATTGAAGATCGAGGATTGAGGATTGAGGATTGAGGATTGAGGATTGAGGATTGAAAATTGAGTATTGAGTATTGACGATTGAGGATTGAGGATTGAGTATTGAGGATTGAGGGTTGAAGGTTGAGGATTGCGGACTGAGTGTTGAGGGTTGAGTGATGAGTATTGATGTTTGTGAATAGAGATTTGAAGATTGCAGATTGAGTATTGGGTATTGGAAACTGTGAATTGATGATATTCTACTAAGGATTCAGGATTGACATCTGATTGATGAGGTCTGAGGTCTGAAGATTGAGGATTCAGAATTGAGGTTTGAGGACTGAGGATTGAGGATTGAGGGTTGACGCTTCAGGATTGAGGATTGAGGGTTGAAGATTGAGGATTGAGGATTGAGGATGAGGGCTGCGGTTTGAGGATTGAGATTTGAGGACTTAGGAATGAGGATTGAGGATTGAGAATTGAGGATTGAGGATTGAGGATTGAAGATTGAGGATTGGGTATTCAGGATTGTAGAATGTGGATTGAGGAATGAGGATTCAGGATTGAGGATTGAAGATTGAGTATTGAGGATTGAAGCCTGACGATTGAGGATTGAGGATTGAGGGTTGAGGATTGAGGACGGAGGATTGAAGATTGAGTATTGAGGATTGAAGATTGAGGATTGAGGATTGAGGATGGAAGACTGAGTGTTCGGTATTGAGGATTGAACATTGAGGATTGAGGGTTGGGGATTGAGGATTGAGGATTGACGATTGAGGATTGAGGAATGAGGATGAGGGCTGAGGGTTGCGGATTGAGGTTTGAGGTCTGAGGACTGAGGATTGAGGATTGAGAATTGAGGACTGAGGATTGAAGATTGAAGACTGAGGATTGGGTATTCAGGATTGAAGCCTGACGATTGAGGATGGAGGATTGAGGATTGAGTATTGAGGATTGAGGATTGAGGATTGAGAATGGAGGATTGAAGATTGAGTATTGAGAATTGACGATTGAGGATTGAGGATTGAGGATTGAGGATTGAGGGTTGAGTGTTGAGGTTTGAGTATTGAATACTGAGAATTCAGGATATTCTATTGAGTATTGAGAACTGAGGGTTGATGGTTGAGTATTGAGGATTGAGTATTGAGGATTGAGGATTGAGTATTGAGGATTGAGGATTGAGGATTGAAGATTGAATATTGATGATTGAAGATTGAGGATCGAGGATTGAGTGTTGTGGATTGAGGACGAGGGCTGAGTGTTGAGTATTGATGTTTGAGGTCTGAGGATTGAGGATTGAGGATTGAGAATTGAGGATTGAGGATTGACGATTGAAGATTGTGGATTGGGTGTTGAGGATTGAAGAATGAGGATTGAGGATTGAGGATTGAGGATTGAGGATTGAAGATTGAGTATTGAGGATTGAAGATTGAGGATTGAGCTCTGCGAATTGAGAATTGAGGATTGAAGATTGAGGATTGGGTGTTGAGGATTGAAGAATGAGGATTGAGGATTGAGGATTGTGGATTGAGGATTGAAGATTGAGGATTGGGTATTGAGGATTGAAGAATGAGGATTGAGGATTGAGGACTGAGTATTGAGGGTTGCAGATTGAGCATTGAGGATTGGGTGTTGAGGATTGAAGAATGAGGATTGAGGATTGTGGATTGTGGATTGAGGATTGAAGATCGAGGATTGGGTATTGCGGAATGAACATTGAGGATTGAGGATTGAGGATTGAGGATTGAGGATTGAGGACTGAAGATTGAATATCGATGATTGAAGATTGAGGTTTGAGGATTGATGGTTGTGGATTGAGGACAAGGACAGAGGGTTGAGTATTGATGTTTGAGGTCTGAGGATTGAGGATTGAGGATTGAGAATTGAGGATTGAGGATTGAGGATTGAAGATTGAGGATTGAGGATTGAGGATGAGGGCTGAGGGTTGAGGGTTGAGGTTTGAGGTCTGAGGATTGAGGGTTGAGGATTGAGAGTTGAGGATTGAGGGTTGAAGATTAAAGATTGAGGATTGGGTATTGAGGATTGAAGAATGAGGATTGACGAATGACGATTTAGGATTGAGGATTGAAGATTGAGTATTGAGGATTGAAGCCTGACGATTGAGGATTGAGGATTGAGGACTGAGGATTGTGGATGGAGGATTGAAGATTGAGTATTGAGGATTGAAGATTGAGGATTGAGGATTGAGGATTCGGGGTTGCGTGTTGAGGTTTGAGTATTGAATCCTGAGAATTCAGGATATTCTATTGAGGATTGAGAATTGAGGATTGAGGTTTGAGGACTGAGGATTGAGGATTGAGGATTGAGAATTGAGGATTGAGGATTGAGGATTGAGGATTGAAGATTGAGGATTGGGTATTGAGGGTTGAAGAATGAGGATTGAGGATTGAGGATTGAAGATTGAGTATTGAGGATTGAAGATTGAGGCTTGAGGATTGAGTATTGAGAATTGAGGACTGATAGTTGAGTATTGAGGACTGAAGATTGAGGATTGAGGATTGAAAATTGAGGATTGGGTGTTCAGGATTGAAGAATGAGGATTGAGTATTGAGGATTGAGGATTGAGTGTTGCAGATTGAGTATTGAGAATTGAGGATTGAAGATTGAGGGTTGAGGATTGAGGATTGGGGATTGAGGATCGACGACTGAGGATTGAGGATTGAGGATTGAGGATTGAGGATTGCAGATTGAGTATTGAGGATTGAAGATTGAGGTTTGAGGATTGAGGATTGAGGATTGAGCATTGAGGGTTGCGGATTGAGGATTGAGGATTGAAGATTGAGTATTGACGATTGAAGATCGAGGATTGAGGATTGAGGATTGAGGATTGAGGATTGAGGATTGAAGATTGAGTATTGAGTATTGACGATTGAGGATTGAGGATTGAGTATTGAGGATTAAGGGTTGAAGGTTGAGGATTGCGGACTGAGTGTTGAGGGTTGAGTGATGAGTATTGATGTTTGTGAATAGAGATTTGAAGATTGCAGATTGAGTATTGGGTATTGGAAACTGTGAATTGATGATATTCTATTAAGGATTCAGGATTGACATCTGATTGATGAGGTCTGAGGTCTGAAGATTGAGGATTCAGAATTGAGGTTTGAGGACTGAGGATTGAGGATTGAGGGTTGACGCTTCAGGATTGAGGATTGAGGGTTGAAGATTGAGGATTGAGGATTGAGGATGAGGGCTGCGGTTTGAGGATTGAGATTTGAGGACTTAGGACTGAGGATTGAGGATTGAGAATTGAGGATTGAGGATTGAGGATTGAAGATTGAGGATTGGGTATTCAGGATTGTAGAATGTGGATTGAGGAATGAGGATTCAGGATTGAGGATTGAAGATTGAGTATTGAGGATTGAAGCCTGACGATTGAGGATTGAGGATTGAGGGTTGAGGATTGAGGACGGAGGATTGAAGATTGAGTATTGAGGATTGAAGATTGAGGATTGAGGATTGAGGATGGAAGACTGAGTGTTCGGTATTGAGGATTGAACATTGAGGATTGAGGGTTGGGGATTGAGGATTGAGGATTGACGATTGAGGATTGAGGAATGAGGATGAGGGCTGAGGGTTGCGGATTGAGGTTTGAGGTCTGAGGACTGAGGATTGAGGATTGAGAATTGAGGACTGAGGATTGAAGATTGAAGACTGAGGATTGGGTATTCAGGATTGAAGCCTGACGATTGAGGATGGAGGATTGAGGATTGAGGATTGAGGATTGAGGATTGAGGATTGAGAATGGAGGATTGAAGATTGAGTATTGAGAATTGACGATTGAGGATTGAGGATTGAGGATTGAGGATTGAGGGTTGAGTGTTGAGGTTTGAGTATTGAATACTGAGAATTCAGGATATTCTATTGAGTATTGAGAACTGAGGGTTGATGGTTGAGTATTGAGGATTGAGTATTGAGGATTGAGGATTGAGTATTGAGGATTGAGGATTGAGGATTGAAGATTGAATATTGATGATTGAAGATTGAGGATCGAGGATTGAGTGTTGTGGATTGAGGACGAGGACTGAGGGTTGAGTATTGATGTTTGAGGTCTGAGGATTGAGGATTGAGGATTGAGAATTGAGGATTGAGGATTGACGATTGAAGATTGTGGATTGGGTGTTGAGGATTGAAGAATGAGGATTGAGGATTGAGGATTGAGGATTGAGGATTGAAGATTGAGTATTGAGTATTGAAGATTGAGGATTGAGCTCTGCGAATTGAGAATTGAGGATTGAAGATTGAGGATTGGGTGTTGAGGATTGAAGAATGAGGATTGAGGATTGAGGATTGTGGATTGAGGATTGAAGATTGAGGATTGGGTATTGAGGATTGAAGAATGAGGATTGAGGATTGAGGACTGAGTATTGAGGGTTGCAGATTGAGCATTGAGGATTGGGTGTTGAGGATTGAAGAATGAGGATTGAGGATTGTGGATTGTGGATTGAGGATTGAAGATCGAGGATTGGGTATTGCGGATTGAACATTGAGGATTGAGGATTGAGGATTGAGGATTGAGGATTGAGGACTGAAGATTGAATATCGATGATTGAAGATTGAGGTTTGAGGATTGATGGTTGTGGATTGAGGACAAGGACAGAGGGTTGAGTATTGATGTTTGAGGTCTGAGGATTGAGGATTGAGGATTGAGAATTGAGGATTGAGGATTGAGGATTGAAGATTGAGGATTGAGGATTGAGGATGAGGGCTGAGGGTTGAGGGTTGAGGTTTGAGGTCTGAGGATTGAGGGTTGAGGATTGAGAGTTGAGGATTGAGGGTTGAAGATTGAAGATTGAGGATTGGGTATTGAGGATTGAAGAATGAGGATTGACGAATGACGATTTAGGATTGAGGATTGAAGATTGAGTATTGAGGATTGAAGCCTGACGATTGAGGATTGAGGATTGAGGACTGAGGATTGTGGATGGAGGATTGAAGATTGAGTATTGAGGATTGAAGACTGAGGATTGAGGATTGAGGATTCGGGGTTGCGTGTTGAGGTTTGAGTATTGAATCCTGAGAATTCAGGATATTCTATTGAGTATTGAGAATTGAGGATTGAGGTTTGAGGACTGAGGATTGAGGATTGAGGATTGAGAATTGAGGATTGAGGATTGAGGATTGAGGATTGAAGATTGAGGATTGGGTATTGAGGGTTGAAGAATGAGGATTGAGGATTGAGGATTGAAGATTGAGTATTGAGGATTGAAGATTGAGGCTTGAGGATTGAGTATTGAGAATTGAGGACTGATAGTTGAGTATTGAGGACTGAAGATTGAGGATTGAGGATTGAAAATTGAGGATTGGGTGTTCAGGATTGAAGAATGAGGATTGAGTATTGAGGATTGAGGATTGAGCGTTGCAGATTGAGTATTGAGAATTGAGGATTGAAGATTGAGGGTTGAGGATTGAGGATAGAAGGTTGAATATTGATGAATGAAGATTGAGGATTGAGGATTGAGGGTTGTGGATTGAGGACGAGGACTGAGGCTTGAATATTGATGCCTGAGGTCAGAGGATTGAGGATTGAGGATTGCGAACTGAGGATTGAAGTTTGACGATTGAGCATTGAGGATTGGGTATTGAGGATTGAAGATTGAGGATTGAGTATTGAGGATTGTGGATTGAAGACTGAGTATTGAGGATTGAAGGTTGAGGATTGAGGATTGAGGTTTGTGGATTGAGGACGAGGACTGAGGGTTGAATATTGATGTTTGAGGTCTGAGGATTGAGGATTGAGGATTGAGGATTGAGAATTGATGATTGAGGATTGAGGATTGAAGATTGAGTATTGGGTACTGAGGATTGAAGAATAAGGGTTGAGGATTGAGGATTGAGGATTGAGGATTGAATATTGAGTATAGAGGATTGAATATTGAGGATTGAGGATTGAGGGTTGAGGATTGAGGACGTGGACTGACGGTTGAGGATTGATGTTTGAGGTTTCAGGATTGAGAATTTTGGATTGAGGCCTGAGGATGAGGGCTGATGGTTGAGGATTGAGGTTTGAGGACTGAGGTCTGGGGACTGAGGATTGAGTATTGAGGATTGAGGATTGAGGATTGAAGATTGAGGATTGGGTATAGAGGATTGAAGAATGAGGATTGAGGAATGAGGATTGAGGATTGAGGATTGAAGATTGAGTATTGAGGATTGAAGCCTGACGATTGAGGATTGAGGATTGAAGATTGAGGGTTGAGTGTCGAGGTTTGAGTATTGAATCCTGAGAATTCAGGATATTCTATTGAGTATTGAGAATTGAGGATTGATGGTTGAGTATTGAGGATTAAGGATTGAGGATTGAGGATTGAGTATTGAGGACTGAGGATTGCCGATTGCATATTGAGTATTGAGGATTGAAGATTGAGGGTTGAGGATTATGGATTGAGGATTGAGCATTGAGGATAGAGGATTGAGGATTGAGGATTGAAGATTGAGTATTGAGGATTGAAGATTGAGGATTGAGGATTGAGTATTGAGGACTGAGGATAGAGGATTGAAGATTGAACATTGATGATTGAAGATTGAGGATCGAGGATTGATGGTTGTGGATTGAGGACGAGGACTGAGGGTTGAGTATTGATGTTTGAGGTCTGAGGATTGAGGGTTGAGGATTGAGAATTGAGGATTGAGGATTGAGGATTGAAGATTGAGGATTGGGTGTTGAGGATTGATGAATGGGATTGAGGATTGAGGATTGAGGATTGAGGATTGAATATTGAGTATAGAGGATTGAATATTGAGGATTGAGGATTGAGGGTTGAGGATTGAGGACGTGGACTGACGGTTGAGGATTGAGGTTTGAGGTTTGAGGATTGAGAATTTTGGATTGAGGCCTGAGGATGAGGGCTGATGGTTGAGGATTGAGGTTTGAGGACTGAGGTCTGGGGATTCAGGATTGAGTATTGAGGATTGAGGAATGAGGATTGAAGATTGAGGATTGGGTATTGAGGATTGTAGAATGTGGTTTGAGGATTGAGGATTGAGGATTGAGTATTGAAGATTGAGTAGTGAGGATTGAAGTCCGACGATTGAGGATTGAGGATTGAGGATTGAGGATTGAGGATTGAAGATTGAGTATTGAGGATTGAAAATTGAGGATTGAGGATTGACGATTCAGGATTGATGATTGAGGATTGAGGATTGAGTATTGAGGATTGAAGATTGAGGATTGAGAATTGAGGATTGAGGATTGAGGGTTGAAGGTTGAGGATTGCGGACTGAGTGTTGAGGGTTGAGTGATGAGAATTGATGTTTGTGAATAGAGATTTGAAGATTGCAGATTGAGTATTGGGTATTGGAAACTGTGAATTGATGATATTCTATTAAGGATTCAGGATTGACATCTGATTGATGAGGTCTGAGGTCTGAAGATTGAGGATTCAGAATTGAGGTTTGAGGACTGAGGATTGAGGATTGAGGGTTGACGCTTCAGGATTGAGGATTGAGGGTTGAAGATTGAGGATTGAGAATTGAGGATTGAGGATTGAGGATTGAAGATTGAGGATTGGGTATTGAGGATTGTAGAATGTGGATTGAGGAGTGAGGATTGAGGATTGAGGATTGAAGATTGAGTATTGAGGATTGAAGCCTGACGATTGAGGATTGAGGATTGAGGGTTGAGGATTGAGGACGGAGGATTGAAGATTGAGTATTTTGGATTGAAGATTGAGGATTGAGGATTGAGGATTGAAGACTGAGTGTTGGGTATTGAGGATTGAACATTGAGGATTGAGGGTTGAGGATTGAGGATTGAGGATTGACGATTGAGGATTGAGGAATGAGGATGAGGGCTGAGGGTTGCGGATTGAGGTTTGAGGTCTGAGGACTGAGGATTGAGGATTGAGAATTGAGGACTGAGGATTGAAGATTGAAGACTGAGGATTGGGTATTCAGGATTGAAGCCTGACGATTGAGGATGGAGGATTGAGGATTGAGGATTGAGGATTGTGGATTGAGGATTGAGAATGGAGGATTGAAGATTGAGTATTGAGAATTGACGATTGAGGATTGAGGATTGAGGATTGAGGATTGAGGGTTGAGTGTAGAGGTTTGAGTATTGAATACTGAGAATTCAGGATATTCTATTGAGTATTGAGAACTGAGTGTTGATGGTTGAGTATTGAGGATTGAGTATTGAGGATTGAGGATTGAGTATTGAGGATTGAGGATTGAGGATTGAAGATTGAATATTGATGATTGAAGATTGAGAATCGAGGATTGAGTGTTGTGGATTGAGGACGAGGACTGAGGGTTGAGTATTGATGTTTGAGGTCTGAGGATTGAGGATTGAGTATTGAGAATTGAGGATTGAGGATTGACGATTGAAGATTGTGGAGTGGGTGTTGAGGATTGAGGATTGAGGATTGAGGATTGAAGATTGAGTATTGAGGATTGAAGATTGAGGATTGAGGTCTGCGAATTGAGAATTGAGGATTGAAGATTGAGGATTGGGTGTTGAGGATTGAAGAATGAGGATTGAGGATTGAGGATTGTGGATTGAGGATTGAAGATTGAGGATTGGGTATTGAGGATTGAAGAATGAGGATTGAGGATTGAGGACTGAGTATTGAGGGTTGCAGATTGAGTATTGAGGATTGGGTGTTGAGGATTGAAGAATGAGAATTGAGGATTGAGGATTGTGGATTGAGGATTGAAGATCGAGGATTGGGTATTGCGGATTGAACATTGAGGATTGAGGATTGAGGATTGAGGATTGAGGATTGAGGACTGAAGATTGAATATCGATGATTGAAGATTGAGGATTGAGGATTGATGGTTGTGGATTGAGGACGAGGACTGAGGGTTGAGTATTGATGTTTGAGGTCTGAGGATTGAGGATTGAGGATTGAGAATTGAGGATTGAGGATTGAGGATTGAAGATTGAGGATTGAGGATTGAGGATGAGGGCTGAGGGTTGAGGGTTGAGGTTTGAGGTCTGAGGATTGAGGGTTCAGGATTGAGAGTTGAGGATTGAGGGTTGAAGATTGAAGATTGAGGATTGGGTATTGAGGATTGAAGAATGAGGATTGACGAATGACGATTGAGGATTGAGGATTGAAGATTGAGTATTGAGGATTGAAGCCTGACGATTGAGGATTGAGGATTGAGGACTGAGGATTGTGGATGGAGGATTGAAGATTGAGTATTGAGGATTGAAGATTGAGGATTGAGGATTGAGGATTCGGGGTTGCGTGTTGAGGTTTGAGTATTGAATCCTGAGAATTCAGGATATTCTATTGAGTATTGAGAACTGCGGATTGAAGATTGAGTATTGAGGATTGAAGATTGAGGATTGAGGATTGAGGATTGGGGATTGAGGGTTGAGGATTGAAGATTGAGAATTGGGGATTGAGGATCGACGATTGAGGATTGAGGATTGAGGATTGAGGATTGAGGATTGCAGATTGAGTATTGAGGATTGAAGATTGAGGTTTGAGGATTGAGGATTGAGGATTGAGCATTGAGGGTTGCGGATTGAGGATTGAGGATTGAAGATTGAGTATTGACGATTGAAGATTGAGGATTGAGGATTGAGGATCGAGGATTGAGGATTGAGGATTGAAGATTGAGTATTAAGTATTGACGATTGAGGATTGAGGATTGAGTATTGAGGATTAAGGTTGAAGGTTGAGGATTGCGGACTGAGTGTTGAGGGTTGAGTGATGAGAATTGATGTTTGTGAATAGAGATTTGAAGACTGCAGATTGAGTATTGGGTATTGAAAACTGTGAATTGATGATATTCTATTAAGGATTCAGGATTGACATCTGATTCTTGAGGTCTGAGGTCTGAAGATTGAGGATTCAGAATTGAGGTTTGAGGACTGAGGATTGAGGATTGAGGGTTGATGCTTCAGGATTGAGGATTGAGGGTTGAAGATTGAGGATTGAGTATTGAGGATGAGGGCTGAGGGTTGAGGATTGAGATTTAAGGACTTAGGACAGAGGATTGAGGATTGAGAATTGAGGATTGAGGATTGAGGATTGAAGATTGAGGATTGGGTATTGAGGATTGAAGAATGTGGATTGAGGAATGAGGATTGAGGATTGAGGATTGAAGATTGAGTACTGAGGATTGAAGCCTGACGATTGCGGATTGAGAATTGAGGGTTGAGGGTTGAGGATTGGGGACGGAGGATTGAAGATTGAGTATTGAGGATTGAAGATTGAGGATTGAGGATTGAGGATTGAAGACTGAGGGTTGGGTTTTGAGGATTGAACATTGAGGATTGAGGGTTGAGGATTGAGGATTGAGGATTGACGATTGAGGATTGAGGAATGAGGATGAGGGCTGAGGGTTGCAGATTGAGGTTTGAGGTCTGAGGACTGAGGATTGAGGATTGAGAATTGAGGACTGAGGATTGAAGATTGAAGACTGAGGATTGGGTATTCAGGATTGAAGCCTGACGATTGAGGATGGAGGATTGAGGATTGAGGATAGAGGATTGAGAATTGAGGATTGAGAATGGAGAGTTGAAGATTGAGTGTTGAGGATTGACGATTGAGGATTGAGGATTGAGGACTGAGGATTGAGGGTTGAGTGTTTAGGTTTGAGTATTGAATACTGAGAATTCAGGATATTCTATTGAGTATTGAGAACTGAGGCTTGATGGTTGAGTATTGAGGATTGAGTATTGAGGATTGAGAATTGAGTATTGAGGATTGAGGATTGAGGATTGAACATTGAATATTGATGATTGAAGATTGAGGATCGAGGATTGAGTGTTGTGGATTGAGGACGAGGACTGAGGGTTGAGTATTGATGTTTGAGGTCTGAGGATTGAGGATTGAGGATTGAGTATTGAGGATTGAAGATTGAGGATTGAGGTCTGAGAATTGAGAATTGAGGATTGCATATTGAGGATTGGGTGTTGAGGATTGAAGAATGAGGATTGAGGATTGAGGATTGTGAATTGAGGATTGAAGATTGAGGATTGGGTATTGAGGATTGAAGAATGAGGATTGAGGATTGAGGACTGAGGATTGAGGGTTGCCGATTGAGTATTGAGGATTGAAGATTGAGGGTTGAGGTCTGAGAATTGAGGATTGAGGATTGAAGATTGAGGATTGGGTGTTGAGGATGGAAGAATGAGGATTGAGGATTGAGGATTGTGGATTGAGGATTGAAGATTGAGGATTGGGTATTGCGGATAGAACATTGAGGATTGAGGATTGAGGATTGAGGATTGAGGATTGAGGACTGAAGATTGAACATCGATGATTGAAGATTGAGGATTGAGGATTGATGGTTGTGGATTGAGGACGAGGACTGAGGGTTGAGTATTGATGTTTGAGGTCTGAGGATTGAGGATTGAGGGTTGAGGATTGAGAGTTGAGGATTGAGGGTTGAAGATTGAAGATTGAGGATTGGGTATTGATGATTGAAGAATGAGGATTGACGAATGACGATTGAGGATTGAGGACTGAGGTTTGAGGATGGAGGATTGAGGATTGAGGGTTGATGCTTCAGGATTGAGGATTGAGGGTTGAAGATTGAGGATTGAGTATTGAGGATGAGGGCTGAGGGTTGAGGATTGAGATTTGAGGACTTAGGACTGAGGACTGAGGATTGGGAATTGAGGATTGAGGATTGAGGATTGAAGAATGAGGATTGGGTATTGAGGATTGAAGAATGAGGATTGAGGAATGAGGATTGAAGATTGAGGATTGAAGATTGAGTATTGAGGATTGAAGCCTGACGATTGAGGATTGATGTTTGAAGGTTGAGGGTTGAGGACGGAGGATTGAAGATTGAGCATTGAGGATTGAAGATTGAGGTTTGAGGTTTGAGGACTGAGGATTGAGGATTGAGTATTGAGGATTGAGGATTGAGGATTGAGGATTGAGGATTGAGGATTGATGATTGAGGATTGGGTATTGCGGATTGAACATTGAGGATTGAGGATTGAGGATTGAGGATTGAGGGTTGAGGACTGAAGATTGAATATTGATGATTGAAGAATGAGGATTGAGGATTGATTGTTGTGGATTGAGGACGAGGACTGAGGGTTGAGTATTGATGTTTGAGATCTGAGGATTGAGGATTGAGGATTGAGGATTGAGGATTGAAGATTGCGGATTGTGTATTGAGGATTGAAGAATGAGGATTGAGGATTGAGGATTGAGGATTGAGGATTGAAGACTGAGTATTGATGATTGAAGGTTGAGGATTGAGGACTGAGTATTGAGGATTGAGAATTGAGGATTGATTATTGAAGATTGAGTATTGAGGATTGAAGATTGAGGATTGACGATTGAGTATTGAGGATTGAGGATGAGGGCTGAGGGTTGAGGGTTGAGGTTAGAGGACTGAGGACAGAGGATTGAGGATTGAGAATTGAGGATTGAGGATTGAGGATTGAAGATTGAGGATTGGGTATTGAGGATTGAAGAATGATGATTGAGAATTGAGGATTGAGGATTGAGGATTGAGGATTGAGGATTGAAGATTGAGGATTGGGTATTGAGGGTTGAAGAATGAGGATTGAGGATTGAGGATTGAAGATTGAGTATTGAGGATTGAAGATTGAGGCTTGAGGATTGAGTATTGAGAATTGAGGACTGATAGTTGAGTATTGAGGACTGAAGATTGAGGATTGAGGATTGAAAATTGAGGATTGGGTGTTCAGGATTGAAGAATGAGGATTGAGTATTGAGGATTGAGGATTGAGTGTTGCAGATTGAGTATTGAGAATTGAGGATTGAAGATTGAGGGTTGAGGATTGTGTATAGAAGGTTGAATATTGATGAATGAAGATTGAGGATTGAGGATTGAGGGTTGTGGATTGAGGACGAGGACTGAGGCTTGAATATTGATGCCTGAGGTCAGAGGATTGAGGATTGAGTATTGCGAACTGAGGATTGAAGTTTGACGATTGAGCATTGAGGATTGGGTATTGAGGATTGAAGATTGAGGATTGAGTATTGAGGATTGTGGATTGAAGACTGAGTATTGAGGATTGAAGGTTGAGGATTGAGGATTGAGGTTTGTGGATTGAGGACGAGGACTGAGGGTTGAATATTGATGTTTGAGGTCTGAGGATTGAGGATTGAGGATTGAGGATTGAGAATTGAGGATTGAGGATTGAGGATTGAAGATTGAGTATTGGGTACTGAGGATTGAAGAATAAGGGTTGAGGATTGAGGATTGAGGATTGAGGATTGAATATTGAGTATAGAGGATTGAATATTGAGGATTGAGGATTGAGGGTTGAGGATTGAGGACGTGGACTGACGGTTGAGGATTGATGTTTGAGGTTTCAGGATTGAGAATTTTGGATTGAGGCCTGAGGATGAGGGCTGATGGTTGAGGATTGAGGTTTGAGGACTGAGGTCTGGGGACTGAGGATTGAGTATTGAGGATTGAGGATTGAGGATTGAAGATTGAGGATTGGGTATAGAGGATTGAAGAATGAGGATTGAGGAATGAGGATTGAGGATTGAGGATTGAAGATTGAGTATTGAGGATTGAAGCCTGACGATTGAGGATTGAGGATTGAAGATTGAGGGTTGAGTGTCGAGGTTTGAGTATTGAATCCTGAGAATTCAGGATATTCTATTGAGTATTGAGAATTGAGGATTGATGGTTGAGTATTGAGGATTAAGGATTGAGGATTGAGGATTGAGTATTGAGGACTGAGGATTGCCGATTGCATATTGAGTATTGAGGATTGAAGATTGAGGGTTGAGGATTATGGATTGAGGATTGAGCATTGAGGATAGAGGATTGAGGATTGAGGATTGAAGATTGAGTATTGAGGATTGAAGATTGAGGATTGAGGATTGAGTATTGAGGACTGAGGATAGAGGATTGAAGATTGAACATTGATGATTGAAGATTGAGGATCGAGGATTGATGGTTGTGGATTGAGGACAAGGACTGAAGGTTGAGTATTGATGTTTGAGGTCTGAGGATTGAGGGTTGAGGATTGAGAATTGAGGATTGAGGATTGAGGATTGAAGATTGAGGATTGGGTGTTGAGGATTGATGAATGGGATTGAGGATTGAGGATTGAGGATTGAGGATTGAATATTGAGTATAGAGGATTGAATATTGAGGATTGAGGATTGAGGGTTGAGGATTGAGGACGTGGACTGACGGTTGAGGATTGAGGTTTGAGGTTTGAGGATTGAGAATTTTGGATTGAGGCCTGAGGATGAGGGCTGATGGTTGAGGATTGAGGTTTGAGGACTGAGGTCTGGGGATTCAGGATTGAGTATTGAGGATTGAGGAATGAGGATTGAAGATTGAGGATTGGGTATTGAGGATTGTAGAATGTGGTTTGAGGATTGAGGATTGAGGATTGAGTATTGAAGATTGACTAGTGAGGATTGAAGTCTGACGATTGAGGATTGAGGATTGAGGATTGAGGATTGAGGATTGAAGATTGAGTATTGAGGATTGAAAATTGAGGATTGAGGATTGACGATTCAGGATTGATGATTGAGGATTGAGGATTGAGTATTGAGGATTGAAGATTGAGGATTGAGAATTGAGGATTGAGGATTGAGGGTTGAAGGTTGAGGATTGCGGACTGAGTGTTGAGGGTTGAGTGATGAGAATTGATGTTTGTGAATAGAGATTTGAAGATTGCAGATTGAGTATTGGGTATTGGAAACTGTGAATTGATGATATTCTATTAAGGATTCAGGATTGACATCTGATTGATGAGGTCTGAGGTCTGAAGATTGAGGATTCAGAATTGAGGTTTGAGGACTGAGGATTGAGGATTGAGGGTTGACGCTTCAGGATTGAGGATTGAGGGTTGAAGATTGAGGATTGAGAATTGAGGATTGAGGATTGAGGATTGAAGATTGAGGATTGGGTATTGAGGATTGTAGAATGTGGATTGAGGAGTGAGGATTGAGGATTGAGGATTGAAGATTGAGTATTGAGGATTGAAGCCTGACGATTGAGGATTGAGGATTGAGGGTTGAGGATTGAGGACGGAGGATTGAAGATTGAGTATTTTGGATTGAAGATTGAGGATTGAGGATTGAGGATTGAAGACTGAGTGTTGGGTATTGAGGATTGAACATTGAGGATTGAGGGTTGAGGATTGAGGATTGAGGATTGACGATTGAGGATTGAGGAATGAGGATGAGGGCTGAGGGTTGCGGATTGAGGTTTGAGGTCTGAGGACTGAGGATTGAGGATTGAGAATTGAGGACTGAGGATCGAAGATTGAAGACTGAGGATTGGGTATTCAGGATTGAAGCCTGACGATTGAGGATGGAGGATTGAGGATTGAGGATTGAGGATTGTGGATTGAGGATTGAGAATGGAGGATTGAAGATTGAGTATTGAGAATTGACGATTGAGGATTGAGGATTGAGGATTGAGGATTGAGGGTTGAGTGTAGAGGTTTGAGTATTGAATACTGAGAATTCAGGATATTCTATTGAGTATTGAGAACTGAGTGTTGATGGTTGAGTATTGAGGATTGAGTATTGAGGATTGAGGATTGAGTATTGAGGATTGAGGATTGAGGATTGAAGATTGAATATTGATGATTGAAGATTGAGAATCGAGGATTGAGTGTTGTGGATTGAGGACGAGGACTGAGGGTTGAGTATTGATGTTTGAGGTCTGAGGATTGAGGATTGAGTATTGAGAATTGAGGATTGAGGATTGACGATTGAAGATTGTGGAGTGGGTGTTGAGGATTGAGGATTGAGGATTGAGGATTGAAGATTGAGTATTGAGGATTGAAGATTGAGGATTGAGGTCTGCGAATTGAGAATTGAGGATTGAAGATTGAGGATTGGGTGTTGAGGATTGAAGAATGAGGATTGAGGATTGAGGATTGTGGATTGAGGATTGAAGATTGAGGATTGGGTATTGAGGATTGAAGAATGAGGATTGAGGATTGAGGACTGAGTATTGAGGGTTGCAGATTGAGTATTGAGGATTGGGTGTTGAGGATTGAAGAATGAGAATTGAGGATTGAGGATTGTGGATTGAGGATTGAAGATCGAGGATTGGGTATTGCGGATTGAACATTGAGGATTGAGGATTGAGGATTGAGGATTGAGGATTGAGGACTGAAGATTGAATATCGATGATTGAAGATTGAGGATTGAGGATTGATGGTTGTGGATTGAGGACGAGGACTGAGGGTTGAGTATTGATGTTTGAGGTCTGAGGATTGAGGATTGAGGATTGAGAATTGAGGATTGAGGATTGAGGATTGAAGATTGAGGATTGAGGATTGAGGATGAGGGCTGAGGGTTGAGGGTTGAGGTTTGAGGTCTGAGGATTGAGGGTTCAGGATTGAGAGTTGAGGATTGAGGGTTGAAGATTGAAGATTGAGGATTGGGTATTGAGGATTGAAGAATGAGGATTGACGAATGACGATTGAGGATTGAGGATTGAAGATTGAGTATTGAGGATTGAAGCCTGACGATTGAGGATTGAGGATTGAGGACTGAGGATTGTGGATGGAGGATTGAAGATTGAGTATTGAGGATTGAAGATTGAGGATTGAGGATTGAGGATTCGGGGTTGCGTGTTGAGGTTTGAGTATTGAATCCTGAGAATTCAGGATATTCTATTGAGTATTGAGAACTGCGGATTGAAGATTGAGTATTGAGGATTGAAGATTGAGGATTGAGGATTGAGGATTGGGGATTGAGGGTTGAGGATTGAAGATTGAGAATTGGGGATTGAGGATCGACGATTGAGGATTGAGGATTGAGGATTGAGGATTGAGGATTGCAGATTGAGTATTGAGGATTGAAGATTGAGGTTTGAGGATTGAGGATTGAGGATTGAGCATTGAGGGTTGCGGATTGAGGATTGAGGATTGAAGATTGAGTATTGACGATTGAAGATTGAGGATTGAGGATTGAGGATCGAGGATTGAGGATTGAGGATTGAAGATTGAGTATTAAGTATTGACGATTGAGGATTGAGGATTGAGTATTGAGGATTAAGGTTGAAGGTTGAGGATTGCGGACTGAGTGTTGAGGGTTGAGTGATGAGAATTGATGTTTGTGAATAGAGATTTGAAGACTGCAGATTGAGTATTGGGTATTGAAAACTGTGAATTGATGATATTCTATTAAGGATTCAGGATTGACATCTGATTCTTGAGGTCTGAGGTCTGAAGATTGAGGATTCAGAATTGAGGTTTGAGGACTGAGGATTGAGGATTGAGGGTTGATGCTTCAGGATTGAGGATTGAGGGTTGAAGATTGAGGATTGAGTATTGAGGATGAGGGCTGAGGGTTGAGGATTGAGATTTAAGGACTTAGGACAGAGGATTGAGGATTGAGAATTGAGGATTGAGGATTGAGGATTGAAGATTGAGGATTGGGTATTGAGGATTGAAGAATGTGGATTGAGGAATGAGGATTGAGGATTGAGGATTGAAGATTGAGTACTGAGGATTGAAGCCTGACGATTGCGGATTGAGAATTGAGGGTTGAGGGTTGAGGATTGGGGACGGAGGATTGAAGATTGAGTATTGAGGATTGAAGATTGAGGATTGAGGATTGAGGATTGAAGACTGAGGGTTGGGTTTTGAGGATTGAACATTGAGGATTGAGGGTTGAGGATTGAGGATTGAGGATTGACGATTGAGGATTGAGGAATGAGGATGAGGGCTGAGGGTTGCAGATTGAGGTTTGAGGTCTGAGGACTGAGGATTGAGGATTGAGAATTGAGGACTGAGGATTGAAGATTGAAGACTGAGGATTGGGTATTCAGGATTGAAGCCTGACGATTGAGGATGGAGGATTGAGGATTGAGGATAGAGGATTGAGAATTGAGGATTGAGAATGGAGAGTTGAAGATTGAGTGTTGAGGATTGACGATTGAGGATTGAGGATTGAGGACTGAGGATTGAGGGTTGAGTGTTTAGGTTTGAGTATTGAATACTGAGAATTCAGGATATTCTATTGAGTATTGAGAACTGAGGCTTGATGGTTGAGTATTGAGGATTGAGTATTGAGGATTGAGAATTGAGTATTGAGGATTGAGGATTGAGGATTGAACATTGAATATTGATGATTGAAGATTGAGGATCGAGGATTGAGTGTTGTGGATTGAGGACGAGGACTGAGGGTTGAGTATTGATGTTTGAGGTCTGAGGATTGAGGATTGAGGATTGAGTATTGAGGATTGAAGATTGAGGATTGAGGTCTGAGAATTGAGAATTGAGGATTGCATATTGAGGATTGGGTGTTGAGGATTGAAGAATGAGGATTGAGGATTGAGGATTGTGAATTGAGGATTGAAGATTGAGGATTGGGTATTGAGGATTGAAGAATGAGGATTGAGGATTGAGGACTGAGGATTGAGGGTTGCCGATTGAGTATTGAGGATTGAAGATTGAGGGTTGAGGTCTGAGAATTGAGGATTGAGGATTGAAGATTGAGGATTGGGTGTTGAGGATGGAAGAATGAGGATTGAGGATTGAGGATTGTGGATTGAGGATTGAAGATTGAGGATTGGGTATTGCGGATAGAACATTGAGGATTGAGGATTGAGGATTGAGGATTGAGGATTGAGGACTGAAGATTGAACATCGATGATTGAAGATTGAGGATTGAGGATTGATGGTTGTGGATTGAGGACGAGGACTGAGGGTTGAGTATTGATGTTTGAGGTCTGAGGATTGAGGATTGAGGGTTGAGGATTGAGAGTTGAGGATTGAGGGTTGAAGATTGAAGATTGAGGATTGGGTATTGATGATTGAAGAATGAGGATTGACGAATGACGATTGAGGATTGAGGACTGAGGTTTGAGGATGGAGGATTGAGGATTGAGGGTTGATGCTTCAGGATTGAGGATTGAGGGTTGAAGATTGAGGATTGAGTATTGAGGATGAGGGCTGAGGGTTGAGGATTGAGATTTGAGGACTTAGGACTGAGGACTGAGGATTGGGAATTGAGGATTGAGGATTGAGGATTGAAGAATGAGGATTGGGTATTGAGGATTGAAGAATGAGGATTGAGGAATGAGGATTGAAGATTGAGGATTGAAGATTGAGTATTGAGGATTGAAGCCTGACGATTGAGGATTGATGTTTGAAGGTTGAGGGTTGAGGACGGAGGATTGAAGATTGAGCATTGAGGATTGAAGATTGAGGTTTGAGGTTTGAGGACTGAGGATTGAGGATTGAGTATTGAGGATTGAGGATTGAGGATTGAGGATTGAGGATTGAGGATTGATGATTGAGGATTGGGTATTGCGGATTGAACATTGAGGATTGAGGATTGAGGATTGAGGATTGAGGGTTGAGGACTGAAGATTGAATATTGATGATTGAAGAATGAGGATTGAGGATTGATTGTTGTGGATTGAGGACGAGGACTGAGGGTTGAGTATTGATGTTTGAGATCTGAGGATTGAGGATTGAGGATTGAGGATTGAGGATTGAAGATTGCGGATTGTGTATTGAGGATTGAAGAATGAGGATTGAGGATTGAGGATTGAGGATTGAGGATTGAAGACTGAGTATTGATGATTGAAGGTTGAGGATTGAGGACTGAGTATTGAGGATTGAGAATTGAGGATTGATTATTGAAGATTGAGTATTGAGGATTGAAGATTGAGGATTGACGATTGAGTATTGAGGATTGAGGATGAGGGCTGAGGGTTGAGGGTTGAGGTTAGAGGACTGAGGACAGAGGATTGAGGATTGAGAATTGAGGATTGAGGATTGAGGATTGAAGATTGAGGATTGGGTATTGAGGATTGAAGAATGATGATTGAGAATTGAGGATTGAGGATTGAGGATTGAGGATTGAGGATTGAAGATTGAGGATTGGGTATTGAGGGTTGAAGAATGAGGATTGAGGATTGAGGATTGAAGATTGAGTATTGAGGATTGAAGATTGAGGCTTGAGGATTGAGTATTGAGAATTGAGGACTGATAGTTGAGTATTGAGGACTGAAGATTGAGGATTGAGGATTGAAAATTGAGGATTGGGTGTTCAGGATTGAAGAATGAGGATTGAGTATTGAGGATTGAGGATTGAGTGTTGCAGATTGAGTATTGAGAATTGAGGATTGAAGATTGAGGGTTGAGGATTGTGTATAGAAGGTTGAATATTGATGAATGAAGATTGAGGATTGAGGATTGAGGGTTGTGGATTGAGGACGAGGACTGAGGCTTGAATATTGATGCCTGAGGTCAGAGGATTGAGGATTGAGTATTGCGAACTGAGGATTGAAGTTTGACGATTGAGCATTGAGGATTGGGTATTGAGGATTGAAGATTGAGGATTGAGTATTGAGGATTGTGGATTGAAGACTGAGTATTGAGGATTGAAGGTTGAGGATTGAGGATTGAGGTTTGTGGATTGAGGACGAGGACTGAGGGTTGAATATTGATGTTTGAGGTCTGAGGATTGAGGATTGAGGATTGAGGATTGAGAATTGAGGATTGAGGATTGAGGATTGAAGATTGAGTATTGGGTACTGAGGATTGAAGAATAAGGGTTGAGGATTGAGGATTGAGGATTGAGGATTGAATATTGAGTATAGAGGATTGAATATTGAGGATTGAGGATTGAGGGTTGAGGATTGAGGACGTGGACTGACGGTTGAGGATTGATGTTTGAGGTTTCAGGATTGAGAATTTTGGATTGAGGCCTGAGGATGAGGGCTGATGGTTGAGGATTGAGGTTTGAGGACTGAGGTCTGGGGACTGAGGATTGAGTATTGAGGATTGAGGATTGAGGATTGAAGATTGAGGATTGGGTATAGAGGATTGAAGAATGAGGATTGAGGAATGAGGATTGAGGATTGAGGATTGAAGATTGAGTATTGAGGATTGAAGCCTGACGATTGAGGATTGAGGATTGAAGATTGAGGGTTGAGTGTCGAGGTTTGAGTATTGAATCCTGAGAATTCAGGATATTCTATTGAGTATTGAGAATTGAGGATTGATGGTTGAGTATTGAGGATTAAGGATTGAGGATTGAGGATTGAGTATTGAGGACTGAGGATTGCCGATTGCATATTGAGTATTGAGGATTGAAGATTGAGGGTTGAGGATTATGGATTGAGGATTGAGCATTGAGGATAGAGGATTGAGGATTGAGGATTGAAGATTGAGTATTGAGGATTGAAGATTGAGGATTGAGGATTGAGTATTGAGGACTGAGGATAGAGGATTGAAGATTGAACATTGATGATTGAAGATTGAGGATCGAGGATTGATGGTTGTGGATTGAGGACAAGGACTGAAGGTTGAGTATTGATGTTTGAGGTCTGAGGATTGAGGGTTGAGGATTGAGAATTGAGGATTGAGGATTGAGGATTGAAGATTGAGGATTGGGTGTTGAGGATTGATGAATGGGATTGAGGATTGAGGATTGAGGATTGAGGATTGAATATTGAGTATAGAGGATTGAATATTGAGGATTGAGGATTGAGGGTTGAGGATTGAGGACGTGGACTGACGGTTGAGGATTGAGGTTTGAGGTTTGAGGATTGAGAATTTTGGATTGAGGCCTGAGGATGAGGGCTGATGGTTGAGGATTGAGGTTTGAGGACTGAGGTCTGGGGATTCAGGATTGAGTATTGAGGATTGAGGAATGAGGATTGAAGATTGAGGATTGGGTATTGAGGATTGTAGAATGTGGTTTGAGGATTGAGGATTGAGGATTGAGTATTGAAGATTGACTAGTGAGGATTGAAGTCTGACGATTGAGGATTGAGGATTGAGGATTGAGGATTGAGGATTGAAGATTGAGTATTGAGGATTGAAAATTGAGGATTGAGGATTGACGATTCAGGATTGATGATTGAGGATTGAGGATTGAGTATTGAGGATTGAAGATTGAGGATTGAGAATTGAGGATTGAGGATTGAGGGTTGAAGGTTGAGGATTGCGGACTGAGTGTTGAGGGTTGAGTGATGAGAATTGATGTTTGTGAATAGAGATTTGAAGATTGCAGATTGAGTATTGGGTATTGGAAACTGTGAATTGATGATATTCTATTAAGGATTCAGGATTGACATCTGATTGATGAGGTCTGAGGTCTGAAGATTGAGGATTCAGAATTGAGGTTTGAGGACTGAGGATTGAGGATTGAGGGTTGACGCTTCAGGATTGAGGATTGAGGGTTGAAGATTGAGGATTGAGAATTGAGGATTGAGGATTGAGGATTGAAGATTGAGGATTGGGTATTGAGGATTGTAGAATGTGGATTGAGGAGTGAGGATTGAGGATTGAGGATTGAAGATTGAGTATTGAGGATTGAAGCCTGACGATTGAGGATTGAGGATTGAGGGTTGAGGATTGAGGACGGAGGATTGAAGATTGAGTATTTTGGATTGAAGATTGAGGATTGAGGATTGAGGATTGAAGACTGAGTGTTGGGTATTGAGGATTGAACATTGAGGATTGAGGGTTGAGGATTGAGGATTGAGGATTGACGATTGAGGATTGAGGAATGAGGATGAGGGCTGAGGGTTGCGGATTGAGGTTTGAGGTCTGAGGACTGAGGATTGAGGATTGAGAATTGAGGACTGAGGATTGAAGATTGAAGACTGAGGATTGGGTATTCAGGATTGAAGCCTGACGATTGAGGATGGAGGATTGAGGATTGAGGATTGAGGATTGTGGATTGAGGATTGAGAATGGAGGATTGAAGATTGAGTATTGAGAATTGACGATTGAGGATTGAGGATTGAGGATTGAGGATTGAGGGTTGAGTGTTGAGGTTTGAGTATTGAATACTGAGAATTCAGGATATTCTATTGAGTATTGAGAACTGAGTGTTGATGGTTGAGTATTGAGGATTGAGTATTGAGGATTGAGGATTGAGTATTGAGGATTGAGGATTGAGGATTGAAGATTGAATATTGATGATTGAAGATTGAGAATCGAGGATTGAGTGTTGTGGATTGAGGACGAGGACTGAGGGTTGAGTATTGATGTTTGAGGTCTGAGGATTGAGGATTGAGTATTGAGAATTGAGGATTGAGGATTGACGATTGAAGATTGTGGAGTGGGTGTTGAGGATTGAGGATTGAGGATTGAGGATTGAGGATTGAAGATTGAGTATTGAGGATTGAAGATTGAGGATTGAGGTCTGCGAATTGAGAATTGAGGATTGAAGATTGAGGATTGGGTGTTGAGGATTGAAGAATGAGGATTGAGGATTGAGGATTGTGGATTGAGGATTGAAGATTGAGGATTGGGTATTGAGGATTGAAGAATGAGGATTGAGGATTGAGGACTGAGTATTGAGGGTTGCAGATTGAGTATTGAGGATTGGGTGTTGAGGATTGAAGAATGAGAATTGAGGATTGAGGATTGTGGATTGAGGATTGAAGATCGAGGATTGGGTATTGCGGATTGAACATTGAGGATTGAGGATTGAGGATTGAGGATTGAGGATTGAGGACTGAAGATTGAATATCGATGATTGAAGATTGAGGATTGAGGATTGATGGTTGTGGATTGAGGACGAGGACTGAGGGTTGAGTATTGATGTTTGAGGTCTGAGGATTGAGGATTGAGGATTGAGAATTGAGGATTGAGGATTGAGGATTGAAGATTGAGGATTGAGGATTGAGGATGAGGGCTGAGGGTTCAGGGTTGAGGTTTGAGGTCTGAGGATTGAGGGTTCAGGATTGAGAGTTGAGGATTGAGGGTTGAAGATTGAAGATTGAGGATTGGGTATTGAGGATTGAAGAATGAGGATTGACGAATGACGATTGAGGATTGAGGATTGAAGATTGAGTATTGAGGATTGAAGCCTGACGATTGAGGATTGAGGATTGAGGACTGAGGATTGTGGATGGAGGATTGAAGATTGAGTATTGAGGATTGAAGATTGAGGATTGAGGATTGAGGATTCGGGGTTGCGTGTTGAGGTTTGAGTATTGAATCCTGAGAATTCAGGATATTCTATTGAGTATTGAGAACTGCGGATTGAAGATTGAGTATTGAGGATTGAAGATTGAGGATTGAGGATTGAGGATTGGGGATTGAGGGTTGAGGATTGAAGATTGAGAATTGGTGATTGAGGATCGACGATTGAGGATTGAGGATTGAGGATTGAGGATTGAGGATTGCAGATTGAGTATTGAGGATTGAAGATTGAGGTTTGAGGATTGAGGATTGAGGATTGAGCATTGAGGGTTGCGGATTGAGGATTGAGGATTGAAGATTGAGTATTGACGATTGAAGATTGAGGATTGAGGATTGAGGATCGAGGATTGAGGATTGAGGATTGAAGATTGAGTATTAAGTATTGACGATTGAGGATTGAGGATTGAGTATTGAGGATTAAGGTTGAAGGTTGAGGATTGCGGACTGAGTGTTGAGGGTTGAGTGATGAGAATTGATGTTTGTGAATAGAGATTTGAAGACTGCAGATTGAGTATTGGGTATTGAAAACTGTGAATTGATGATATTCTATTAAGGATTCAGGATTGACATCTGATTCTTGAGGTCTGAGGTCTGAAGATTGAGGATTCAGAATTGAGGTTTGAGGACTGAGGATTGAGGATTGAGGGTTGATGCTTCAGGATTGAGGATTGAGGGTTGAAGATTGAGGATTGAGTATTGAGGATGAGGGCTGAGGGTTGAGGATTGAGATTTGAGGACTTAGGACAGAGGATTGAGGATTGAGAATTGAGGATTGAGGATTGAGGATTGAAGATTGAGGATTGGGTATTGAGGATTGAAGAATGTGGATTGAGGAATGAGGATTGAGGATTGAGGATTGAAGATTGAGTACTGAGGATTGAAGCCTGACGATTGCGGATTGAGAATTGAGGGTTGAGGGTTGAGGATTGGGGACGGAGGATTGAAGATTGAGTATTGAGGATTGAAGATTGAGGATTGAGGATTGAGGATTGAAGACTGAGGGTTGGGTTTTGAGGATTGAACATTGAGGATTGAGGGTTGAGGATTGAGGATTGAGGATTGACGATTGAGGATCGAGGAATGAGGATGAGGGCTGAGGGTTGCAGATTGAGGTTTGAGGTCTGAGGACTGAGGATTGAGGATTGAGAATTGAGGACTGAGGATTGAAGATTGAAGACTGAGGATTGGGTATTCAGGATTGAAGCCTGACGATTGAGGATGGAGGATTGAGGATTGAGGATAGAGGATTGAGAATTGAGGATTGAGAATGGAGAGTTGAAGATTGAGTGTTGAGGATTGACGATTGAGGATTGAGGATTGAGGACTGAGGATTGAGGGTTGAGTGTTTAGGTTTAAGTATTGAATACTGAGAATTCAGGATATTCTATTGAGTATTGAGAACTGAGGCTTGATGGTTGAGTATTGAGGATTGAGTATTGAGGATTGAGAATTGAGTATTGAGGATTGAGGATTGAGGATTGAACATTGAATATTGATGATTGAAGATTGAGGATCGAGGATTGAGTGTTGTGGATTGAGGACGAGGACTGAGGGTTGAGTATTGATGTTTGAGGTCTGAGGATTGAGGATTGAGGATTGAGTATTGAGGATTGAAGATTGAGGATTGAGGTCTGAGAATTGAGAATTGAGGATTGCATATTGAGGATTGGGTGTTGAGGATTGAAGAATGAGGATTGAGGATTGAGGATTGTGAATTGAGGATTGAAGATTGAGGATTGGGTATTGAGGATTGAAGAATGAGGATTGAGGATTGAGGACTGAGGATTGAGGGTTGCCGATTGAGTATTGAGGATTGAAGATTGAGGGTTGAGGTCTGAGAATTGAGGATTGAGGATTGAAGATTGAGGATTGGGTGTTGAGGATTGAAGAATGAGGATTGAGGATTGAGGATTGTGGATTGAGGATTGAAGATTGAGGATTGGGTATTGCGGATAGAACATTGAGGATTGAGGATTGAGGATTGAGGATTGAGGATTGAGGACTGAAGATTGAACATCGATGATTGAAGATTGAGGATTGAGGATTGATGGTTGTGGATTGAGGACGAGGACTGAGGGTTGAGTATTGATGTTTGAGGTCTGAGGATTGAGGATTGAGGGTTGAGGATTGAGAGTTGAGGATTGAGGGTTGAAGATTGAAGATTGAGGATTGGGTATTGATGATTGAAGAATGAGGATTGACGAATGACGATTGAGGATTGAGGACTGAGGTTTGAGGATGGAGGATTGAGGATTGAGGGTTGATGCTTCAGGATTGAGGATTGAGGGTTGAAGATTGAGGATTGAGTATTGAGGATGAGGGCTGAGGGTTGAGGATTGAGATTTGAGGACTTAGGACTGAGGACTGAGGATTGGGAATTGAGGATTGAGGATTGAGGATTGAAGAATGAGGATTGGGTATTGAGGATTGAAGAATGAGGATTGAGGAATGAGGATTGAAGATTGAGGATTGAAGATTGAGTATTGAGGATTGAAGCCTGACGATTGAGGATTGATGTTTGAAGGTTGAGGGTTGAGGACGGAGGATTGAAGATTGAGCATTGAGGATTGAAGATTGAGGTTTGAGGTTTGAGGACTGAGGATTGAGGATTGAGTATTGAGGATTGAGGATTGAGGATTGAGGATTGAGGATTGAGGATTGATGATTGAGGATTGGGTATTGCGGATTGAACATTGAGGATTGAGGATTGAGGATTGAGGATTGAGGGTTGAGGACTGAAGATTGAATATTGATGATTGAAGAATGAGGATTGAGGATTGATTGTTGTGGATTGAGGACGAGGACTGAGGGTTGAGTATTGATGTTTGAGATCTGAGGATTGAGGATTGAGGATTGAGGATTGAGGATTGAAGATTGCGGATTGTGTATTGAGGATTGAAGAATGAGGATTGAGGATTGAGGATTGAGGATTGAGGATTGAAGACTGAGTATTGATGATTGAAGGTTGAGGATTGAGGACTGAGTATTGAGGATTGAGAATTGAGGATTGATTATTGAAGATTGAGTATTGAGGATTGAAGATTGAGGATTGACGATTGAGTATTGAGGATTGAGGATGAGGGCTGAGGGTTGAGGGTTGAGGTTAGAGGACTGAGGACAGAGGATTGAGGATTGAGAATTGAGGATTGAGGATTGAGGATTGAAGATTGAGGATTGGGTATTGAGGATTGAAGAATGATGATTGAGGATTGAGGATTGAGGATTGAGGATTGAGAATGGAGGATTGAAGATTGAGTATTGAGAATTGACGATTGAGGATTGAGGATTGAGGATTGAGGATTGAGGGTTGAGTGTTGAGGTTTGAGTATTGAATACTGAGAATTCAGGATATTCTCTTGAGTATTGAGAACTGAGGGTTGATGGTTGAGTATTGAGGATTGAGTATTGAGGATTGAGGATTGAGTATTGAGGATTGAGGATTGAGGATTGAAGATTGAATATTGATGATTGAAGATTGAGGATCGAGGATTGAGTGTTGTGGATTGAGGACGAGGACTGAGGGTTGAGTATTGATGTTTGAGGTCTGAGGATTGAGGATTGAGGATAGAGAATTGAGGATTGAGGATTGACGATTGAAGATTGTGGATTGGGTGTTGAGGATTGAAGAATGAGGATTGAGGATTGAGGATTGAGGATTGAGGATTGAAGATTGAGTATTGAGGATTGAAGATTGAGGATTGAGGTCTGCGAATTGAGAATTGAGGATTGAAGATTGAGGATTGGGTGTTGAGGATTGAAGAATGAGGATTGAGGATTGAGGATTGTGGATTGAGGATTGAAGATTGAGGATTGGGTATTGAGGATTGAAGAATGAGGATTGAGGATTGAGGACTGAGTATTGAGGGTTGCAGATTGAGCATTGAGGATTGGGTGTTGAGGATTGAAGAATGAGGATTGAGGATTGTGGATTGTGGATTGAGGATTGAAGATCGAGGATTCGGTATTGCGGATTGAACATTGAGGATTGAGGATTGAGGATTGAGGATTGAGGATTGAGGACTGAAGATTGAATATCGATGATTGAAGATTGGGGATTGAGGATTGATGGTTGTGGATTGAGGACGAGGACAGAGGGTTGAGTATTGATGTTTGAGGTCTGAGGATTGAGGATTGAGGATTGAGAATTGAGGATTGAGGATTGTGGATTGAAGATTGAGGATTGAGGATTGAGGATGAGGGCTGAGGGTTGAGGGTTGAGGTTTGAGGTCTGAGGATTGAGGGTTGAGGATTGAGAGTTGAGGATTGAGGGTTGAAGACTGAAGATTGAGGATTGGGTATTGAGGATTGAAGAATGAGGATTGACGAATGACGATTGAGGATTGAGGATTGAAGATTGAGTATTGAGGATTGAAGCCTGACGATTGAGGATTGAGGATTGAGGGTTGAGGATTGAGGACGGAGGATTGAAGATTGAGTATTGAGGATTGAAGATTGAGGATTGAGGATTGAGGATGGAAGACTGAGTGTTCGGTATTGAGGATTGAACATTGAGGATTGAGGGTTGGGGATTGAGGATTGAGGATTGACGATTGAGGATTGAGGAATGAGGATGAGGGCTGAGGGTTGCGGATTGAGGTTTGAGGTCTGAGGACTGAGGATTGAGGATTGAGAATTGAGGACTGAGGATTGAAGATTGAAGACTGAGGATTGGGTATTCAGGATTGATGCCTGACGATTGAGGATGGAGGATTGAGGATTGAGGATTGAGGATTGAGGATTGAGGATTGAGAATGGAGGATTGAAGATTGAGTATTGAGAATTGACGATTGAGGATTGAGGATTGAGGATTGAGGATTGAGGGTTGAGTGTTGAGGTTTGAGTATTGAATACTGAGAATTCAGGATATTCTATTGAGTATTGAGAACTGAGGGTTGATGGTTGAGTATTGAGGATTGAGTATTGAGGATTGAGGATTGAGTATAGAGGATTGAGGATTGAGGATTGAAGATTGAATATTGATGATTGAAGATTGAGGATCGAGTATTGAGTGTTGTGGATTGAGGACGAGGACTGAGGGTTGAGTATTGATGTTTGAGGTCTGAGGATTGAGGATTGAGGATTGAGAATTGAGGATTGAGGATTGACGATTGAAGATTGTGGATTGGGTGTTGAGGATTGAAGAATGAGGATTGAGGATTGAGGATTGAGGATTGAGGATTGAAGATTGAGTATTGAGGATTGAAGATTGAGGATTGAGGTCTGCGAATTGAGAATTGAGGATTGAAGATTGAGGATTGGGTGTTGAGGATTGAAGAATGAGGATTGAGGATTGAGGATTGTGGATTGAGGATTGAAGATTGAGGATTGGGTATTGAGGATTGAAGAATGAGGATTGAGGATTGAGGACTGAGTATTGAGGGTTGCAGATTGAGCATTGAGGATTGGGTGTTGAGGATTGAAGAATGAGGATTGAGGATTGTGGATTGTGGATTGAGGATTGAAGATCGAGGATTCGGTATTGCGGATTGAACATTGAGGATTGAGGATTGAGGATTGAGGATTGAGGATTGAAGACTGAAGATTGAATATCGATGATTGAAGATTGGGGATTGAGGATTGATGGTTGTGGATTGAGGACGAGGACAGAGGGTTGAGTATTGATGTTTGAGGTCTGAGGATTGAGGATTGTGGATTGAGAATTGAGGATTGAGGATTGAGGATTGAAGATTGAGGATTGAGGATTGAGGATGAGGGCTGAGGGTTGAGGGTTGAGGTTTGAGGTCTGAGGATTGAGGGTTGAGGATTGAGAGTTGAGGATTGAGGGTTGAAGACTGAAGATTGAGGATTGGGTATTGAGGATTGAAGAATGAGGATTGACGAATGACGATTGAGGATTGAGGATTGAAGATTGAGTATTGAGGATTGAAGCCTGACGATTGAGGATTGAGGATTGAGGGTTGAGGATTGAGGACGGAGGATTGAAGATTGAGTATTGAGGATTGAAGATTGAGGATTGAGGATTGAGGATGGAAGACTGAGTGTTCGGTATTGAGGATTGAACATTGAGGATTGAGGGTTGGGGATTGAGGATTGAGGATTGACGATTGAGGATTGAGGAATGAGGATGAGGGCTGAGGGTTGCGGATTGAGGTTTGAGGTCTGAGGACTGAGGATTGAGGATTGAGAATTGAGGACTGAGGATTGAAGATTGAAGACTGAGGATTGGGTATTCAGGATTGAAGCCTGACGATTGAGGATGGAGGATTGAGGATTGAGGATTGAGGATTGAGGATTGAGGATTGAGAATGGAGGATTGAAGATTGAGTATTGAGAATTGACGATTGAGGATTGAGGATTGAGGATTGAGGATTGAGGGTTGAGTGTTGAGGTTTGAGTATTGAATACTGAGAATTCAGGATATTCTATTGAGTATTGAGAACTGAGGGTTGATGGTTGAGTATTGAGGATTGAGTATTGAGGATTGAGGATTGAGTATTGAGGATTGAGGATTGATGATTGAAGATTGAATATTGATGATTGAAGATTGAGGATCGAGGATTGAGTGTTGTGGATTGAGGACGAGGACTGAGGGTTGAGTATTGATGTTTGAGGTCTGAGGATTGAGGATTGAGGATTGAGAATTGAGGATTGAGGATTGACGATTGAAGATTGTGGATTGGGTGTTGAGGATTGAAGAATGAGGATTGAGGATTGAGGATTGAGGATTGAGGATTGAAGATTGAGTATTGAGGATTGAAGATTGAGGATTGAGGTCTGCGAATTGAGAATTGAGGATTGAAGATTGAGGATTGGGTGTTGAGGATTGAAGAATGAGGATTGAGGATTGAGGATTGTGGATTGAGGATTGAAGATTGAGGATTGGGTATTGAGGATTGAAGAATGAGGATTGAGGATTGAGGACTGAGTATTGAGGGTTGCAGATTGAGCATTGAGGATTGGGTGTTGAGGATTGAAGAATGAGGATTGAGGATTGTGGATTGTGGATTGAGGATTGAAGATCGAGGATTGGGTATTGCGGATTGAACATTGAGGATTGAGGATTGAGGATTGAGGATTGAGGATTGAGGACTGAAGATTGAATATCGATGATTGAAGATTGAGGATTGAGGATTGATGGTTGTGGATTGAGGACGAGGACAGAGGGTTGAGTATTGATGTTTGAGGTCTGAGGATTGAGGATTGAGGATTGAGAATTGAGGATTGAGGATTGAGGATTGAAGATTGAGGATTGAGGATTGAGGATGAGGGCTGAGGGTTGAGGGTTGAGGTTTGAGGATTGAGAGTTGAGGATTGAGGGTTGAAGATTGAAGATTGAGGATTGGGTATTGATGATTGAAGAATGAGGATTGACGAATGACGATTGAGGATTGATGGTTGTGGATTGAGGACGAGGACAGAGGGTTGAGTATTGATGTTTGAGGTCTGAGGATTGAGGATTGAGGATTGAGAATTGAGGATTGAGGATTGAGGATTGATGGTTGTGGATTGAGGACGAGGACAGAGGGTTGAGTATTGATGTTTGAGGTCTGAGGATTGAGGATTGAGGATTGAGAATTGAGGATTGAGGATTGAGGATTGAAGATTGAGGATTGAGGTCTGAGAATTGAGAATTGAGGATTGCATATTGAGGATTGGGTGTTGAGGATTGAAGAATGAGGATTGAGGATTGAGGATTGTGAATTGAGGATTGAAGAATGAGGATTGAGGATTGAGGATTGAGGATTGAGGATTGAAGACTGAGTATTGATGATTGAAGGTTGAGGATTGAGGACTGAGTATTGAGGATTGAGAATTGAGGATTGATTATTGAAGATTGAGTATTGAGGATTGAAGATTGAGGATTGACGATTGAGTATTGAGGATTGAGGATGAGGGCTGAGGGTTGAGGGTTGAGGTTAGAGGACTGAGGACAGAGGATTGAGGATTGAGAATTGAGGATTGAGGATTGAGGATTGAAGATTGAGGATTGGGTATTGAGGATTGAAGAATGATGATTGAGGATTGAGGATTGAGGATTGAGGATTGAGAATGGAGGATTGAAGATTGAGTATTGAGAATTGACGATTGAGGATTGAGGATTGAGGATTGAGGATTGAGGGTTGAGTGTTGAGGTTTGAGTATTGAATACTGAGAATTCAGGATATTCTCTTGAGTATTGAGAACTGAGGGTTGATGGTTGAGTATTGAGGATTGAGTATTGAGGATTGAGGATTGAGTATTGAGGATTGAGGATTGAGGATTGAAGATTGAATATTGATGATTGAAGATTGAGGATCGAGGATTGAGTGTTGTGGATTGAGGACGAGGACTGAGGGTTGAGTATTGATGTTTGAGGTCTGAGGATTGAGGATTGAGGATAGAGAATTGAGGATTGAGGATTGACGATTGAAGATTGTGGATTGGGTGTTGAGGATTGAAGAATGAGGATTGAGGATTGAGGATTGAGGATTGAGGATTGAAGATTGAGTATTGAGGATTGAAGATTGAGGATTGAGGTCTGCGAATTGAGAATTGAGGATTGAAGATTGAGGATTGGGTGTTGAGGATTGAAGAATGAGGATTGAGGATTGAGGATTGTGGATTGAGGATTGAAGATTGAGGATTGGGTATTGAGGATTGAAGAATGAGGATTGAGGATTGAGGACTGAGTATTGAGGGTTGCAGATTGAGCATTGAGGATTGGGTGTTGAGGATTGAAGAATGAGGATTGAGGATTGTGGATTGTGGATTGAGGATTGAAGATCGAGGATTCGGTATTGCGGATTGAACATTGAGGATTGAGGATTGAGGATTGAGGATTGAGGATTGAGGACTGAAGATTGAATATCGATGATTGAAGATTGGGGATTGAGGATTGATGGTTGTGGATTGAGGACGAGGACAGAGGGTTGAGTATTGATGTTTGAGGTCTGAGGATTGAGGATTGAGGATTGAGAATTGAGGATTGAGGATTGTGGATTGAAGATTGAGGATTGAGGATTGAGGATGAGGGCTGAGGGTTGAGGGTTGAGGTTTGAGGTCTGAGGATTGAGGGTTGAGGATTGAGAGTTGAGGATTGAGGGTTGAAGACTGAAGATTGAGGATTGGGTATTGAGGATTGAAGAATGAGGATTGACGAATGACGATTGAGGATTGAGGATTGAAGATTGAGTATTGAGGATTGAAGCCTGACGATTGAGGATTGAGGATTGAGGGTTGAGGATTGAGGACGGAGGATTGAAGATTGAGTATTGAGGATTGAAGATTGAGGATTGAGGATTGAGGATGGAAGACTGAGTGTTCGGTATTGAGGATTGAACATTGAGGATTGAGGGTTGGGGATTGAGGATTGAGGATTGACGATTGAGGATTGAGGAATGAGGATGAGGGCTGAGGGTTGCGGATTGAGGTTTGAGGTCTGAGGCCTGAGGATTGAGGATTGAGAATTGAGGACTGAGGATTGAAGATTGAAGACTGAGGATTGGGTATTCAGGATTGATGCCTGACGATTGAGGATGGAGGATTGAGGATTGAGGATTGAGGATTGAGGATTGAGGATTGAGAATGGAGGATTGAAGATTGAGTATTGAGAATTGACGATTGAGGATTGAGGATTGAGGATTGAGGATTGAGGGTTGAGTGTTGAGGTTTGAGTATTGAATACTGAGAATTCAGGATATTCTATTGAGTATTGAGAACTGAGGGTTGATGGTTGAGTATTGAGGATTGAGTATTGAGGATTGAGGATTGAGTATAGAGGATTGAGGATTGAGGATTGAAGATTGAATATTGATGATTGAAGATTGAGGATCGAGTATTGAGTGTTGTGGATTGAGGACGAGGACTGAGGGTTGAGTATTGATGTTTGAGGTCTGAGGATTGAGGATTGAGGATTGAGAATTGAGGATTGAGGATTGACGATTGAAGATTGTGGATTGGGTGTTGAGGATTGAAGAATGAGGATTGAGGATTGAGGATTGAGGATTGAGGATTGAAGATTGAGTATTGAGGATTGAAGATTGAGGATTGAGGTCTGCGAATTGAGAATTGAGGATTGAAGATTGAGGATTGGGTGTTGAGGATTGAAGAATGAGGATTGAGGATTGAGGATTGTGGATTGAGGATTGAAGATTGAGGATTGGGTATTGAGGATTGAAGAATGAGGATTGAGGATTGAGGACTGAGTATTGAGGGTTGCAGATTGAGCATTGAGGATTGGGTGTTGAGGATTGAAGAATGAGGATTGAGGATTGTGGATTGTGGATTGAGGATTGAAGATCGAGGATTGGGTATTGCGGATTGAACATTGAGGATTGAGGATTGAGGATTGAGGATTGAGGATTGAGGACTGAAGATTGAATATCGATGATTGAAGATTGGGGATTGAGGATTGATGGTTGTGGATTGAGGACGAGGACAGAGGGTTGAGTATTGATGTTTGAGGTCTGAGGATTGAGGATTGTGGATTGAGAATTGAGGATTGAGGATTGAGGATTGAAGATTGAGGATTGAGGATTGAGGATGAGGGCTGAGGGTTGAGGGTTGAGGTTTGAGGTCTGAGGATTGAGGGTTGAGGATTGAGAGTTGAGGATTGAGGGTTGAAGACTGAAGATTGAGGATTGGGTATTGAGGATTGAAGAATGAGGATTGACGAATGACGATTGAGGATTGAGGATTGAAGATTGAGTATTGAGGATTGAAGCCTGACGATTGAGGATTGAGGATTGAGGGTTGAGGATTGAGGACGGAGGATTGAAGATTGAGTATTGAGGATTGAAGATTGAGGATTGAGGATTGAGGATGGAAGACTGAGTGTTCGGTATTGAGGATTGAACATTGAGGATTGAGGGTTGGGGATTGAGGATTGAGGATTGACGATTGAGGATTGAGGAATGAGGATGAGGGCTGAGGGTTGCGGATTGAGGTTTGAGGTCTGAGGACTGAGGATTGAGGATTGAGAATTGAGGACTGAGGATTGAAGATTGAAGACTGAGGATTGGGTATTCAGGATTGAAGCCTGACGATTGAGGATGGAGGATTGAGGATTGAGGATTGAGGATTGAGGATTGAGGATCGAGAATGGAGGATTGAAGATTGAGTATTGAGAATTGACGATTGAGGATTGAGGATTGAGGATTGAGGATTGAGGGTTGAGTGTTGAGGTTTGAGTATTGAATACTGAGAATTCAGGATATTCTATTGAGTATTGAGAACTGAGGGTTGATGGTTGAGTATTGAGGATTGGGTATTGAGGATTGAGGATTGAGTATTGAGGATTGAGGATTGATGATTGAAGATTGAATATTGATGATTGAAGATTGAGGATCGAGGATTGAGTGTTGTGGATTGAGGACGAGGACTGAGGGTTGAGTATTGATGTTTGAGGTCTGAGGATTGAGGATTGAGGATTGAGAATTGAGGATTGAGGATTGACGATTGAAGATTGTGGATTGGGTGTTGAGGATTGAAGAATGAGGATTGAGGATTGAGGATTGAGGATTGAGGATTGAAGATTGAGTATTGAGGATTGAAGATTGAGGATTGAGGTCTGCGAATTGAGAATTGAGGATTGAAGATTGAGGATTGGGTGTTGAGGATTGAAGAATGAGGATTGAGGATTGAGGATTGTGGATTGAGGATTGAAGATTGAGGATTGGGTATTGAGGATTGAAGAATGAGGATTGAGGATTGAGGACTGAGTATTGAGGGTTGCAGATTGAGCATTGAGGATTGGTTGTTGAGGATTGAAGAATGAGGATTGAGGATTGTGGATTGTGGATTGAGGATTGAAGATCGAGGATTGGGTATTGCGGATTGAACATTGAGGATTGAGGATTGAGGATTGAGGATTGAGGATTGAGGACTGAAGATTGAATATCGATGATTGAAGATTGAGGATTGAGGATTGATGGTTGTGGATTGAGGACGAGGACAGAGGGTTGAGTATTGATGTTTGAGGTCTGAGGATTGAGGATTGAGGATTGAGAATTGAGGATTGAGGATTGAGGATTGAAGATTGAGGATTGAGGATTGAGGATGAGGGCTGAGGGTTGAGGGTTGAGGTTTGAGGATTGAGAGTTGAGGATTGAGGGTTGAAGATTGAAGATTGAGGATTGGGTATTGATGATTGAAGAATGAGGATTGACGAATGACGATTGAGGATTGATGGTTGTGGATTGAGGACGAGGACAGAGGGTTGAGTATTGATGTTTGAGGTCTGAGGATTGAGGATTGAGGATTGAGAATTGAGGATTGAGGATTGAGGATTGATGGTTGTGGATTGAGGACGAGGACAGAGGGTTGAGTATTGATGTTTGAGGTCTGAGGATTGAGGATTGAGGATTGAGAATTGAGGATTGAGGATTGAGGATTGAAGATTGAGGATTGAGGTCTGAGAATTGAGAATTGAGGATTGCATATTGAGGATTGGGTGTTGAGGATTGAAGAATGAGGATTGAGGATTGAGGATTGTGAATTGAGGATTGAAGATTGAGGATTGGGTATTGAGGATTGAAGAATGAGGATTGAGGATTGAGGACTGAGGATTGAGGGTTGCCGATTGAGTATTGAGGATTGAAGATTGAGGGTTGAGGTCTGAGAATTGAGGATTGAGGATTGAAGATTGAGGATTGGGTGTTGAGGATTGAAGAATGAGGATTGAGGATTGAGGATTGTGGATTGAGGATTGAAGATTGAGGATTGGGTATTGCGGATAGAACATTGAGGATTGAGGATTGAGGATTGAGGATTGAGGATTGAGGACTGAAGATTGAACATCGATGATTGAAGATTGAGGATTGAGGATTGATGGTTGTGGATTGAGGACGAGGACTGAGGGTTGAGTATTGATGTTTGAGGTCTGAGGATTGAGGATTGAGGGTTGAGGATTGAGAGTTGAGGATTGAGGGTTGAAGATTGAAGATTGAGGATTGGGTATTGATGATTGAAGAATGAGGATTGACAAATGACGATTGAGGATTGAGGACTGAGGTTTGAGGATGGAGGATTGAGGATTGAGGGTTGATGCTTCAGGATTGAGGATTGAGGGTTGAAGATTGAGGATTGAGTATTGAGGATGAGGGCTGAGGGTTGAGGATTGAGATTTGAGGACTTAGGACTGAGGACTGAGGATTGGGAATTGAGGATTGAGGATTGAGGATTGAAGAATGAGGATTGGGTATTGAGGATTGAAGAATGAGGATTGAGGAATGAGGATTGAAGATTGAGGATTGAAGATTGAGTATTGAGGATTGAAGCCTGACGATTGAGGATTGATGTTTGAAGGTTGAGGGTTGAGGACGGAGGATTGAAGATTGAGCATTGAGGATTGAAGATTGAGGTTTGAGGTTTGAGGACTGAGGATTGAGGATTGAGTATTGAGGATTGAGGATTGAGGATTGAGGATTGAGGATTGAGGATTGATGATTGAGGATTGGGTATTGCGGATTGAACATTGAGGATTGAGGATTGAGGATTGAGGGTTGAGGACTGAAGATTGAATATTGATGATTGAAGAATGAGGATTGAGGATTGATTGTTGTGGATTGAGGACGAGGACTGAGGGTTGAGTATTGATGTTTGAGATCTGAGGATTGAGGATTGAGGATTGAGGATTGAGGATTGAAGATTGCGGATTGTGTATTGAGGATTGAAGAATGAGGATTGAGGATTGAGGATTGAGGATTGAGGATTGAAGACTGAGTATTGATGATTGAAGGTTGAGGATTGAGGACTGAGTATTGAGGATTGAGAATTGAGGATTGATTATTGAAGATTGAGTATTGAGGATTGAAGATTGAGGATTGACGATTGAGTATTGAGGATTGAGGATGAGGGCTGAGGGTTGAGGGTTGAGGTTAGAGGACTGAGGACAGAGGATTGAGGATTGAGAATTGAGGATTGAGGATTGAGGATTGAAGATTGAGGATTGGGTATTGAGGATTGAAGAATGATGATTGAGGATTGAGGATTGAGGATTGAGGATTGAGAATGGAGGATTGAAGATTGAGTATTGAGAATTGACGATTGAGGATTGAGGATTGAGGATTGAGGATTGAGGGTTGATTGTTGAGGTTTGAGTATTGAATACTGAGAATTCAGGATATTCTATTGAGTATTGAGAACTGAGGGTTGATGGTTGAGTATTGAGGATTGAGTATTGAGGATTGAGGATTGAGTATTGAGGATTGAGGATTGAGGATTGAAGATTGAATATTGATGATTGAAGATTGAGGATCGAGGATTGAGTGTTGTGGATTGAGGACTAGGACTGAGGGTTGAGTATTGATGTTTGAGGTCTGAGGATTGAGGATTGAGGATTGAGAATTGAGGATTGAGGATTGACGATTGAAGATTGTGGATTGGGTGTTGAGGATTGAAGAATGAGGATTGAGGATTGAGGATTGAGGATTGAGGATTGAAGATTGAGTATTGAGGATTGAAGATTGAGGATTGAGGTCTGCGAATTGAGAATTGAGGACTGAAGATTGAGGATTGGGTGTTGAGGATTGAAGAATGAGGATTGAGGATTGAGGATTGTGGATTGAGGATTGAAGATTGAGGATTGGGTATTGAGGATTGAAGAATGAGGATTGAGGATTGAGGACAGAGTATTGAGGGTTGCAGATTGAGCATTGAGGATTGGGTGTTGAGGATTGAAGAATGAGGATTGAGGATTGTGGATTGTGGATTGAGGATTGAAGATCGAGGATTCGGTATTGCGGATTGAACATTGAGGATTGAGGATTGAGGATTGAGGATTGAGGATTGAGGACTGAAGATTGAATATCGATGATTGAAGATTGGGGATTGAGGATTGATGGTTGTGGATTGAGGACGAGGACAGAGGGTTGAGTATTGATGTTTGAGGTCTGAGGATTGAGGATTGAGGATTGAGAATTGAGGATTGAGGATTGAGGATTGAAGATTGAGGATTGAGGATTGAGGATGAGGGCTGTGGGTTGAGGGTTGGGGTTTGAGGATTGAGAGTTGAGGATTGAGGGTTGAAGATTGAAGATTGAGGATTGGGTATTGATGATTGAAGAATGAGGATTGACGAATGACGATTGAGGATTGAGGACTGAGGTTTGAGGATGGAGGATTGAGGATTGAGGGTTGATGCTTCAGGATTGAGGATTGAGGGTTGAAGATTGAGGATTGAGTATTGAGGATGAGGGCTGAGGGTTGAGGATTGAGATTTGAGGACTTAGGACTGAGGACTGAGGATTGGGAATTGAGGATTGAGGATTGAGGATTGAAGAATGAGGATTGGGTATTGAGGATTGAAGAATGAGGATTGAGGAAAGAGGATTGAAGATTGAGGATTGAAGATTGAGTATTGAGGATTGAAGCCTGACGATTGAGGATTGATGTTTGAAGGTTGAGGGTTGAGGACGGAGGATTGAAGATTGAGCATTGAGGATTGAAGATTGAGGTTTGAGGTTTGAGGACTGAGGATTGAGGATTGAGTATTGAGGATTGAGGATTGAGGATTGAGGATTGAGGATTGAGGATTGATGATTGAGGATTGGGTATTGCGGATTGAACATTGAGGATTGAGGATTGAGGATTGAGGATTGAGGGTTGAGGACTGAAGATTGAATATTGATGATTGAAGAATGAGGATTGAGGATTGATTGTTGTGGATTGAGGACGAGGACTGAGGGTTGAGTATTGATGTTTGAGATCTGAGGATTGAGGATTGAGGATTGAGGATTGAGGATTGAAGATTGCGGATTGTGTATTGAGGATTGAAGAATGAGGATTGAGGATTGAGGATTGAGGATTGAGGATTGAAGACTGAGTATTGATGATTGAAGGTTGAGGATTGAGGACTGAGTATTGAGGATTGAGAATTGAGGATTGATTATTGAAGATTGAGTATTGAGGATTGAAGATTGAGGATTGACGATTGAGTATTGAGGATTGAGGATGAGGGCTGAGGGTTGAGGGTTGAGATTAGAGGACTGAGGACAGAGGATTGAGGATTGAGAATTGAGGATTGAGGATTGAGGATTGAAGATTGAGGATTGGGTATTGAGGATTGAAGTATGATGATTGAGGATTGAGGATTGAGGATTGAGGATTGAGAATGGAGGATTGAAGATTGAGTATTGAGAATTGACGATTGAGGATTGAGGATTGAGGATTGAGGATTGAGGGTTGAGTGTTGAGGTTTGAGTATTGAATACTGAGAATTCAGGATATTCTATTGAGTATTGAGAACTGAGGGTTGATGGTTGAGTATTGAGGATTGAGTATTGAGGATTGAGGATTGAGTATTGAGGATTGAGGATTGAGGATTGAAGATTGAATATTGATGATTGAAGATTGAGGATCGAGGATTGAGTGTTGTGGATTGAGGACGAGGACTGAGGGTTGAGTATTGATGTTTGAGGTCTGAGGATTGAGGATTGAGGATTGAGAAATGAGGATTGAGGATTGACGATTGAAGATTGTGGATTGGGTGTTGAGGATTGAAGAATGAGGATTGAGGATTGAGGATTGAGGATTGAGGATTGAAGATTGAGTATTGAGGACTGAAGATTGAGGATTGAGGTCTGCGAATTGAGAATTGAGGATTGAAGATTGAGGATTGGGTGTTGAGGATTGAAGAATGAGGATTGAGGATTGAGGATTGTGGATTGAGGATTGAAGATTGAGGATTGGGTATTGAGGATTGAAGAATGAGGATTGAGGATTGAGGACTGAGTATTGAGGGTTGCAGATTGAGCATTGAGGATTGGGTGTTGAGGATTGAAGAATGAGGATTGAGGATTGTGGATTGTGGATTGAGGATTGAAGATCGAGGATTCGGTATTGCGGATTGAACATTGAGGATTGAGGATTGAGGATTGAGGATTGAGGATTGAGGACTGAAGATTGAATATCGATGATTGAAGATTGGGGATTGAGGTTTGATGGTTGTGGATTGAGGTCGAGGACAGAGGGTTGAGTATTGATGTTTGAGGTCTGAGGATTGAGGATTGAGGATTGAGAATTGAGGATTGAGGATTGAGGATTGAAGATTGAGGATTGAGGATTGAGGATGAGGGCTGAGGGTTGAGGGTTGAGGTTTGAGGTCTGAGGATTGAGGGTTGAGGATTGAGAGTTGAGGATTGAGGGTTGAAGACTGAAGATTGAGGATTGGGTATTGAGGATTGAAGAATGAGGATTGACGAATGACGATTGAGGATTGAGGATTGAAGATTGAGTATTGGGGATTGAAGCCTGACGATTGAGGATTGAGGATTGAGGGTTGAGGATTGAGGACGGAGGATTGAAGATTGAGTATTGAGGATTGAAGATTGAGGATTGAGGATTGAGGATGGAAGACTGAGTGTTCGGTATTGAGGATTGAACATTGAGGATTGAGGGTTGGGGATTGAGGATTGAGGATTGACGATTGAGGATTGAGGAATGAGGATGAGGGCTGAGGGTTGCGGATTGAGGTTTGAGGTCTGAGGACTGAGGATTGAGGATTGAGAATTGAGGACTGAGGATTGAAGATTGAAGACTGAGGATTGGGTATTCAGGATTGAAGCCTGACGATTGAGGATGGAGGATTGAGGATTGAGGATTGAGGATTGAGGATTGAGGATTGAGAATGGAGGATTGAAGATTGAGTATTGAGAATTGACGATTGAGGATTGAGGATTGAGGATTGAGGATTGAGGGTTGAGTGTTGAGGTTTGAGTATTGAATACTGAGAATTCAGGATATTCTATTGAGTTTTGAGAACTGAGGGTTGATGGTTGAGTATTGAGGATTGAGTATTGAGGATTGAGGATTGAGTATTGAGGATTGAGGATTGATGATTGAAGATTGAATATTGATGATTGAAGATTGAGGATCGAGGATTGAGTGTTGTGGATTGAGGACGAGGACTGAGGGTTGAGTATTGATGTTTGAGGTCTGAGGATTGAGGATTGAGGATTGAGAATTGAGGATTGAGGATTGACGATTGAAGATTGTGGATTGGGTGTTGAGGATTGAAGAATGAGGATTGAGGATTGAGGATTGAGGATTGAGGATTGAAGATTGAGTATTGAGGATTGAAGATTGAGGATTGAGGTCTGCGAATTGAGAATTGAGGATTGAAGATTGAGGATTGGGTGTTGAGGATTGAAGAATGAGGATTGAGGATTGAGGATTGTGGATTGAGGATTGAAGATTGAGGATTGGGTATTGAGGATTGAAGAATGAGGATTGAGGATTGAGGACTGAGTATTGAGGGTTGCAGATTGAGCATTGAGGATTGGGTGTTGAGGATTGAAGAATGAGGATTGAGGATTGTGGATTGTGGATTGAGGATTGAAGATCGAGGATTGGGTATTGCGGATTGAACATTGAGGATTGAGGATTGAGGATTGAGGATTGAGGATTGAGGACTGAAGATTGAATATCGATGATTGAAGATTGAGGATTGAGGATTGATGGTTGTGGATTGAGGACGAGGACAGAGGGTTGAGTATTGATGTTTGAGGTCTGAGGATTGAGGATTGAGGATTGAGAATTGAGGATTGAGGATTGAGGATTGAAGATTGAGGATTGAGGATTGAGGATGAGGGCTGAGGGTTGAGGGTTGAGGTTTGAGGTCTGAGGATTGAGGGTTGAGGATTGAGAGTTGAGGATTGAGGGTTGAAGATTGAAGATTGAGGATTGGGTATTGAGGATTGAAGAATGAGGATTGACGAATGACGATTGAGGATTGAGGATTGAAGATTGAGTATTGAGGATTGAAGCCTGACGATTGAGGATTGAGGATTGAGGACTGAGGATTGTGGATGGAGGATTGAAGATTGAGTATTGAGGATTGAAGATTGAGGATTGAGGATTGAGGATTCGGGGTTGCGTGTTGAGGTTTGAGTATTGAATCCTGAGAATTCAGGATATTCTATTGAGTATTGAGAATTGAGGATTGAGGTTTGAGGACTGAGGATTGAGGATTGAGGATTGAGAATTGAGGATTGAGGATTGAGGATTGAAGATTGAGGATTGGGTATTGAGGGTTGAAGAATGAGGATTGAGGATTGAGGATTGAAGATTGAGTATTGAGGATTGAAGATTGAGGCTTGAGGATTGAGTATTGAGAATTGAGGACTGATAGTTGAGTATTGAGGACTGAAGATTGAGGATTGAGGATTGAAAATTGAGGATTGGGTGTTCAGGATTGAAGAATGAGGATTGAGTATTGAGGATTGAGGATTGAGTGTTGCAGATTGAGTATTGAGAATTGAGGATTGAAGACTGAGGGTTGAGGATTGAGGATAGAAGGTTGAATATTGATGAATGAAGATTGAGGATTGAGGATTGAGGATTGTGGATTGAGGACGAGGACTGAGGCTTGAATATTGATGCCTGAGGTCAGAGGATTGAGGATTGAGGATTGCGAACTGAGGATTGGAGTTTGACGATTGAGCATTGAGGATTGGGTATTGAGGATTGAAGATTGAGGATTGAGTATTGAGGATTGTGGATTGAAGACTGAGTATTGAGGATTGAAGGTTGAGGATTGAGGATTGAGGTTTGTGGATTGAGGACGAGGACTGAGGGTTGAATATTGATGTTTGAGGTCTGAGGATTGAGGATTGAGGATTGAGGATTGAGAATTGAGGATTGAGGATTGAGGATTGAAGATTGAGGATTGGGTACTGAGGATTGAAGAATAAGGGTTGAGGATTGAGGATTGAGGATTGAGGGTTGAGGATTGAAGATTCAGTATTGAGGATCGAAGATTGAGAGTTGAGGATTGAGGATTGAACATTGAGGAATGAGTGCTGATGGTTGAGTGGTGAAAATTGATGTTTGTGGATACAGGTTGGAGGATTGCAGATTGAGTATTGAGTATTGAAAGCTGTGAATTGAGGATATTCTACTGAGGATTGAGGAATGACAACTGATTGTTGCGGACTGAGTGCTGAAGATTGAGGATTCAGGATTGAGAGTTCAGAATTGAGGTTTGAGGACTGAGGATTGTGGATTGAAGATTGAGGATTGAGGATTGAGGATTGAAGACTGAGGGTAGGGTATTGAGGATTGAACATTGAGGATTGAGGGTTGAGGATTGAGGACTGAGGATAGACGATTGAGGATTGAGGAATGAGGATGCGGGCTGAGGGTTGCGGATTGACGTTTGAGGTCTGAGGATTGAGGATGGAGGATTGAAGATTGAGTATTGAGGATTGAAGATTGAGGATTGTGGATTGAGGATTGAGGATTCAGGGTTGCGTGTTGAGGTTTGAGTATTGAATCCTGAGAATTCAGGATATTCTATTGAGTATTGAGAATTGAGGATTGAAGATTGAGTATTGACGATTGAAGATCGAGGATTGAGGATTGAGGATTGAGGATTGAGGATTGAAGATTGAGTATTGAGTATTGACGATTGAGGATTGAGGATTGAGTATTGAGAATTGAGGGTTGAAGGTTGAGGATTGCGGACTGAGTGTTGAGGGTTGAGTGATGAGTATTGATGTTTGTGAATAGAGATTTGAAGATTGCAGATTGAGTATTGGGTATTGGAAACTGTGAATTGATGATATTCTATTAAGGATTCAGGATTGACATCTGATTGATGAGGTCTGAGGTCTGAAGATTGAGGATTCAGAATTGAGGTTTGAGGACTGAGGATTGAGGATTGAGGGTTGACGCTTCAGGATTGAGGATTGAGGGTTGAAGATTGAGGATTGAGGATTGAGGATGAGGGCTGCGGTTTGAGGATTGAGATTTGAGGACTTAGGACTGAGGATTGAGGATTGAGAATTGAGGATTGAGGATTGAGGATTGAAGATTGAGGATTGGGTATTCAGGATTGTAGAATGTGGATTGAGGAATGAGGATTCAGGATTGAGGATTGAAGATTGAGTATTGAGGATTGAAGCCTGACGATTGAGGATTGAGGATTGAGGGTTGAGGATTGAGGACGGAGGATTGAAGATTGAGTATTGAGGATTGAAGATTGAGGTTTGAGGATTGAGGATGGAAGACTGAGTGTTCGGTATTGAGGATTGAACATTGAGGATTGAGGGTTGGGGATTGAGGATTGAGGATTGACGATTGAGGATTGAGGAATGAGGATGAGGGCTGAGGGTTGCGGATTGAGGTTTGAGGTCTGAGGACTGAGGATTGAGGATTGAGAATTGAGGACTGAGGATTGAAGATTGAAGACAGAGGATTGGGTATTCAGGATTGAAGCCTGACGATTGAGGATGGAGGATTGAGGATTGAGGATTGAGGATTGAGGATTGAGGATTGAGAATGGAGGATTGAAGATTGAGTATTGAGAATTGACGATTGAGGATTGAGGATTGAGGGTTGAGTGTTGAGGTTTGAGTATTGAATACTGAGAATTCAGGATATTCTATTGAGTATTGAGAACTGAGGGTTGATGGTTGAGTATTGAGGATTGAGTATTGAGGATTGAGGATTGAGTATTGAGGATTGAGGATTGAGGATTGAAGATTGAATATTAATGATTGAAGATTGAGGATCGAGGATTGAGTGTTGTGGATTGAGGACGAGGACTGAGGGTTGAGTATTGATGTTTGAGATCTGAGGATTGAGGATTGAGGATTGAGAATTGAGGATTGAGGATTGACGATTGAAGATTGTGGATTGGGTGTTGAGGATTGAAGAATGAGGATTGGGGATTGAAGATTGAGGATTGAGGATTGAAGATTGAGTATTGAGGATTGAAGATTGAGGATTGAGGTCTGCGAATTGAGAATTGAGGATTGAAGATTGAGGATTGGGTGTTGAGGATTGAAGAATGAGGATTGAGGATTGAGGATTGTGGATTGAGGATTGAAGATTGAGGATTGGGTATTGAGGATTGAAGAATGAGGATTGAGGATTGAGGACTGAGTATTGAGGGTTGCAGATTGAGCATTGAGGATTGGGTGTTGAGGATTGAAGAATGAGGATTGAGGATTGTGGATTGTGGATTGAGGATTGAAGATCGAGGATTGGGTATTGCGGATTGAACATTGAGGATTGAGGATTGAGGATTGAGGATTGAGGATTGAGGACTGAAGATTGAATATCGATGATTGAAGATTGAGGATTGAGGATTGATGGTTGTGGATTGAGGACGAGGACAGAGGGTTGAGTATTGATGTTTGAGGTCTGAGGATTGAGGATTGAGGATTGAGAATTGAGGATTGAGGATTGAGGATTGAAGATTGAGGATTGAGGATTGAGGATGAGGGCTGAGGGTTGAGGGTTGAGGTTTGAGGTCTGAGGATTGAGGGTTGAGGATTGAGAGTTGAGGATTGAGGGTTGAAGATTGAAGATTGAGGATTGGGTATTGAGGATTGAAGAATGAGGATTGACGAATGACGATTGAGGATTGTGGATTGAAGATTGAGTATTGAGGATTGAAGCCTGACGATTGAGGATTGAGGATTGAGGACTGAGGATTGTGGATGGAGGATTGAAGATTGAGTATTGAGGATTGAAGATTGAGGATTGAGGATTGAGGATTCGGGGTTGCGTGTTGAGGTTTGAGTATTGAATCCTGAGAATTCAGGATATTCTATTGAGTATTGAGAATTGAGGATTGAAGATTGAGTATTGAGGATTGAAGATTGAGGATTGAGGATTGAGGATTGGGGATTGAGGATTGAGGATTGAAGATTGAGGATTGGGGATTGAGGATCGACGATTGAGGATTGAGGATTGAGGATTGAGGATTGAGGGTTGCAGATTGAGTATTGAGGATTGAAGATTGAGGTTTGAGGATTGAGGATTGAGGATTGAGCATTGAGGGTTGCGGATTGAGGATTGAGGATTGAAGATTGAGTATTGACGATTGAAGATTGAGGATTGAGGATTGAGGATCGAGGATTGAGGATTGAGGATTGAAGATTGAGTATTAAGTATTGACGATTGAGGATTGAGGATTGAGTATTGAGGATTGAGGGTTGAAGGTTGAGGATTGCGGACTGAGTGTTGAGGGTTGAGTGATGAGAATTGATGTTTGTGAATAGAGATTTGAAGATTGCAGATTGAGTATTGGGTATTGAAAACTGTGAATTGATGATATTCTATTAAGGATTCAGGATTTACATCTGATTCTTGAGGTCTGAGGTCTGAAGATTGAGGATTCAGAATTGAGGTTTGAGGACTGAGGATTGAGGATTGAGGGTTGTTGCTTCAGGATTGAGGATTGAGGGTTGAAGATTGAGGATTGAGGATTGAAGCCTGACGATTGAGGATTGAGGATTGAGGGTTGAGGATTGAGGACGGAGGATTGAAGATTTAGTATTGAGGATTGAAGATTGAGGATTGAGGTCTGCGAATTGAGAATTGAGGATTGAAGATTGAGGATTGGGTGTTGAGGATTGAAGAATGAGGATTGAGGATTGAGGATTGTGGATTGAGGATTGAAGATTGAGGATTGGGTATTGAGGATTGAAGAATGAGGATTGAGGATTGAGGACTGAGTATTGAGGGTTGCAGATTGAGCATCGAGGATTGGGTGTTGAGGATTGAAGAATGAGGATTGAGGATTGTGGATTGTGGATTGAGGATTGAAGATCGAGGATTGGGTATTGCGGATTGAACATTGAGGATTGAGGATTGAGGATTGAGGATTGAGGATTGAGGATTGAGGATTGAGGACTGAAGATTGAATATCGATGATTGAAGATTGAGGATTGAGGATTGATGGTTGTGGATTGAGGACGAGGACAGAGGGTTGAGTATTGATGTTTGAGGTCTGAGGATTGAGGATTGAGGATTGAGAATTGAGGATTGAGGATTGAGGATTGAAGATTGAGGATTGAGGATTGAGGATGAGGGCTGAGGGTTGAGGGTTGAGGTTTGAGGTCTGAGGATTGAGGGTTGAGGATTGAGAGTTGAGGATTGAGGGTTGAAGACTGAAGATTGAGGATTGGGTATTGAGGATTGAAGAATGAGGATTGACGAATGACGATTGAGGATTGAGGATTGAAGATTGAGTATTGAGGATTGAAGCCTGACGATTGAGGATTGAGGATTGAGGGTTGAGGATTGAGGACGGAGGATTGAAGATTGAGTTTTGAGGATTGAAGATTGAGGATTGAGGATTGAGGATGGAAGACTGAGTGTTCGGTATTGAGGATTGAACATTGAGGATTGAGGGTTGGGGATTGAGGATTGAGGATTGACGATTGAGGATTGAGGAATGATGATGAGGGCTGAGGGTTGCGGATTGAGGTTTGAGGTCTGAGGACTGAGGATTGAGGATTGAGAATTGAGGACTGAGGATTGAAGATTGAAGACTGAGGATTGGGTATTCAGGATTGAAGCCTGACGATTGAGGATGGAGGATTGAGGATTGAGGATTGAGGATTGAGGATTGAGGATTGAGAATGGAGGATTGAAGATTGAGTATTGAGAATTGACGATTGAGGATTGAGGATTGAGGATTGAGGATTGAGGGTTGAGTGTTGAGGTTTGAGTATTGAATACTGAGAATTCAGGATATTCTATTGAGTTTTGAGAACTGAGGGTTGATGGTTGAGTATTGAGGATTGAGTATTGAGGATTGAGGATTGAGTATTGAGGATTGAGGATTGATGATTGAAGATTGAATATTGATGATTGAAGATTGAGGATCGAGGATTGAGTGTTGTGGATTGAGGACGAGGACTGAGGGTTGAGTATTGATGTTTGAGGTCTGAGGATTGAGGATTGAGGATTGAGAATTGAGGATTGAGGATTGACGATTGAAGATTGTGGATTGGGTGTTGAGGATTGAAGAATGAGGATTGAGGATTGAGGATTGAGGATTGAGGATTGAAGATTGAGTATTGAGGATTGAAGATTGAGGATTGAGGTCTGCGAATTGAGAATTGAGGATTGAAGATTGAGGATTGGGTGTTGAGGATTGAAGAATGAGGATTGAGGATTGAGGATTGTGGATTGAGGATTGAAGATTGAGGATTGGGTATTGAGGATTGAAGAATGAGGATTGAGGATTGAGGACTGAGTATTGAGGGTTGCAGATTGAGCATTGAGGATTGGGTGTTGAGGATTGAAGAATGAGGATTGAGGATTGTGGATTGTGGATTGAGGATTGAAGATCGAGGATTGGGTATTGCGGATTGAACATTGAGGATTGAGGATTGAGGATTGAGGATTGAGGATTGAGGACTGAAGATTGAATATCGATGATTGAAGATTGAGGATTGAGGATTGATGGTTGTGGATTGAGGACGAGGACAGAGGGTTGAGTATTGATGTTTGAGGTCTGAGGATTGAGGATTGAGGATTGAGAATTGATGATTGAGGATTGAGGATTGAAGATTGAGGATTGAGGATTGAGGATGAGGGCTGAGGGTTGAGGGTTGAGGTTTGAGGTCTGAGGATTGAGGGTTGAGGATTGAGAGTTGAGGATTGAGGGTTGAAGATTGAAGATTGAGGATTGGGTATTGAGGATTGAAGAATGAGGATTGACGAATGACGATTGAGGATTGAGGATTGAAGATTGAGTATTGAGGATTGAAGCCTGACGATTGAGGATTGAGGATTGAGGACTGAGGATTGTGGATGGAGGATTGAAGATTGAGTATTGAGGATTGAAGATTGAGGATTGAGGATTGAGGTTTCGGGGTTGCGTGTTGAGGTTTGAGTATTGAATCCTGAGAATTCAGGATATTCTATTGAGTATTGAGAATTGAGGATTGAGGTTTGAGGACTGAGGATTGAGGATTGAGGATTGAGAATTGAGGATTGAGGATTGAGGATTGAAGATTGAGGATTGGGTATTGAGGGTTGAAGAATGAGGATTGAGGATTGAGGATTGAAGATTGAGTATTGAGGATTGAAGATTGAGGCTTGAGGATTGAGTATTGAGAATTGAGGACTGATAGTTGAGTATTGAGGACTGAAGATTGAGGATTGAGGATTGAAAATTGAGGATTGGGTGTTCAGGATTGAAGAATGAGGATTGAGTATTGAGGATTGAGGATTGAGTGTTGCAGATTGAGTATTGAGAATTGAGGATTGAAGACTGAGGGTTGAGGATTGAGGATAGAAGGTTGAATATTGATGAATGAAGATTGAGGATTGAGGATTGAGGATTGTGGATTGAGGACGAGGACTGAGGCTTGAATATTGATGCCTGAGGTCAGAGGATTGAGGATTGAGGATTGCGAACTGAGGATTGAAGTTTGACGATTGAGCATTGAGGATTGGGTATTGAGGATTGAAGATTGAGGATTGAGTATTGAGGATTGTGGATTGAAGACTGAGTATTGAGGATTGAAGGTTGAGGATTGAGGATTGAGGTTTGTGGATTGAGGACGAGGACTGAGGGTTGAATATTGATGTTTGAGGTCTGAGGATTGAGGATTGAGGATTGAGGATTGAGAATTGAGGATTGAGGATTGAGGATTGAAGATTGAGGATTGGGTACTGAGGATTGAAGAATAAGGGTTGAGGATTGAGGATTGAGGATTGAGAGTTGAGGATTGAAGATTCAGTATTGAGGATCGAAGATTGAGAGTTGAGGATTGAGGATTGAACATTGAGGAATGAGTGCTGATGGTTGAGTGCTGAAAATTGATGTTTGTGGATACAGGTTGGAGGATTGCAGATTGAGTATTGAGTATTGAAAGCTGTGAATTGAGGATATTCTACTGAGGATTGAGGAATGACAACTGATTGTTGCGGACTGAGTGCTGAAGATTGAGGATTCAGGATTGAGAGTTCAGAATTGAGGTTTGAGGACTGAGGATTGTGGATTGAAGATTGAGGATTGAGGATTGAGGATTGAAGACTGAGGGTAGGGTATTGAGGATTGAACATTGAGGATTGAGGGTTGAGGATTGAGGACTGAGGATAGACGATTGAGGATTGAGGAATGAGGATGCGGGCTGAGGGTTGCGGATTGACGTTTGAGGTCTGAGGATTGAGGATGGAGGATTGAAGATTGAGTATTGAGGATTGAAGATTGAGGATTGTGGATTGAGGATTGAGGATTCAGGGTTGCGTGTTGAGGTTTGAGTATTGAATCCTGAGAATTCAGGATATTCTATTGAGTATTGAGAATTGAGGATTGAAGATTGAGTATTGACGATTGAAGATCGAGGATTGAGGATTGAGGATTGAGGATTGAGGATTGAGGATTGAAGATTGAGTATTGAGTATTGACGATTGAGGATTGAGGATTGAGTATTGAGGATTGAGGGTTGAAGGTTGAGGATTGCGGACTGAGTGTTGAGGGTTGAGTGATGAGTATTGATGTTTGTGAATAGAGATTTGAAGATTGCAGATTGAGTATTGGATATTGGAAACTGTGAATTGATGATATTCTATTAAGGATTCAGGATTGACATCTGATTGATGAGGTCTGAGGTCTGAAGATTGAGGATTCAGAATTGAGGTTTGAGGACTGAGGATTGAGGATTGAGGGTTGACGCTTCAGGGTTGAGGATTGAGGGTTGAAGATTGAGGATTGAGGATTGAGGATGAGGGCTGCGGTTTGAGGATTGAGATTTGAGGACTTAGGACTGAGGATTGAGGATTGAGAATTGAGGATTGAGGATTGAGGATTGAAGATTGAGGATTGGGTATTCAGGATTGTAGAATGTGGATTGAGGAATGAGGATTCAGGATTGAGGATTGAAGATTGAGTATTGAGGATTGAAGCCTGACGATTGAGGATTGAGGATTGAGGGTTGAGGATTGAGGACGGAGGATTGAAGATTGAGTATTGAGGATTGAAGATTGAGGTTTGAGGATTGAGGATGGAAGACTGAGTGTTCGGTATTGAGGATTGAACATTGAGGATTGAGGGTTGGGGATTGAGGATTGAGGATTGACGATTGAGGATTGAGGAATGAGGATGAGGGCTGAGGGTTGCGGATTGAGGTTTGAGGTCTGAGGACTGAGGATTGAGGATTGAGAATTGAGGACTGAGGATTGAAGATTGAAGACTGAGGATTGGGTATTCAGGATTGAAGCCTGACGATTGAGGATGGAGGATTGAGGATTGAGGATTGAGGATTGAGGATTGAGGATTGAGAATGGAGGATTGAAGATTGAGTATTGAGAATTGACGATTGAGGATTGAGGATTGAGGGTTGAGTGTTGAGGTTTGAGTATTGAATACTGAGAATTCAGGATATTCTATTGAGTATTGAGAACTGAGGGTTGATGGTTGAGTATTGAGGATTGAGTATTGAGGATTGAGGATTGAGTATTGAGGATTGAGGATTGAGGATTGAAGATTGAATATTGATGATTGAAGATTGAGGATCGAGGATTGAGTGTTGTGGATTGAGGACGAGGACTGAGGGTTGAGTATTGATGTTTGAGATCTGAGGATTGAGGATTGAGGATTGAGAATTGAGGATTGAGGATTGACGATTGAAGATTGTGGATTGGGTGTTGAGGATTGAAGAATGAGGATTGGGGATTGAAGATTGAGGATTGAGGATTGAAGATTGAGTATTGAGGATTGAAGATTGAGGATTGAGGTCTGCGAATTGAGAATTGAGGATTGAAGATTGAGGATTGGGTGTTGAGGATTGAAGAATGAGGATTGAGGATTGAGGATTGTGGATTGAGGATTGAAGATTGAGGATTGGGTATTGAGGATTGAAGAATGAGGATTGAGGATTGAGGACTGAGTATTGAGTGTTGCAGATTGAGCATTGAGGATTGGGTGTTGAGGATTGAAGAATGAGGATTGAGGATTGAGGATTGTGGATTGAGGATTGAAGATTGAGGATTGGGTATTGAGGATTGAAGAATGAGGATTGAGGATTGAGGACTGAGTATTGAGGGTTGCAGATTGAGCATTGAGGATTGGGTGTTGAGGATTGAAGAATGAGGATTGAGGATTGTGGATTGTGGATTGAGGATTGAAGATCGAGGATTGGGTATTGCGGATTGAACATTGAGGATTGAGGATTGAGGATTGAGGATTGAGGATTGAGGACTGAAGATTGAATATCGATGATTGAAGATTGAGGATTGAGGATTGATGGTTGTGGATTGAGGACGAGGACAGAGGGTTGAGTATTGATGTTTGAGGTCTGAGGATTGAGGATTGAGGATTGAGAATTGAGGATTGAGGATTGAGGATTGAAGATTGAGGATTGAGGATTGAGGATGAGGGCTGAGGGTTGAGGGTTGAGGTTTGAGGTCTGAGGATTGAGGGTTGAGGATTGAGAGTTGAGGATTGAGGGTTGAAGACTGAAGATTGAGGATTGGGTATTGAGGATTGAAGAATGAGGATTGACGAATGACGATTGAGGATTGAGGATTGAAGATTGAGTATTGAGGATTGAAGCCTGACGATTGAGGATTGAGGATTGAGGGTTGAGGATTGAGGACGGAGGATTGAAGATTGAGTATTGAGGATTGAAGATTGAGGATTGAGGATTGAGGATGGAAGACTGAGTGTTCGGTATTGAGGATTGAACATTGAGGATTGAGGGTTGGGGATTGAGGATTGAGGATTGACGATTGAGGATTGAGGAATGAGGATGAGGGCTGAGGGTTGCGGATTGAGGTTTGAGGTCTGAGGACTGAGGATTGAGGATTGAGAATTGAGGACTGAGGATTGAAGATTGAAGACTGAGGATTGGGTATTCAGGATTGAAGCCTGACGATTGAGGATGGAGGATTGAGGATTGAGGATTGAGGATTGAGGATTGAGGATTGAGAATGGAGGATTGAAGATTGAGTATTGAGAATTGACGATTGAGGATTGAGGATTGAGGATTGAGGATTGAGGGTTGAGTGTTGAGGTTTGAGTATTGAATACTGAGAATTCAGGATATTCTATTGAGTTTTGAGAACTGAGGGTTGATGGTTGAGTATTGAGGATTGAGTATTGAGGATTGAGGATTGAGTATTGAGGATTGAGGATTGATGATTGAAGATTGAATATTGATGATTGAAGATTGAGGATCGAGGATTGAGTGTTGTGGATTGAGGATTGAAGATTGAGTATTGAGGATTGAAGATTGAGGATTGAGGTCTGCGAATTGAGAATTGAGGATTGAAGATTGAGGATTGGGTGTTGAGGATTGAAGAATGAGGATTGAGGATTGAGGATTGTGGATTGAGGATTGAAGATTGAGGATTGGGTATTGAGGATTGAAGAATGAGGATTGAGGATTGAGGACTGAGTATTGAGGGTTGCAGATTGAGTATTGAGGATTGGGTGTGGAGGATTGAAGAATGAGGATTGAGGATTGAGGATTGTGGATTGAGGATTGAAGATCGAGGATTGGGTATTGCGGATTGAACATTTAGGATTGAGGATTGAGGATTGAGGATTGAAGATTGAGTATTGAGGATTGAAGCCTGACGATTGAGGATTGATGTTTGAAGGTTGAGGGTTGAGGACGGAGGATTGAAGATTGAGCATTGAGGATTGAAGATTGAGGTTTGAGGTTTGAGGACTGAGGATTGAGGATTGAGTATTGAGGATTGAGGATTGAGGATTGAGGATTGAGGATTGAGGATTGATGATTGAGGATTGGGTATTGCGGATTGAACATTGAGGATTGAGGATTGAGGATTGAGGATTGAGGATTGAGGACTGAAGATTGAATATTGATGATTGAAGAATGAGGATTGAGGATTGATTGTTGTGGATTGAGGACGAGGAGTGAGGGTTGAGTATTGATGTTTGAGATCTGAGGATTGAGGATTGAGGATTGAGGATTGAGGATTGAAGATTGCGGATTGTGTATTGAGGATTGAAGAATGGGGATTGAGGATTGAGGATTGAGGATTGAGGATTGAAGACTGAGTATTGATGATTGAAGGTTGAGGATTGAGGACTGAGTATTGAGGATTGAGAATTGAGGATTGATTATTGAAGATTGAGTATTGAGGATTGAAGATTGAGGATTGACGATTGAGTATTGAGGATTGAGGATGAGGGCTGAGGGTTGAGGGTTGAGGTTAGAGGACTGAGGACAGAGGATTGAGGATTGAGAATTGAGGATTGAGGATTGAGGATTGAAGATTGAGGATTGGGTATTGAGGATTGAAGAATGATGATTGAGGATTGAGGATTGAGGATTGAGGATTGAGGATTGAGGATTGAGGATTGAGAATGGAGGATTGAAGATTGAGTATTGAGAATTGACGATTGAGGATTGAGGATTGAGGATTGAGGATTGAGGGTTGAGTGTTGAGGTTTGAGTATTGAATACTGAGAATTCAGGATATTCTATTGAGTATTGAGAACTGAGGGTTGATGGTTGAGTATTGAGGATTGAGTATTGAGGATTGAGGATTGAGTATTGAGGATTGAGGATTGAGGATTGAAGATTGAATATTGATGATTGAAGATTGAGGATCGAGGATTGAGTGTTGTGGATTGAGGACGAGGACTGAGGGTTGAGTATTGATGTTTGAGGTCTGAGGATTGAGGATTGAGGATTGAGAATTGAGGATTGAGGATTGACGATTGAAGATTGTGGATTGGGTGTTGAGGATTGAAGAATGAGGATTGAGGATTGAGGATTGAGGATTGAGGATTGAAGATTGAGTATTGAGGATTGAAGATTGAGGATTGAGGTCTGCGAATTGAGAATTGAGGATTGAAGATTGAGGATTGGGTGTTGAGGATTGAAGAACGAGGATTGAGGATTGAGGATTGTGGATTGAGGATTGAAGATTGAGGATTGGGTATTGAGGATTGAAGAATGAGGATTGAGGATTGAGGACTGAGTATTGAGGGTTGCAGATTGAGCATTGAGGATTGTGTGTTGAGGATTGAAGAATGAGGATTGAGGATTGTGGATTGTGGATTGAGGATTGAAGATCGAGGATTCGGTATTGCGGATTGAACATTGAGGATTGAGGATTGAGGATTGAGGATTGAGGATTGAGGACTGAAGATTGAATATCGATGATTGAAGATTGAGGATTGAGGATTGATGGTTGTGGATTGAGGACGAGGACAGAGGGTCGAGTATTGATGTTTGAGGTCTGACGATTGAGGATTGAGGATTGAGAATTGAGGATTGAGGATTGAGGATTGAAGATTGAGGATTGAGGATTGAGGATGAGGGCTGAGGGTTGAGGGTTGAGGTTTGAGGTCTGAGGATTGAGGGTTGAGGATTGAGAGTTGAGGATTGAGGGTTGAAGATTGAAGATTGAGGATTGGGTATTGAGGATTGAAGAATGAGGATTGACGAATGACGATTGAGGATTGAGGATTGAAGATTGAGTATTGAGGATTGAAGCCTGACGATTGAGGATTGAGGATTGAGGGTTGAGGATTGAGGACGGAGGATTGAAGATTGAGTATTGAGGATTGAAGATTGAGGATTGATGATTGAGGATGGAAGATTGAGTGTTCGGTATTGAGGATTGAACATTGAGGATTGAGGGTTGGGGATTGAGGATTGAGGATTGACGATTGAGGATTGAGGAATGAGGATGAGGGCTGAGGGTTGCGGATTGAGGTTTGAGGTCTGAGGACTGAGGATTGAGGATTGAGAATTGAGGACTGAGGATTGAAGATTGAAGACTGTGGATTGGGTATTCAGGATTGAAGCCTGACGATTGAGGATGGAGGATTGAGGATTGAGGATTGAGGATTGAGGATTGAGGATTGAGAATGGAGGATTGAAGATTGAGTATTGAGAATTGACGATTGAGGATTGAGGATTGAGGATTGAGGATTGAGGGTTGAGTGTTGAGGTTTGAGTATTGAATACTGAGAATTCAGGATATTCTATTGAGTATTGAGAACTGAGTGTTGATGGTTGAGTATTGAGGATTGAGTATTGAGGATTGAGGATTGAGTATTGAGGATCGAGGATTGAGGATTGAAGAATGAATATTGATGATTGAAGATTGAGGATCGAGGATTGAGTGTTGTGGATTGAGGACGAGGACTGAGGGTTGAGTATTGATGTTTGAGGTCTGAGGATTGAGGATTGAGGATTGAGAATTGAGGATTGAGGATTGACGATTGAAGATTGTGGATTGGGTGTTGAGGATTGAAGAATGAGGATTGAGGATTGAGGATTGAGGATTGAGGATTGAAGATTGAGTATTGAGGATTGAAGATTGAGGATTGAGGTCTGCGAATTGAGAATTGAGGATTGAAGATTGAGGATTGGGTGTTGAGGATTGAAGAATGAGGATTGAGGATTGAGGATTGTGGATTGATGATTGAAGATTGAGGATTGGGTATTGAGGATTGAAGAATGAGGATTGAGGATTGAGGACTGAGTATTGAGGGTTGCAGATTGAGCATTGAGGATTGGGTGTTGAGGATTGAAGAATGAGGATTGAGGATTGTGGATTGTGGATTGAGGATTGAAGATCGAGGATTGGGTATTGCGGATTGAACATTGAGGATTGAGGATTGAGGATTGAGGATTGAGGATTGAGGACTGAAGATTGAATATCGATGATTGAAGATTGAGGATTGAGGATTGATGGTTGTGGATTGAGGACGAGGACAGAGGGTTGAGTATTGATGTTTGAGGTCTGAGGATTGAGGATTGAGGATTGAGAATTGAGGATTGAGGATTGAGGATTGAAGATTGAGGATTGAGGATTGAGGATGAGGGCTGAGGGTTGAGGGTTGAGGTTTGAGGTCTGAGGATTGAGGGTTGAGGATTGAGAGTTGAGGATTGAGGGTTGAAGATTGAAGATTGAGGATTGGGTATTGAGGATTGAAGAATGAGGATTGACGAATGACGATTGAGGATTGAGGATTGAAGATTGAGTATTGAGGATTGAAGCCTGACGGTTGAGGATTGAGGATTGAGGACTGAGGATTGTGGATGGAGGATTGAAGATTGAGTATTGAGGATTGAAGATTGAGGATTGAGGATTGAGGATTCGGGGTTGCGTGTTGAGGTTTGAGTATTGAATCCTGAGAATTCAGGATATTCTATTGAGTATTGAGAACTGAGGATTGAAGATTGAGTATTGAGGATTGAAGATTGAGGATTGAGGATTGAGGATTGGGGATTGAGGGTTGAGGATTGAAGATTGAGAATTGGGGATTGAGGATCGACGATTGAGGATTGAGGATTGAGGATTGAGGATTGAGGATTGCAGATTGAGTATTGAGGATTGAAGATTGAGGTTTGAGGATTGAGGATTGAGGATTGAGCATTGAGGGTTGCGGATTGAGGATTGAGGATTGAAGATTGAGTATTGACGATTGAAGATTGAGGATTGAGGATTGAGGATCGAGGATTGAGGATTGAGGATTGAAGATTGAGTATTAAGTATTGACGATTGAGGATTGAGGATTGAGTATTGAGGATTGAGGTTTGAAGGTTGAGGATTGCGGACTGAGTGTTGAGGGTTGAGTGATGAGAATTGATGTTTGTGAATAGAGATTTGAAGACTGCAGATTGAGTATTGGGTATTGAAAACTGTGAATTGATGATATTCTATTAAGGATTCAGGATTGACATCTGATTCTTGAGGTCTGAGGTCTGAAGATTGAGGATTCAGAATTGAGGTTTGAGGACTGAGGATTGAGGATTGAGGGTTGATACTTCAGGATTGAGGATTGAGGGTTGAAGATTGAGGATTGAGGATTGAGGATGAGGGCTGAGGGTTGAGGATTGAGATTTGAGGACTTAGGACAGAGGATTGAGGATTGAGGATTGAGGATTGAAGATTGAGGATTGGGTATTGAGGATTGAAGAATGTGGATTGAGAAATGAGGATTGAGGATTGAGGATTGAAGATTGAGTATTGAGGATTGACGATTGAGGATTGACTATTGAGGTGTGAGAATTGAGGATTGAGGATTGAAGATTGAGGATTGAGGATTGAAGATTGAGGATTGGGTATTGAGGATTGAAGAATATGGGTTGAGGATTGAGGATTGAGGATTGAGGATTGAGGATTGAAGATTCAGTATTGAGGATCGAAGATTGAGGGTTGAGGATTGAGGATTGAACATTGAGGAATGAGTGCTGGGGGTTGAGTGGTGATAATTGATGTTGGTGGATACAGGTTGGAAGATTGCAGATTGAGTATTGAGTATCGAAAGCTGTGAATTGACGATATTCTATTGAGGATTGAGGCATGACAACTGATTGTTGAGGACTGAGGGCTGAAGATTGAGGATTCAGGATTGAGGATTCAGAATTGAGGTTTGAGGACTGAGGATTTAGGATTGAAGGTTGAGGATTGAGGATTGAGGATTGAAGACTGAGGATTGGGTATTGAGGATTGAACATTGAGGATTGAGGGTTGAGGATTGAGGATTGAGGACTGAAGAATGAGGATTGAGGAAGGAGGATTGAGGATTGAGGATTGAAGATTGAGTATTGAGGATTGAAACCTGACGATTGAGGATTGAGGATTGAGGATTGAGGATTGAGGATTGAGTATTGAGGATTGAAGATTGAGGATTGAGGTCTGAGGATTGAGGATTGAGGATTGAGGATTGAAGATTGAGGATTGGGTGTTGAGGATTGAAGAATGAGGATTGAGGGATGAGGATTGTGGATTGCGGAATGAAGATTGACGATTGGGTATTGAGGATTGAAGAATGAGGATTGAGGATTGAGGACTGAGGATTGAGAATTGAGGATTGAGGATTGAGGATTGAAGATTGAGGATTGGGTATTGAGGATTGTACAATGAGGATTGAGGATTAAGGACTGAGGATTGAGGATTGAGGATTGAAGATTGAGTATTGAGGATTGAAAATTGAGGATTGAGGGTTGAGGATTGAGGATTGGGGATTGAAAATTGAGTATTGAGGATTGAAGATTAAGGATTGGGTGTTGAGTATTGAAGAATGATGATTGAGGGCTGAGGATTGTGGATTGAGCATTGAAGATTGAGGATTGGGTATTGAGGATTGCAGATTGTGTATTGAGGGTTGAAGATTGAGGGTTGTGGATTGAGGTTTGAGGACTGAAGATTGAGGATTGAAGATTGAGTATCGAGGATTGAAGATTGAGGATTTAGGATTGATAAATGAGGTTTGAGGGTGAGGTCTGAGGGTTGAGGATTGAGGTTTGAGGGCTGAGGACTGAGAATTGAGGATTGAGGATTGAGAATGAGGGCTCAGGGTTGAGGATTGAGTTTTGAGGAATGAGGACTGAGGATTGAGGATTGAGAATTGAGGATTGAGGATTGAGGATTGAGGATTGAAGATTGAGGATTGGGTATTGAGGATTGTAGAATGAGGATTGAGGATTGAGTATTGAGGATTGAGGATTGAAGATTGAGGATTGGGTATTGAGGATTGTAGAATGAGGATTGAGGATTGAGGACTGAGGATTGAGGATTGAGGTCTGAGGATTGAGGATTGAGGATTGAAGATTGAGGATTGGGTGTTGAGGATTGAAGAATGAGGATTGAGGGATGAGGATTGTGGATTGCGGATTGAAGATTGACGATTGGGTATTGGGGATTGAAGAATGAGGATTGAGGATTGAGGATTGAGGATTGAGAATTGAGGATTGAGGATTGAGGACTGAAGATTGAGGATTGGGTATTGAAGATTGAGTATTGAGGATTGAAGATTGAGGATTGAGGATTGAGGATTGAGGATCGAGTTTTGAAGATTGAGGATTGGGGACTGAGTGTTGAGGGTTGAATGATGAGAATTGATGTTTGTGGATAGAGACATGAAGATTGCAAATTGAGTATTGAGTATTGAAAACTGTGAATTGATTATATTCTATTGATAATTGAGAATTGACAATTGATTGTTGAGGACTCAGTTCTGAAGGTTGAGGATTCAGGATTGAGGATTCAGGTTTGAGCTTTGAGGACTGAGGATTGAGGATTGAGGATCGAGGATTGAGGATTGAGGATTGAGGATTGAGGATTGAAGATTGAGATTTGGGTATTGCGGATTGAACATTGATGATTGAGGATTGAGGATTGAGGATTGAAGATTGAGGATTGGGTATTGAGGATTGAAGACTGAGTATTGAGGATTGAAGATTGGGGATTGAGGATTGAGGATTCAGGATTGAGGATTGAGGATTGAGGATTGAGGATTGAAGATTGTGTATTGTGGATTGAGGATTGAGCATTGAGGATGCGGGCTGGTGGTTGAGGGTTAAGGTTTGAGTATTGAATCCTGAGAATTCCGGATATTCTATTGAGTATTGAGAATTGAGTATTGATAGTTGAGTATTGAGGATTGAGGTTTGAGTATTGAGGATTGAGGATTGAGTATTGAAGACTGAATATTGATGATTGTAGATTGAGGATCGAGGATTGAGGGTTGTGGATTGAGGACGAGGACTGAGGGTTGAGTGTTGATGTTTGAGGTCTGTAGATTGAGGATTGAGGATTGAGAATTGGGGATTTAGGATTGAGGATTGAAGATTGCGGATTGGGTGTTGAGGATTGAAGATTGAGGATTGGGTGTTGAGGATTGAGCATTGAGGGTTGAGGATTGAGGATTGAGGATTGAGGATTGAGGATTGGGTATTGAGGATTGTAGAATGAGGATTGAGGATTGAGGATTGAGGATTGAGGATTGAGGATTGAAGACTGAGTATTGAGGATTGAATATTGAGGATTGAGGATTGAGGATTGAGTATTGAGTATTGAGGATTGAGGATTGAGTATAGAGGATTGAAGAATGAGGATTGAGGATTGAGTATTGAGGATTGAGGATTGAAGATTGAGTATTGAGGATTGAAGATTGAGGATTGAGTATTGAGGAATGAGGATTGAGAATTGAGGATTGAGGATTGAGGATAGAAGATTGAGTATTGAGGATTGAAGATTGAGGATTGAGGATTGATAATTGAGGACTGAGGATGAGGTCTGATGGTTGAGGATTGAGGTTTGAGGGCTGAGGACAGGGAATTGCGGATTGAGGACTGAGAATGAGGGCTGAGGGTTGAGGATTGATGTTTGAGGACTGAGGACTGAGGATTGAGGATAGAGAATTGAGGATTGAGGATTGAGGATTGAAGATTGAATATTGATGATTGAAGATTGAAGATTGAGGATTGATTGTTGTGGATTGAGGACGAGGACTGAGGGTTGAGTATTGATGTTTGAGGTCTGAGGATTGAGGATTGAGGATTGAGGATTGAGGATTAAGGATGAGGGCTGAGGGTTGAGGGTTGAGGTTTGATGACTAAGGACTGAGGATTGAGGTTTGAGAATTGAGGATTGAGGATTGAGGATTGAAGTTTGAGGATTGGGTATTGAGGATTGAAGGATGAGGATTGAGGATTCAGGATTGAGGATTGAAGATTGAGTATTGAGGATTGGAGCCCGACGATTGAGGAATGAGGATTGAGGATTGCGGATTGAGGACGGAGGATTGAAGATTGAGCATTGAGGATTGAAGATTGAGTTTTGAGGTCTGAGGACTGAGGATTGGGGATTGAGTATTGAGGATTGAGGATTGAGGATTGAGGATTGAAGATTGAGGATTGGGTATTGCGGATTGAACATTGAGGATTGAGGATTGAGGATTGAGGATTGAGGATTAAGGACTGAAGATTGAATATTGATGATTGAAGATTGAGGATTGAGGATTGATTGTTGTGGATTGAGGACGAGGACTGAGGGTTGAGTATTGATGTTTAAGGTCTGAGGATTGAGGATTAAGGATTGAGAATTGAGGATGGAGGATTGAGGATTGAAGATTGAGGATTGCGTATTGAGGATTGAAGAATGAGGATTAAGGATTGAGGATTGAGGATTGAGGATTGAAGACTGAGTATTGATGATTGATGGTTGAGGATTGAGGATTGAGGATTGAGGATTGAGGATTGAGGATGGAGGATTGAGGATTGAAGATTGAGTATTGAGGATTGATGATTGAGGATTGAGGATTGAAGATTGAGGATTGAGGATTGATAATTGAGGATTGAGGGTGAGGTCTGAGGGTTGAGGATTGAGGTTTGAGGGCTGAGGACTGAGGACTGAGGATTGAGGATTGAGAATTGAGGATTGAGGATTGAAGATTGAGTATGGAGGACTGAAGATTGAGGATTGAGGATTGATAATTGAGGATTGAGAATGAGGTCTGAGGGTTGAGGATTGAGGTTTGGGGGCTGAGTACTGAGAATTGAGGATTGAGGATTGAGGATTGAAGATTGAGTATTGAGGATTGATGCCTGACGATGGAGGATTGAGGATTGAGTGTTGTGGATTGAGGATGAAGGATTGAAGATTGAGTATTGAGGATTGAAGATCGAGGATTGAGGATTGAGGATTGAGGATTGAGTGTTGAAGATTGAGGATTGGGGACTGAGTGTTGAGGGTTGAATGATGAGGATTGATGTTTGTGGATAGAGATTTGAAGATTGCAGATTGAGTATTGAGTATTGAAAACTGTGAATTGATTATATTCTCTTGAGGATTGAGAATTGACAGCTGATTATTGAGGACTGAGTTCTCAAGGTTGAGGATTCAGGATTGAGGATTCAGGATTGAGGATTCAGCTTTGTGTTTTGAGGACTGAGGATTCAGGATTGAGGATTGAGGATTGAGGATTGAGGATTGAAGATTGAGGACTGATAGTTGAGTATTGAGGACTAAAGGCTGAGGATTGAAGATTGAGTATTGAGGATTCAGAGTTGAGGTTTGAGGACTGAGGATTGAGGATTGAACATTGAGTATTGAGGACTGAAGGTTGAGGATTGAGGATTGATAATTGAGGATTGAGGGTGAGGTCTGATGGTTGAGGATTGAGGTTTGAGGGCTGAGGACTGAGAATTGAGGATTGAGGATTCAGAATGAGGGCTGAGGGTTGAGGATTGAGGTTTGAGGACTGAGGACTGAGGATTGAGGATTGAGAATTGAGGATTGAGGATTGAGGTCTGAGGATTGAGGATTGAGGATTGAGGGTTGAAGATTGAGTATTGAGGATTGAAGATAGAGGATTGAGGTCTGAGGATTGAGGATTGAGGATTGAAGATTGTGGATTGGGTGTTGAGGATTGTAGAATGAGGATTGAGGGATGAGGATTGTGGATTGCGGATTGAAGATTGACGATTGGGTATTGAGGATTGAAGAATGAGGATTGAGATTTGAGGACTGAGGATTGAGAATTGAGGATTGAGGATTGAGGCCTGAAGATTGAGGATTGGGTATTGAGGATTGTACAATGAGGATTGAGGATTGAGGACTGAGGATTGAGGATTGAGGATTGAAGATTGAGTATTGAGGATTGAAAATTGAGGATTGAGGGTTGAGGATTGAGGATTGGGGATTGAGAATTGAGTATTGAGGGTTGAAGGTTGAGGATGGGTGTTGAGTATTGAAGAATGATGATTGAGGGCTGAGGATTGTGGATTGAGCATTGAAGATTGAGGATTGGGTATTGAGGATTGCAGATTGTGTATTGAGGATTGAAGATTGAGGGTTGTGGATTGAGGTTTGAGGACTGAGGATTGAGGATTGAAGATTGAGTATCGAGGATTGAAGATTGAGTATCGAGGATTGAAGATTGAGGATTTAGGATTGATAATTGAGGTTTGAGGGTGAGGTCTGAGGGTTGAGGATTGAGGTTTGAGGGCTGAGGACTGAGAATTGGGGATTGAGGATTGAGAATGAGGGCTCAGGGTTGAGGATTGAGGTTTGAGGACTGAGGACTGAGGATTGAGGATTGAGAATTGAGGATTGAGGATTGAGGATTGAAGATTGAGGATTGGGTATTGAGGATTGTAGAATGAGGATTGAGGATTGAGGACTGAGGATTGAGGATTGAGGATTGAAGATTGAGTATTGAGGATTGAAAATTGAGGATTCAGGGTTGAGGGTTGAGGATTGAGGATTGAGGATTGAGTATAGAGGATTGAAGTTTGAGAATTGAGGATTGAGGATTGAGGATTGAATATTGAGGATTGGGTATTGAGGATTGAAGAATGAGGACTGCGGATTGAGGATTGAGGATTGAAAATTGAGGATTGAGGGTTGAGGATTGAGGATTGAGGATTGAGGATTGAGTATAGGGGATTGAAGTTTGAGGATTGAGGATTGAGGATTGAGGATTGAGGATTGAAAATAGAGGATTGGGGACTGAGTGTTGAGGGTTGAGTGATGAGAATTGATGTTTGTGGAAAGAAATTTGAAGATTGCAGATTGAGTATTGAGTATTGAAAGCTGTGAATTGATAATATTCTATTGAGCATTGAGGATTGACGTCTGATTGTTCAGGTCTGAGGTCTGAAGATTGAGGATTCAGGATTGAGGATTCAGGATTCAGGACTGAGGTTTGATGACTGAGGATTGAGGATTGAGGATTGAAGAATGAGGATTGAGGATTGAGGATTGAGGATTGAGGATTGGAAATTGAGTATTGAGGATTGAAGCCTGACGATTGAGGATTGAGGACGGAGGATTGAAGATCGAGTATTGAGGATTGAAGATTGAGGTTTGAGGAATGAGTATTGAGGATTGAGGAATGAGTATTGAGGATTGAGGATTGAGTATTGAGGATTGAGGATTGAAGATTGTGTATTGTGGATTGAATATTGAGGATTGAGGATTGAGGATTGAGGATTGAGGATGAGGGCTGATGGTTGAGGGTTAAGGTTTGAGTATTGAATCCTGAGAATTCAGGATATTCTATTGAGTATTGAGAATTGAGAATTGATAGTTGAGTATTGAGGATTGAGGTTTGAGTATTGAGGATTGAGGATTGAGTATTGAAGACTGAATATTGATGCTTGTAGATTGAGGTTCGAGGATTGAGGGTTGTGGTATGAGGACGAAGACTGAGGGTTGAGTGTTGATGTTTGAGGTCTGTAGATTGAGGATTGAGGATTGCAGATTGAGTATTGAGGATTGAAGATTGAGGATTGGGTGTTGAGGATTGAAGAATGAGTATTGAGGATTGAGGATTGAGGATTGAGGATTGAAGATTGAGTATTGAGGATTGAAGGTTGAGGATTGAGGTCTGTGGATTGAGGATTGAGGATTGAGAATTGAGGATTGAGGATTGAGGATTGAAGCTTGAGGATTGGGTATTGAGGGTTAGGTATTGAGGATTGAATAATGAGGATTGAGGATTGAGGATCGAGGATTGAGGATTGCAGATTGAGTATTGAGGATTGAAGATTGAGGGTTGAGGATTGAGGATTGAGTATTGAGGATTGAGGATTGAAGATTGAGTATTGAGGATTGAAGATTGAGGATTGAGTATTGAGGAATGAGGATTGAGAATTGAGGATTGAGGATTGAGGATAGAAGATTGAGTATTGAGGATTGAAGATTGAGGATTGAGGATTGATAATTGAGGACTGAGGATGAGGTCTGATGGTTGAGGATTGAGGTTTGAGGGCTGAGGACAGGGAATTGCGGATTGAGGATTGAGAATTAGGGCTGAGGGTTGAGGATTGATGTTTGAGGACTGAGGACTGAGGATTGAGGATAGAGAATTGAGGATTGAGGATTGAGGATTGAAGATTGAATATTGATGATTGAAGATTGAAGATTGAGGATTGATTGTTGTGGATTGAGGACGAGGACTGAGGGTTGAGTATTGATGTTTGAGGTCTGAGGATTGAGGATTGAGGATTGAGGATTGAGGATTGAGGATGAGGGCTGAGGGTTGAGGGTTGAGGTTTGATGACTAAGGACTGAGGATTGAGTATTGAGGATTGAGAATTGAGGATTGATTATTGAAAATTGAGTATTGAGGATTGAAGATTGAGGATTGAGGATTGAGTATTGAGGATTGAGGATGAGGGATGATGGTTGAGGGTTGAGGTTTGAGAACTGAGGACTGAGGATTGAGCATTGAGAATTGAGGATTGAGGATTGAGGATTGAAGATTGAGGATTGGGTATTGAGGATTGAAGGATGAGGATTGAGGATTGAGGATTGAGGATTGAGGATTGAAGATTGAGTATTGAGGATTGAAGCCTAACGATTGAGGATTGAGGATTGAGGATTGAGGATTGAGGACGGAGGATTGAAGATTGAGTATTGAGGATTGAAGATTGAGTTTTGAGGTTTGAGGACTGAGGATTGAGGATTGAGTATTGAGGATTGAAGACTGAGTATTGATGATTGATGGTTGAGGATTGAGGATTGAGGATTGAGGATTGAGGATTGAGGATGGAGGATTGAGGATTGAGGATTGAAGATTGAGGATTGGGTATTGAGGATTGAAGGATGAGGATTGAGGATTGAGGATTGAGGACTGAGGATTGAAGATTGAGTATTGAGGATTGAAGCCTAACGGTTGAGGATTGAGGATTGAGGATTGAGGATTGAGGACGGTGGATTGAAGATTGAGTATTGAGGATTGAAGATTGAGTTTTGAGGTTTGAGGACTGAGGATTGAGGATTGAGTATTGAGGGTTGAGGATTGAGGATTGAAGATTGAAGATTGAGGATTGGGTATTGCGGATTGAACATTGAGGATTGAGGATTGAGGATTGAGGATTGAGTATTGAGGACTGAAGACTGAATATTGATGATTGAAGATTGAGGATTGAGGATTGATTGTTGTGGATTGAGGACGAGGACTGAGGGTTGAGTATTGATGTTTAAGGTCTGAGGATTGAGGATTAAGGATTGAGAGTTGAGGATTGAGGATTGAGGATTGAAGATTGAGGATTGTGTATTGAGGATTGAAGAATGAGGATTGAGGATTGAGGATTGAGGATTGAGGATTGAAGATTGAGTATTGAGGATTGAAGATTGAGGATTGAGGATTGAGGATTGAGGATTGAGGATTGAGAATTGAGGATTCAGGATTGAGGATTGAAGATTGAGGACTGGGTATTGAGGGTTGAAGAATCAGGATTGAGGATTGAGGATTGAGGATTGAGGATTGAGGATTGAAGACTGAGTATTGAGGATTGAAGGTTGGGGATTGAGGATTCAGGATTAAGGTTTGAGGACTGAGGATTGAGGATTGAGGACTGAGGATTGAGGATTCAGTATTGAGGATTGAAGGTTGAGGATTGGGTATTGCGTATTGAACATTGAGGATTGAGGATTGAGGATTGAGGACTGAGGATCGAGGACTGAGGATTGAGGATTGAAGATTGAGGATTGGGGACTGAGGATTGAAGATCGAGGATTGAGGATTGAGGACTGAGGATTGAGGATTGAGGATTGAGGATTGAGGATAGAGGATTGTGGATTGAGGATGAGGGATGAGGGCTGAGGATTGAGGTTTGAGGACTAAGGACTGGGGATTGAGGTTTGAGAATTGAGGATTGAGGATTGAGGATTGAAGATTGAGGATTGGGTATTGAGGATTGAAGGATGAGGATTGAGGATTCAGGATTGAGGATTGAAGATTGAGTAATGAGGATTGGAGCCTGACGATTGAGGATTGAGGATTGAGGATTGAGTGTTGAAGATTGAGGATTGGGGACTGAGTGTTGAGGGTTGAATGATGAGGATTGATGTTTGTGGATAGAGATTTGAAGACTGCAGATTGAGTATTGAGTATTGAAAACTGTGAATTGATTATATTCCCTTGAGGATTGAGAATTGACAGCTGATTATTGAGGACTGAGTTCTGAAGGTTGAGGATTCAGGATTGAGGATTCAGCTTTGTGTTTTGAGGACTGAGGATTCAGGATTGAGGATTGAGGATTGAGGATTGAGGATTGAAGATTGAGGACTGATAGTTGAGTATTGAGGACTAAAGGCTGAGGATTGAAGATTGAGTATTGAGGATTCAGAGTTGAGGTTTGAGGACTGAGGATTGAGGATTGAACATTGAGTATTGAGGACTGAAGGTTGAGGATTGAGGATTGATAATTGAGGATTGAGGGTGAGGTCTGATGGTTGAGGATTGAGGTTTGAGGGCTGAGGACTGAGAATTGAGGATTGAGGATTCAGAATGAGGGCTGAGGGTTGAGGATTGAGGTTTGAGGACTGAGGACTGAGGATTGAGGATTGAGAATTGAGGATTGAGGATTGAGGATTGAAGGTTGAGGATTGGGTATTGAGGATTGAAGAATGAGTATTGAGGATTGAAGATTGAGGATTGAGGTCTGAGGATTGAGGATTGAGGATTGAGGGTTGAAGATTGAGTATTGAGGATTGAAGATAGAGGATTGAGGTCTGAGGATTGAGGATTGAGGATTGAAGATTGAGGATTGGGTGTTGAGGATTGAAGAATGAGGATTGAGGGATGAGGATTGTGGATTGCGGATTGAAGATTGACGATTGGGTATTGAGGATTGAAGAATGAGGATTGAGATTTGAGGACTGAGGATTGAGAATTGAGGATTGAGAATTGAGGACTGAAGATTGAGGATTGGGTATTGAGGATTGTACAATGAGGATTGAGGATTGAGGACTGAGGATTGAGGATTGAGGATTGAAGATTGAGTATTGAGGATTGAAAATTGAGGATTGAGGGTTGAGGATTGAGAATTGAGTATTGAGGGTTGAAGGTTGAGGATTGGGTGTTGAGTATTGAAGAATGATGATTGAGGGCTGAGGATTGTGGATTGAGCATTGAAGATTGAGGATTGGGTATTGAGGATTGCAGATTGTGTATTGAGGATTGAAGATTGAGGGTTGTGGATTGAGGTTTGAGGACTGAGGATTGAGGATTGAAGATTGAGTATCGAGGATTGAAGATTGAGTATCGAGGATTGAAGATTGAGTATCGAGGATTGAAGATTGAGGATTTAGGATTGATAATTGAGGTTTGAGGGTGAGGTCTGAGGGTTGAGGATTGAGGTTTGAGGGCTGAGGACTGAGAATTGGGGATTGAGGATTGAGAATGAGGGCTCAGGGTTGAGGATTGAGGTTTGAGGACTGAGGACTGAGGATTGAGGATTGAGAATTGAGGATTGAGGATTGAGGATTAAAGATTGAGGATTGGGTATTGAGGATTGTAGAATGAGGAATGAGGATTGAGGACTGAGGATTGAGGATTGAGGATTGAAGATTGAGTATTGAGGATTGAAAATTGAGGATTCAGGGTTGAGGGTTGAGGATTGAGGATTGAGGATTGAGTATAGAGGATTGAAGTTTGAGGATTGAGGATTGAGGATTGAGGATTGAGGATTGAGGATTGAAAATTGAGGATTGGGGACTGAGTGTTGAGGGTTGAGTGATGAGAATTGATGTTTGTGGAAAGAAATTTGAAGATTGCAGATTGAGTATTGAGTATTGAAAGCTGTGAATTGATAATATTCTATTGAGCATTGAGGATTGACGTCTGATTGTTCAGGTCTGAGGTCTGAAGATTGAGGATTCAGGATTGAGGATTCAGGATTGAGGTTTGATGACTGAGGATTGAGGATTGAGGACTGAGGCATGAGGATTGAGGATTGAGGATTGAGGATTGAGGATTGAGGGTTGAGGATTGAGGCTTGGGGATTGAAAATTGAGTATTGAGGATTGATGATTGAGGATTGGGTGTTGAGGATTGAAGAATGAGGATTGAGGGCTGAGGATTGTGGATTGAGCATTGAGGATTGACGATTGGGTATTGAGGATTGTAGATTGTGCATTGAGGATTGAAGATTGAGGTTTGTGGATTGAGGTTTGAGGACTGAGGATTGAGGATTCAAGATTGAGGATTGAGGATTGAAGATTGAGGATTTAGGATTGATAATTGAGGTTTGAGGGTGAGGTCTCAGGGTTGAGGATTGAGGTTTGAGGGCTGAGGACTGAGAATTGAGGATTGAGGATTGAGAATGAGGGCTGAGAGTTGAGGATTGAGGTTTGAGGGCTGAGGACTGAGGATTGAGGATTGAGAATTGAGGATTGGGTGTTGAGGATTGAAGAATGAGTATTGAGGATTGAGGATTGAGGATTGAGGATTGAAGATTGAGTATTGAGGATTGAAGGTTGAGGATTGAGGTCTGTGGATTGAGGATTGAGGATTGAGAATTGAGCATTGAGGATTGAGGATTGAAGTTTGAGGATTGGGTATTGAGGATTAGGTATTGAGGATTGAATAATGAGGATTGAGGATTGAGGATCGAGGATTGAGGATTGCAGATTGAGTATTGAGGATTGAAGATTGAGGGTTGAGGATTGTGGATTGAGGATAGAGCATTGAGGATTGAGGATTGAGGATTGAGGATTGAAGATTGAGCATTGAGGATTGAAGAGTGAGGATTGAGGATTCAGGATTCAGGATTGAGGATTGAAGATTGAGGATTGGGGATTGAGGATTGACGATTGAGGATTGACTATTGAGGTGTGAGAATTGAGGATTGAGGATTGAAGATTGAGGATTGAGGATTGAAGATTGAGGATTGGGTATTGAGGATTGAAGAATATGGGTTGAGGATTGAGGATTGAGGATTGAGGATTGAGGATTGAAGATTCAGTATTGAGGATCGAAGATTGAGGGTTGAGGATTGAGGATTGAACATTGAGGAATGAGTGCTGGGGGTTGAGTGGTGATAATTGATGTTGGTGGATACAGGTTGGAAGATTGCAGATTGAGTATTGAGTATCGAAAGCTGTGAATTGACGATATTCTATTGAGGATTGAGGCATGACAACTGATTGTTGAGGACTGAGGGCTGAAGATTGAGGATTCAGGATTGAGGATTCAGAATTGAGGTTTGAGGACTGAGGATTTAGGATTGAAGGTTGAGGATTGAGGATTGAGGATTGAAGACTGAGGATTGGGTATTGAGGATTGAACATTGAGGATTGAGGGTTGAGGATTGAGGATTGAGGACTGAAGAATGAGGATTGAGGAAGGAGGATTGAGGATTGAGGATTGAAGATTGAGTATTGAGGATTGAAACCTGACGATTGAGGATTGAGGATTGAGGATTGAGGATTGAGGATTGAGTATTGAGGATTGAAGATTGAGGATTGAGGTCTGAGGATTGAGGATTGAGGATTGAGGATTGAAGATTGAGGATTGGGTGTTGAGGATTGAAGAATGAGGATTGAGGGATGAGGATTGTGGATTGCGGAATGAAGATTGACGATTGGGTATTGAGGATTGAAGAATGAGGATTGAGGATTGAGGACTGAGGATTGAGAATTGAGGATTGAGGATTGAGGATTGAAGATTGAGGATTGGGTATTGAGGATTGTACAATGAGGATTGAGGATTAAGGACTGAGGATTGAGGATTGAGGATTGAAGATTGAGTATTGAGGATTGAAAATTGAGGATTGAGGGTTGAGGATTGAGGATTGGGGATTGAAAATTGAGTATTGAGGATTGAAGATTAAGGATTGGGTGTTGAGTATTGAAGAATGATGATTGAGGGCTGAGGATTGTGGATTGAGCATTGAAGATTGAGGATTGGGTATTGAGGATTGCAGATTGTGTATTGAGGGTTGAAGATTGAGGGTTGTGGATTGAGGTTTGAGGACTGAAGATTGAGGATTGAAGATTGAGTATCGAGGATTGAAGATTGAGGATTTAGGATTGATAAATGAGGTTTGAGGGTGAGGTCTGAGGGTTGAGGATTGAGGTTTGAGGGCTGAGGACTGAGAATTGAGGATTGAGGATTGAGAATGAGGGCTCAGGGTTGAGGATTGAGTTTTGAGGAATGAGGACTGAGGATTGAGGATTGAGAATTGAGGATTGAGGATTGAGGATTGAGGATTGAAGACTGAGGATTGGGTATTGAGGATTGTAGAATGAGGATTGAGGATTGAGGACTGAGGATTGAGGATTGAGGATTGAAGATTGAGTATTGAGGATTGAAAATTGAGGATTGAGTGTTGAGGGTTGAGGATTGAGGGTTGAGGATTGAGTATAGAGGATTGAAGTTTGAGGATTGAGGATTGAGGATTGAGGATCGAGGATTGAAAATTGAGGATTGGGGACTGAGTGTTGAGGGTTGAGTGATGAGAATTGATGTTTGTGGAAAGAAATTTGAAGATTGCAGATTGAGTATTCAGTATTGAAAGCTGTGAATTGATAATATTCTATTGAGCATTGAGGATTGACGTCTGATTGTTCAGGTCTGAGGTCTGAAGATTGAGGATTCAGGATTGAGGATTCAGGATTGAGGTTTGATGGCTGAGGATTGAGGATTGAGGACTGAGGCATGAGGATTGAGGATTGAGTATTGAGGATTGAGGATTGAGGGTTGAGGATTGAGGATTGGGGATTGAAAATTGAGTATTGAGGATTGATGATTGAGGATTGGGTGTGGAGGATTGAAGAATGAGGATTGAGGGCTGAGGATTGTGGATTGAGCATTGAGGATTGACGATTGGGTATTGAGGATTGTAGATTGTGCATTGAGGATTGAAGATTGAGGGTTGTGGATTGGGGTTTGAGGACTGAGGATTGAGGATTTAAGATTGAGTATTGAGGATTGAAGGTTGAGGATTGAGGTCTGTGGATTGAGGATTGAGGATTGAGAATTGAGGATTGAGGATTGAGGATTGAAGTTTGAGGATTGAGGTCTGAGGATTGAGGATTGAGGATTGAAGATTGAGGATTGGGTGTTGAGGATTGAAGAATGAGGATTGAGGGATGAGGATTGTGGATTGCGGATTGAAGATTGACGATTGGGTATTGAGGATTGAAGAATGAGGATTGAGGATTGAGGATTGAGGATTGAGAATTGAGGATTGAGGATTGAGGACTGAAGATTGAGGATTGGGTATTGAAGATTGAGTATTGAGGATTGAAGATTGAGGATTGAGGATTGAGGATTGAGGATCGAGTGTTGAAGATTGAGGATTGGGGACTGAGTGTTGAGGGTTGAATGATGAGAATTGATGTTTGTGGATAGAGACATGAAGATTGCAAATTGAGTATTGAGTATTGAAAACTGTGAATTGATTATATTCTATTGATAATTGAGAATTGACAACTGATCGTTGAGGACTGAGTTCTGAAGGTTGAGGTTTCAGGATTGAGGATTCAGGTTTGAGTTTTGAGGACTGTGGATTGAGGATTGTGGATCGAGGATTGAGGTTTGAGGATTGAGGATTGAGGATTGAAGATTGAGGATTGAAAATAGAGTATTGAGGATTGAAGATCGAGGATTGAGAATTGAGGATTGAGGATTGTGTGTTGAAGATTGAGGATTGGGGACTGAGTGTTGAGGGTTGAATGATGAGAATTGATGTTTGTGGATAGATACTTGAAGATTGCAGATTGAGTATTGAGTATTGAAAACTGTGAATTGATTATATTCTATTGATAATTGAGAATTGACAACTGATTGTTGAGGACTGAGTTCTGAAGGTTGAGGATTCAGGATTGAGGATTCAGGTTTGAGTTTTGAGGACTGAGGATTGATGACTGAGGATCGAGGATTGAGGATTGAGGATTGAGGATTGAGGATTGAAGATTGAGGATTGAGGATTGAGGATTGAAGACTGAGGATTGGGTATTGAGCACTGAACATTGAGGATTGAGGGTTGAGGATTGAGGATTGAGGATTGACGATTGAGGATTGAGGAATGAGGATGAGGGCTGAGGGTTGGGGATTCAGGGTTGAGGTCTGAGGACTGAGGATTGAGGATTGAGAATTGAGGATTGAGGATTGAAAATTGAAGACTGAGGATTGGGTATTGAGTATTGAAGCCTGACGATTGAGGATTGAGAATTGAGGATTGAGGATTGAGGATGGAGTGTTGAAGATTGAGTATTGAGGATTGATGATTGAGGATTGAGGATTGAGGATTGAGGATTGAGTGTTGAGTGTTGAGGTTTGAGTGTTGAATCCTGAGAATTCAGGATATTCTATTGAGTATTTAGAATTGAGGATAGATGGTTGAGTATTGAGGATTGAGGATTGAGGATTGAGGATTGAGTATTGAGGATTGAGGATTGAGGATTGAAGATTGAGGATTAAGGATTGAGGATTGAGGAATGAAGATTGAGGATTGGGTGTTGAGGATTGAAGAATGAGGATTGAGGATTGAGGATTGAGGATCGAGTGTTGAAGATTGTGGATTGGGGACTGAGTGTTGAGGGTTGAATGATGAGAATTGACGTTTGTGGATAGAGATTTGAAGATTGCAGATTGAGTATTGAGTATTGAAAACTGTGAATTGACTATATTCTATTGATAATTGAGAATTGACAACTGATTGTTGAGGACTCAGTTCTGAAGGTTGAGGATTCAGGATTGAGGATTCAGGTTTGAGCTTTGAGGACTGAGGATTGAGGATTGAGGATCGAGGATTGAGGATTGAGGATTGAGGATTGAGGATTGAAGATTGAGATTTGGGTATTGCGGATTGAACATTGATGATTGAGGATTGAGGATTCAGGATTGAGGATTGAGGACAGAAGATTGAATATTGATGATTGAAGATTGAGGATTGAGAATTGATGGTTGTGGATTGAGGACGAGGACTGAGAGCTGAGTATTGATGTTTGTGGTCTGAGGATTGAGGATTGAGGATTGAGAATTGAGGATTGAGGATTGAGGATTTATGATTGAGGATTGGGTATTGAGGGTTGAAGAATCAGGATTGAGGATTGAGGATTGAGGATTGAGGATTGAAGACTGAGTATTGAGGATTGAAGATTGGGGATTGAGGATTGAGGATTCAGGATTGAGGATTGAGGATTGAGGATTGAGGATTGAAGATTGTGTATTGTGGATTGAGGATTGAGCATTGAGGATGCGGGCTGGTGGTTGAGGGTTTAGGTTTGAGTATTGAATCCTGAGAATTCCGGATATTCTATTGAGTATTGAGAATTGAGTATTGATAGTTGAGTATTGAGGATTGAGGTTTGAGTATTGAGGATTGAGGATTGAGTATTGAAGACTGAATATTGATGATTGTAGATTGAGGATCGAGGATTGAGGGTTGTGGATTGAGGACGAGGACTGAGGGTTGAGTGTTGATGTTTGAGGTCTGTAGATTGAGGATTGAGGATTGAGAATTGAGGATTTAGGATTGAGGATTGAAGATTGCGGATTGGGTGTTGAGGATTGAAGATTGAGGATTGGGTGTTGAGGATTGAGCATTGAGGGTTGAGGATTGAGGATTGAGGATTGAGGATTGAGGATTGGGTATTGAGGATTGTAGAATGAGGATTGAGGATTGAGGATTGAGGATTGAGGATTGAGGATTGAAGACTGAGTATTGAGGATTGAATATTGAGGATTGAGGATTGAGGATTGAGGATTGAGTATTGAGGATTGAGGATTGAGTATAGAGGATTGAAGAATGAGGATTGAGGATTGAGTATTGAGGATTGAGGATTGAAGATTGAGTATTGAGGATTGAAGATTGAGGATTGAGTATTGAGGAATGAGGATTGAGGATTGAGGATTGAAGATTGAGTATTGAGGATTGAAGATTGAGGATTGAGTATTGAGGAATGAGGATTGAGAATTGAGGATTGAGGATTGAGGATAGAAGATTGAGTATTGAGGGTTGAAGATTGGGGATTGAGGATTGATAATTGAGGACTGAGGATGAGGTCTGATGGTTGAGGATTGAGGTTTGAGGGCTGAGGACAGGGAATTGCGGATTGAGGATTGAGAATGAGGGCTGAGGGTTGAGGATTGATGTTTGAGGACTGAGGACTGAGGATTGAGGATAGAGAATTGAGGATTGAGGATTGAGGATTGAAGATTGAATATTGATGATTGAAGATTGAAGATTGAGGATTGATTGTTGTGGATTGAGGACGAGGACTGAGGGTTGAGTATTGATGTTTGAGGTCTGAGGATTGAGGATTGAGGATTGAGGATTGAGGATTGAGGATGAGGGCTGAGGGTTGAGGGTTGAGGTTTGATGACTAAGGACTGAGGATTGAGGTTTGAGAATTGAGGATTGAGGATTGAGGATTGAGGATTGAAGTTTGAGGATTGGGTATTGAGGATTGAAGGATGAGGATTGAGGATTCAGGATTGAGGATTGAAGATTGAGTATTGAGGATTGGAGCCCGACGATTGAGGAATGAGGATTGAGGATTGCGGATTGAGGACGGAGGATTGAAGATTGAGCATTGAGGATTGAAGATTGAGTTTTGAGGTCTGAGGACTGAGGATTGGGGATTGAGTATTGAGGATTGAGGATTGAGGATTGAGGATTGAAGATTGAGGATTGGGTATTGCGGATTGAACATTGAGGATTGAGGATTGAGGATTGAGGATTGAGGATTAAGTACTGAAGATTGAATATTGATGATTGAAGATTGAGGATTGAGGATTGATTGTTGTGGATTGAGGACGAGGACTGAGGGTTGAGTATTGATGTTTAAGGTCTGAGGATTGAGGATTAAGGATTGAGAATTGAGGATGGAGGATTGAGGATTGAAGATTGAGGATTGCGTATTGAGGATTGAAGGATGAGGATTGAGGATTGAGGATTGAGGATTGAGGATTGAAGACTGAGTATTGATGATTGATGGTTGAGGATTCAGGATTGAGGGTTGAGGATTGAGGATTGAGGATTGAGTATAGAGGATTGAAGTTTGAGGATTGAGGATTGAGGATTGAGGATTGAGGATTGAAAATTGAGGATTGGGGACTGAGTGTTGAGGGTTGAGTGATGAGAATTGATGTTTGTGGAAAGAAATTTGAAGATTGCAGATTGAGTATTGAGTATTGAAAGCTGTGAATTGATAATATTCTATTGAGCATTGAGGATTGACGTCTGATTGTTCAGGTCTGAGGTCTGAAGATTGAGGATTCAGGATTGAGGATTCAGGATTGAGGTTTGATGACTGAGGATTGAGGATTGAGGACTGAGGCATGAGGATTGAGGATTGAGGATTGAGGATTAAGGATTGAGGGTTGAGGATTGAGGCTTGGGCATTGAAAATTGAGTATTGAGGATTGAGGATTGAGGATTGAGGGTTGAGGATTGAGGCTTGGGGATTGAAAATTGAGTATTGAGGATCGATGATTGAGGATTGGGTGTTGAGGATTGAAGAATGAGGATTGAGGGCTGAGGATTGTGGATTGAGCATTGAGGATTGACGATTGGGTATTGAGGATTGTAGATTGTGCATTGAGGATTGAAGATTGAGGTTTGTGGATTGAGGTTTGAGGACTGAGGATTGAGGATTCAAGATTGAGGATTGTGGATTGAAGATTGAGGATTTAGGATTGATAATTGAGGTTTGAGGGTGAGGTCTCAGGGTTGAGGATTGAGGTTTGAGGGCTGAGGACTGAGAATTGAGGATTGAGGATTGAGAATGAGGGCTGAGAGTTGTGGATTGAGGTTTGAGGGCTGAGGACTGAGGATTGAGGATTGAGAATTGAGGATTGAGGATTGAGGATTGAATATTGAGGATTGGGTATTGAGGATTGAAGAATGAGGACTGCGGATTGAGGATTGAGGATTGAAAATTGAGGATTGAGGGTTGAGGATTGAGGATTGAGGATTGAGGATTGAGTATAGGGGATTGAAGTTTGAGGATTGAGGATTGAGGATTGAGGATTGAGGATTGAAAATAGAGGATTGGGGACTGAGTGTTGACGGTTGAGTGATGAGAATTGATGTTTGTGGAAAGAAATTTGAAGATTGCAGATTGAGTATTGAGTATTGAAAGCTGTGAATTGATAATATTCTATTGAGCATTGAGGATTGACGTCTGATTGTTCAGGTCTGAGGTCTGAAGATTGAGGATTCAGGATTGAGGATTCAGGATTCAGGACTGAGGTTTGATGACTGAGGATTGAGGATTGAGGATTGAAGAATGAGGATTGAGGATTGAGGATTGAGGATTGAGGATTGGAAATTGAGTATTGAGGATTGAAGCCTGACGATTGAGGATTGAGGATTCAGGATTGAGGATTGAGGACGGAGGATTGAAGATCGAGTATTGAGGATTGAAGATTGAGGTTTGAGGAATGAGTATTGAGGATTGAGGAATGAGTATTGAGGATTGAGGATTGAGTATTGAGGATTGAGGATTGAAGATTGTGTATTGTGGATTGAATATTGAGGATTGAGGATTGAGGATTGAGGATTGAGGATGAGGGCTGATGGTTGAGGGTTAAGGTTTGAGTATTGAATCCTGAGAATTCAGGATATTCTATTGAGTATTGAGAATTGAGAATTGATAGTTGAGTATTGAGGATTGAGGTTTGAGTATTGAGGATTGAGGATTGAGTATTGAAGACTGAATATTGATGCTTGTAGATTGAGGTTCGAGGATTGAGGGTTGTGGTATGAGGACGAAGACTGAGGGTTGAGTGTTGATGTTTGAGGTCTGTAGATTGAGGATTGAGGATTGCAGATTGAGTATTGAGGATTGAAGATTGAGGATTGGGTGTTGAGGATTGAAGAATGAGTATTGAGGATTGAGGATTGAGGATTGAGGATTGAAGATTGAGTATTGAGGATTGAAGGTTGAGGATTGAGGTCTGTGGATTGAGGATTGAGGATTGAGAATTGAGGATTGAGGATTGAGGATTGAAGCTTGAGGATTGGGTATTGAGGATTAGGTATTGAGGATTGAATAATGAGGATTGAGGATTGAGGATCGAGGATTGAGGATTGCAGATTGAGTATTGAGGATTGAAGATTGAGGGTTGAGGATTGAGGATTGAGTATTGAGGATTGAGGATTGAAGATTGAGTATTGAGGATTGAAGATTGAGGATTGAGTATTGAGGAATGAGGATTGAGAATTGAGGATTGAGGATTGAGGATAGAAGATTGAGTATTGAGGATTGAAGATTGAGGATTGAGGATTGATAATTGAGGACTGAGGATGAGGTCTGATGGTTGAGGATTGAGGTTTGAGGGCTGAGGACAGGGAATTGCGGATTGAGGATTGAGAATTAGGGCTGAGGGTTGAGGATTGATGTTTGAGGACTGAGGACTGAGGATTGAGGATAGAGAATTGAGGATTGAGGATTGAGGATTGAAGATTGAATATTGATGATTGAAGATTGAAGATTGAGGATTGATTGTTGTGGATTGAGGACGAGGACTGAGGGTTGAGTATTGATGTTTGAGGTCTGAGGATTGAGGATTGAGGATTGAGGATTGAGGATTGAGGATGAGGGCTGAGGGTTGAGGGTTGAGGTTTGATGACTAAGGACTGAGGATTGAGGTTTGAGAATTGAGGATTGAGGATTGAGGATTGAGGATTGAGGATTAAGGACTGAAGATTGAATATTGATGATTGAAGATTGAGGATTGAGGATTGATTGTTGTGGATTGAGGACGAGGACTGAGGGTTGAGTATTGATGTTTAAGGTCTGAGGATTGAGGATTAAGGATTGAGGATTGAGGATTGAGGATGAGGGCTGAGGGTTGAGGGTTGAGGTTTGATGACTAAGGACTGAGGATTGAGGTTTGAGAATTGAGGATTGAGGATTGAGGATTGAGGATTGAAGTTTGAGGATTGGGTATTGAGGATTGAAGGATGAGGATTGAGGATTCAGGATTGAGGATTGAAGATTGAGTATTGAGGATTGGAGCCCGACGATTGAGGAATGAGGATTGAGGATTGCGGATTGAGGACGGAGGATTGAAGATTGAGCATTGAGGATTGAAGATTGAGTTTTGAGGTCTGAGGACTGAGGATTGGGGATTGAGTATTGAGGATTGAGGATTGAGGATTGAGGATTGAAGATTGAGGATTGGGTATTGCGGATTGAACATTGAGGATTGAGGATTGAGGATTGAGGATTGAGGATTAAGGACTGAAGATTGAATATTGATGATTGAAGATTGAGGATTGAGGATTGATTGTTGTGGATTGAGGACGAGGACTGAGGGTTGAGTATTGATGTTTAAGGTCTGAGGATTGAGGATTAAGGATTGAGAATTGAGGATGGAGGATTGAGGATTGAAGATTGAGGATTGCGTATTGAGGATTGAAGGATGAGGATTGAGGATTGAGGATTGAGGATTGAGGATTGAAGACTGAGTATTGATGATTGATGGTTGAGGATTCAGGATTGAGGGTTGAGGATTGAGGATTGAGGATTGAGTATAGAGGATTGAAGTTTGAGGATTGAGGATTGAGGATTGAGGATTGAGGATTGAAAATTGAGGATTGGGGACTGAGTGTTGAGGGTTGAGTGATGAGAATTGATGTTTGTGGAAAGAAATTTGAAGATTGCAGATTGAGTATTGAGTATTGAAAGCTGTGAATTGATAATATTCTATTGAGCATTGAGGATTGACGTCTGATTGTTCAGGTCTGAGGTCTGAAGATTGAGGATTCAGGATTGAGGATTCAGGATTGAGGTTTGATGACTGAGGATTGAGGATTGAGGACTGAGGCATGAGGATTGAGGATTGAGGATTGAGGATTAAGGATTGAGGGTTGAGGATTGAGGCTTGGGCATTGAAAATTGAGTATTGAGGATTGAGGATTGAGGATTGAGGGTTGAGGATTGAGGCTTGGGGATTGAAAATTGAGTATTGAGGATCGATGATTGAGGATTGGGTGTTGAGGATTGAAGAATGAGGATTGAGGGCTGAGGATTGTGGATTGAGCATTGAGGATTGACGATTGGGTATTGAGGATTGTAGATTGTGCATTGAGGATTGAAGATTGAGGTTTGTGGATTGAGGTTTGAGGACTGAGGATTGAGGATTCAAGATTGAGGATTGTGGATTGAAGATTGAGGATTTAGGATTGATAATTGAGGTTTGAGGGTGAGGTCTCAGGGTTGAGGATTGAGGTTTGAGGGCTGAGGACTGAGAATTGAGGATTGAGGATTGAGAATGAGGGCTGAGAGTTGTGGATTGAGGTTTGAGGGCTGAGGACTGAGGATTGAGGATTGAGAATTGAGGATTGAGGATTGAGGATTGAATATTGAGGATTGGGTATTGAGGATTGAAGAATGAGGACTGCGGATTGAGGATTGAGGATTGAAAATTGAGGATTGAGGGTTGAGGATTGAGGATTGAGGATTGAGGATTGAGTATAGGGGATTGAAGTTTGAGGATTGAGGATTGAGGATTGAGGATTGAGGATTGAAAATAGAGGATTGGGGACTGAGTGTTGACGGTTGAGTGATGAGAATTGATGTTTGTGGAAAGAAATTTGAAGATTGCAGATTGAGTATTGAGTATTGAAAGCTGTGAATTGATAATATTCTATTGAGCATTGAGGATTGACGTCTGATTGTTCAGGTCTGAGGTCTGAAGATTGAGGATTCAGGATTGAGGATTCAGGATTCAGGACTGAGGTTTGATGACTGAGGATTGAGGATTGAGGATTGAAGAATGAGGATTGAGGATTGAGGATTGAGGATTGAGGATTGGAAATTGAGTATTGAGGATTGAAGCCTGACGATTGAGGATTGAGGATTCAGGATTGAGGATTGAGGACGGAGGATTGAAGATCGAGTATTGAGGATTGAAGATTGAGGTTTGAGGAATGAGTATTGAGGATTGAGGAATGAGTATTGAGGATTGAGGATTGAGTATTGAGGATTGAGGATTGAAGATTGTGTATTGTGGATTGAATATTGAGGATTGAGGATTGAGGATTGAGGATTGAGGATGAGGGCTGATGGTTGAGGGTTAAGGTTTGAGTATTGAATCCTGAGAATTCAGGATATTCTATTGAGTATTGAGAATTGAGAATTGATAGTTGAGTATTGAGGATTGAGGTTTGAGTATTGAGGATTGAGGATTGAGTATTGAAGACTGAATATTGATGCTTGTAGATTGAGGTTCGAGGATTGAGGGTTGTGGTATGAGGACGAAGACTGAGGGTTGAGTGTTGATGCTTGAGGTCTGTAGATTGAGGATTGAGGATTGCAGATTGAGTATTGAGGATTGAAGATTGAGGATTGGGTGTTGAGGATTGAAGAATGAGTATTGAGGATTGAGGATTGAGGATTGAAGATTGAGTATTGAGGATTGAAGGTTGAGGATTGAGGTCTGTGGATTGAGGATTGAGGATTGAGGATTGAGGATTGAGGATTGAGGATTGAAGCTTGAGGATTGGGTATTGAGGATTAGGTATTGAGGATTGAATAATGAGGATTGAGGATTGAGGATCGAGGATTGAGGATTGCAGATTGAGTATTGAGGATTGAAGATTGAGGGTTGAGGATTGAGGATTGAGTATTGAGGATTGAGGATTGAAGATTGAGTATTGAGGATTGAAGATTGAGGATTGAGTATTGAGGAATGAGGATTGAGAATTGAGGATTGAGGATTGAGGATAGAAGATTGAGTATTGAGGATTGAAGATTGAGGATTGAGGATTGATAATTGAGGACTGAGGATGAGGTCTGATGGTTGAGGATTGAGGTTTGAGGGCTGAGGACAGGGAATTGCGGATTGAGGATTGAGAATTAGGGCTGAGGGTTGAGGATTGATGTTTGAGGACTGAGGACTGAGGATTGAGGATAGAGAATTGAGGATTGAGGATTGAGGATTGAAGATTGAATATTGATGATTGAAGATTGAAGATTGAGGATTGATTGTTGTGGATTGAGGACGAGGACTGAGGGTTGAGTATTGATGTTTGAGGTCTGAGGATTGAGGATTGAGGATTGAGGATTGAGGATTGAGGATGAGGGCTGAGGGTTGAGGGTTGAGGTTTGATGACTAAGGACTGAGGATTGAGGTTTGAGAATTTAGGATTGAGGATTGAGGATTGAAGTTTGAGGATTGGGTATTGAGGATTGAAGGATGAGGATTGAGGATTCAGGATTGAGGATTGAAGATTGAGTATTGAGGATTGGAGCCCGACGATTGAGGAATGAGGATTGAGGATTGCGGATTGAGGACGGAGGATTGAAGATTGAGCATTGAGGACTGAAGATTGAGTTTTGAGGTCTGAGGACTGAGGATTGGGGATTGAGTATTGAGGATTGAGGATTGAGGATTGAGGATTGAAGATTGAGGATTGGGTATTGCGGATTGAACATTGAGGATTGAGGATTGAGGATTGAGGATTGAGGATTAAGGACTGAAGATTGAATATTGATGATTGAAGATTGAGGATTGAGGATTGATTGTTGTGGATTGAGGACGAGGACTGAGGGTTGAGTATTGATGTTTAAGGTCTGAGGATTGAGGATTAAGGATTGAGAATTGAGGATGGAGGATTGAGGATTGAAGATTGAGGATTGCGTATTGAGGATTGAAGGATGAGGATTGAGGATTGAGGATTGAGGATTGAGGATTGAAGACTGAGTATTGATGATTGATGGTTGAGGATTGAGGATTGAGGATTGAGGATTGAGGATTGAGGATGGAGGATTGAGGATTGAAGATTGAGTATTGAGGATTGATGATTGAGGATTGAGGATTGAGGATTGAGGATTGAGGATTGAAGATTGAGGTTTGGGGATTGAGGATCGACGATTGGGGATTGAGTATTGAGGATTGAGAATTGAGGATTGATTATTGAAAATTGAGTATTGAGGATTGAAGATTGAGGATTGAGGATTGAGTATTGAGGATTGAGGATGAGGGATGATGGTTGAGGGTTGAGGTTTGAGAACTGAGGACTGAGGATTGAGCATTGAGAATTGAGGATTGAGGATTGAGGATTGAAGATTGAGGATTGGGTATTGAGGATTGAAGGATGAGGATTGAGGATTGAGGATTGAGGATTGAGGATTGAAGATTGAGTATTGAGGATTGAAGCCTAACGATTGAGGATTGAGGATTGAGGATTGAGGATTGAGGACGGAGGATTGAAGATTGAGTATTGAGGATTGAAGATTGAGTTTTGAGGTTTGAGGACTGAGGATTGAGGATTGAGTATTGAGGATTGAAGACTGAGTATTGATGATTGATGGTTGAGGATTGAGGATTGAGGATTGAGGATTGAGGATTGAGGATGGAGGATTGAGGATTGAGGATTGAAGATTGAGGATTGGGTATTGAGGATTGAAGGATGAGGATTGAGGATTGAGGATTGAGGACTGAGGATTGAAGATTGAGTATTGAGGATTGAAGCCTAACGGTTGAGGATTGAGGATTGAGGATTGAGGATTGAGGACGGTGGATTGAAGATTGAGTATTGAGGATTGAAGATTGAGTTTTGAGGTTTGAGGACTGAGGATTGAGGATTGAGTATTGAGGGTTGAGGATTGAGGATTGAAGATTGAAGATTGAGGATTGGGTATTGCGGATTGAACATTGAGGATTGAGGATTGAGGATTGAGGATTGAGTATTGAGGACTGAAGACTGAATATTGATGATTGAAGATTGAGGATTGAGGATTGATTGTTGTGGATTGAGGACGAGGACTGAGGGTTGAGTATTGATGTTTAAGGTCTGAGGATTGAGGATTAAGGATTGAGAGTTGAGGATTGAGGATTGAGGATTGAAGATTGAGGATTGTGTATTGAGGATTGAAGAATGAGGATTGAGGATTGAGGATTGAGGATTGAGGATTGAAGACTGAGTATTGATGATTGAAGGTTGAGGATTGAGGATTGATGATTGAGGATTGAGGATTGAGGATTGAGGATTGAAGATTGAGTATTGAGGATTGAAGATTGAGGATTGAGGATTGAGGATTGAGGATTGAGGATTGAGAATTGAGGATTCAGGACTGAGGATTGAAGATTGAGGACTGGGTATTGAGGGTTGAAGAATCAGGATTGAGGATTGAGGATTGAGGATTGAGGATTGAGGATTGAAGACTGAGTATTGAGGATTGAAGGTTGGGGATTGAGGATTCAGGATTAAGGTTTGAGGACTGAGGATTGAGGATTGAGGACTGAGGATTGAGGATTCAGTATTGAGGATTGAAGATTGAGGATTGGGTATTGCGTATTGAACATTGAGGATTGAGGATTGAGGATTGAGGACTGAGGATCGAGGACTGAGGATTGAGGATTGAAGATTGAGGATTGGGGACTGAGGATTGAAGATCGAGGATTGAGGATTGAGGACTGAGGATTGAGGATTGAGGATTGAGGATTGAGGATTGAGGATTGAGGATTGAGGATGAGGGATGAGGGCTGAGGATTGAGGTTTGAGGACTAAGGACTGGGGATTGAGGTTTGAGAATTGAGGATTGAGGATTGAGGATTGAAGATTGAGGATTGGGTATTGAGGATTGAAGGATGAGGATTGAGGATTCAGGATTGAGGATTGAAGATTGAGTAATGAGGATTGGAGCCTGACGATTGAGGATTGAGGATTGAGGATTGAGTGTTGAAGATTGAGGATTGGGGACTGAGTGTTGAGGGTTGAATGATGAGGATTGATGTTTGTGGATAGAGATTTGAAGACTGCAGATTGAGTATTGAGTATTGAAAACTGTGAATTGATTATATTCCCTTGAGGATTGAGAATTGACAGCTGATTATTGAGGACTGAGTTCTGAAGGTTGAGGATTCAGGATTGAGGATTCAGCTTTGTGTTTTGAGGACTGAGGATTCAGGATTGAGGATTGAGGATTGAGGATTGAGGATTGAAGATTGAGGACTGATAGTTGAGTATTGAGGACTAAAGGCTGAGGATTGAAGATTGAGTATTGAGGATTCAGAGTTGAGGTTTGAGGACTGAGGATTGAGGATTGAACATTGAGTATTGAGGACTGAAGGTTGAGGATTGAGGATTGATAATTGAGGATTGAGGGTGAGGTCTGATGGTTGAGGATTGAGGTTTGAGGGCTGAGGACTGAGAATTGAGGATTGAGGATTCAGAATGAGGGCTGAGGGTTGAGGATTGAGGTTTGAGGACTGAGGACTGAGGATTGAGGATTGAGAATTGAGGATTGAGGATTGAGGATTGAAGGTTGAGGATTGGGTATTGAGGATTGAAGAATGAGTATTGAGGATTGAAGATTGAGGATTGAGGTCTGAGGATTGAGGATTGAGGATTGAGGGTTGAAGATTGAGTATTGAGGATTGAAGATAGAGGATTGAGGTCTGAGGATTGAGGATTGAGGATTGAAGATTGAGGATTGGGTGTTGAGGATTGAAGAATGAGGATTGAGGGATGAGGATTGTGGATTGCGGATTGAAGATTGACGATTGGGTATTGAGGATTGAAGAATGAGGACTGAGATTTGAGGACTGAGGATTGAGAATTGAGGATTGAGATTTGAGGACTGAAGATTGAGGATTGGGTATTGAGGATTGTACAATGAGGATTGAGGATTGAGGACTGAGGATTGAGGATTGAGGATTGAAGATTGAGTATTGAGGATTGAAAATTGAGGATTGAGGGTTGAGGATTGAGAATTGAGTATTGAGGGTTGAAGGTTGAGGATTGGGTGTTGAGTATTGAAGAATGATGATTGAGGGCTGAGGATTGTGGATTGAGCATTGAAGATTGAGGATTGGGTATTGAGGATTGCAGATTGTGTATTGAGGATTGAAGATTGAGGGTTGTGGATTGAGGTTTGAGGACTGAGGATTGAGGATTGAAGATTGAGTATCGAGGATTGAAGATTGAGTATCGAGGATTGAAGATTGAGTATCGAGGATTGAAGATTGAGGATTTAGGATTGATAATTGAGGTTTGAGGGTGAGGTCTGAGGGTTGAGGATTGAGGTTTGAGGGCTGAGGACTGAGAATTGGGGATTGAGGATTGAGAATGAGGGCTCAGGGTTGAGGATTGAGGTTTGAGGACTGAGGACTGAGGATTGAGGATTGAGAATTGAGGATTGAGGATTGAGGATTAAAGATTGAGGATTGGGTATTGAGGATTGTAGAATGAGGAATGAGGATTGAGGACTGAGGATTGAGGATTGAGGATTGAAGATTGAGTATTGAGGATTGAAAATTGAGGATTCAGGGTTGAGGGTTGAGGATTGAGGATTGAGGATTGAGTATAGAGGATTGAAGTTTGAGGATTGAGGATTGAGGATTGAGGATTGAGGATTGAGGATTGAAAATTGAGGATTGGGGACTGAGTGTTGAGGGTTGAGTGATGAGAATTGATGTTTGTGGAAAGAAATTTGAAGATTGCAGATTGAGTATTGAGTATTGAAAGCTGTGAATTGATAATATTCTATTGAGCATTGAGGATTGACGTCTGATTGTTCAGGTCTGAGGTCTGAAGATTGAGGATTCAGGATTGAGGATTCAGGATTGAGGTTTGATGACTGAGGATTGAGGATTGAGGACTGAGGCATGAGGATTGAGGATTGAGGATTGAGGATTGAGGATTGAGGGTTGAGGATTGAGGCTTGGGGATTGAAAATTGAGTATTGAGGATTGATGATTGAGTATTGGGTGTTGAGGATTGAAGAATGAGGATTGAGGGCTGAGGATTGTGGATTGAGCATTGAGGATTGACGATTGGGTATTGAGGATTGTAGATTGTGCATTGAGGATTGAAGATTGAGGTTTGTGGATTGAGGTTTGAGGACTGAGGATTGAGGATTCAAGATTGAGGATTGAGGATTGAAGATTGAGGATTTAGGATTGATAATTGAGGTTTGAGGGTGAGGTCTCAGGGTTGAGGATTGAGGTTTGAGGGCTGAGGACTGAGAATTGAGGATTGAGGATTGAGAATGAGGGCTGAGAGTTGAGGATTGAGGTTTGAGGGCTGAGGACTGAGGATTGAGGATTGAGAATTGAGGATTGGGTGTTGAGGATTGAAGAATGAGTATTGAGGATTGAGGATTGAGGATTGAGGATTGAAGATTGAGTATTGAGGATTGAAGGTTGAGGATTGAGGTCTGTGGATTGAGGATTGAGGATTGAGAATTGAGCATTGAGGATTGAGGATTGAAGTTTGAGGATTGGGTATTGAGGATTAGGTATTGAGGATTGAATAATGAGGATTGAGGATTGAGGATCGAGGATTGAGGATTGCAGATTGAGTATTGAGGATTGAAGATTGAGGGTTGAGGATTGTGGATTGAGGATAGAGCATTGAGGATTGAGGATTGAGGATTGAGGATTGAAGATTGAGCATTGAGGATTGAAGAGTGAGGATTGAGGATTCAGGATTCAGGATTGAGGATTGAAGATTGAGGATTGGGGATTGAGGATTGACGATTGAGGATTGACTATTGAGGTGTGAGAATTGAGGATTGAGGATTGAAGATTGAGGATTGAGGATTGAAGATTGAGGATTGGGTATTGAGGATTGAAGAATATGGGTTGAGGATTGAGGATTGAGGATTGAGGATTGAGGATTGAAGATTCAGTATTGAGGATCGAAGATTGAGGGTTGAGGATTGAGGATTGAACATTGAGGAATGAGTGCTGGGGGTTGAGTGGTGATAATTGATGTTGGTGGATACAGGTTGGAAGATTGCAGATTGAGTATTGAGTATCGAAAGCTGTGAATTGACGATATTCTATTGAGGATTGAGGCACGACAACTGATTGTTGAGGACTGAGGGCTGAAGATTGAGGATTCAGGATTGAGGATTCAGAATTGAGGTTTGAGGACTGAGGATTTAGGATTGAAGGTTGAGGATTGAGGATTGAGGATTGAAGACTGAGGATTGGGTATTGAGGATTGAACATTGAGGATTGAGGGTTGAGGATTGAGGATTGAGGACTGAAGAATGAGGATTGAGGAAGGAGGATTGAGGATTGAGGATTGAAGATTGAGTATTGAGGATTGAAACCTGACGATTGAGGATTGAGGATTGAGGATTGAGGATTGAGGATTGAGTATTGAGGATTGAAGATTGAGGATTGAGGTCTGAGGATTGAGGATTGAGGATTGAGGATTGAAGATTGAGGATTGGGTGTTGAGGATTGAAGAATGAGGATTGAGGGATGAGGATTGTGGATTGCGGAATGAAGATTGACGATTGGGTATTGAGGATTGAAGAATGAGGATTGAGGATTGAGGACTGAGGATTGAGAATTGAGGATTGAGGATTGAGGATTGAAGATTGAGGATTGGGTATTGAGGATTGTACAATGAGGATTGAGGATTAAGGACTGAGGATTGAGGATTGAGGATTGAAGATTGAGTATTGAGGATTGAAAATTGAGGATTGAGGGTTGAGGATTGAGGATTGGGGATTGAAAATTGAGTATTGAGGATTGAAGATTAAGGATTGGGTGTTGAGTATTGAAGAATGATGATTGAGGGCTGAGGATTGTGGATTGAGCATTGAAGATTGAGGATTGGGTATTGAGGATTGCAGATTGTGTATTGAGGGTTGAAGATTGAGGGTTGTGGATTGAGGTTTGAGGACTGAAGATTGAGGATTGAAGATTGAGTATCGAGGATTGAAGATTGAGGATTTAGGATTGATAAATGAGGTTTGAGGGTGAGGTCTGAGGGTTGAGGATTGAGGTTTGAGGGCTGAGGACTGAGAATTGAGGATTGAGGATTGAGAATGAGGGCTCAGGGTTGAGGATTGAGTTTTGAGGAATGAGGACTGAGGATTGAGGATTGAGAATTGAGGATTGAGGATTGAGGATTGAGGATTGAAGATTGAGGATTGGGTATTGAGGATTGTAGAATGAGGATTGAGGATTGAGGACTGAGGATTGAGGATTGAGGATTGAAGATTGAGTATTGAGGATTGAAAATTGAGGATTGAGTGTTGAGGGTTGAGGATTGAGGGTTGAGGATTGAGTATAGAGGATTGAAGTTTGAGGATTGAGGATTGAGGATTGAGGATCGAGGATTGAAAATTGAGGATTGGGGACTGAGTGTTGAGGGTTGAGTGATGAGAATTGATGTTTGTGGAAAGAAATTTGAAGATTGCAGATTGAGTATTCAGTATTGAAAGCTGTGAATTGATAATATTCTATTGAGCATTGAGGATTGACGTCTGATTGTTCAGGTCTGAGGTCTGAAGATTGAGGATTCAGGATTGAGGATTCAGGATTGAGGTTTGATGGCTGAGGATTGAGGATTGAGGACTGAGGCATGAGGATTGAGGATTGAGTATTGAGGATTGAGGATTGAGGGTTGAGGATTGAGGATTGGGGATTGAAAATTGAGTATTGAGGATTGATGATTGAGGATTGGGTGTGGAGGATTGAAGAATGAGGATTGAGGGCTGAGGATTGTGGATTGAGCATTGAGGATTGACGATTGGGTATTGAGGATTGTAGATTGTGCATTGAGGATTGAAGATTGAGGGTTGTGGATTGGGGTTTGAGGACTGAGGATTGAGGATTTAAGATTGAGTATTGAGGATTGAAGGTTGAGGATTGAGGTCTGTGGATTGAGGATTGAGGATTGAGAATTGAGGATTGAGGATTGAGGATTGAAGTTTGAGGATTGAGGTCTGAGGATTGAGGATTGAGGATTGAAGATTGAGGATTGGGTGTTGAGGATTGAAGAATGAGGATTGAGGGATGAGGATTGTGGATTGCGGATTGAAGATTGACGATTGGGTATTGAGGATTGAAGAATGAGGATTGAGGATTGAGGATTGAGGATTGAGAATTGAGGATTGAGGATTGAGGACTGAAGATTGAGGATTGGGTATTGAAGATTGAGTATTGAGGATTGAAGATTGAGGATTGAGGATTGAGGATTGAGGATCGAGTGTTGAAGATTGAGGATTGGGGACTGAGTGTTGAGGGTTGAATGATGAGAATTGATGTTTGTGGATAGAGACATGAAGATTGCAAATTGAGTATTGAGTATTGATAACTGTGAATTGATTATATTCTATTGATAATTGAGAATTGACAACTGATTGTTGAGGACTGAGTTCTGAAGGTTGAGGTTTCAGGATTGAGGGTTCAGGTTTGAGTTTTGAGGACTGTGGATTGAGGATTGTGGATCGAGGATTGAGGTTTGAGGATTGAGGATTGAGGATTGAAGATTGAGGATTGAAAATAGAGTATTGAGGATTGAAGATCGAGGATTGAGAATTGAGGATTGAGGATTGTGTGTTGAAGATTGAGGATTGGGGACTGAGTGTTGAGGGTTGAATGATGAGAATTGATGTTTGTGGATAGATACTTGAAGATTGCAGATTGAGTATTGAGTATTGAAAACTGTGAATTGATTATATTCTATTGATAATTGAGAATTGACAACTGATTGTTGAGGACTGAGTTCTGAAGGTTGAGGATTCAGGATTGAGGATTCAGGTTTGAGTTTTGAGGACTGAGGATTGATGACTGAGGATCGAGGATTGAGGATTGAGGATTGAGGATTGAGGATTGAAGATTGAGGATTGAGGATTGAGGATTGAAGACTGAGGATTGGGTATTGAGCACTGAACATTGAGGATTGAGGGTTGAGGATTGAGGATTGAGGATTGACGATTGAGGATTGAGGAATGAGGATGAGGGCTGAGGGTTGGGGATTCAGGGTTGAGGTCTGAGGACTGAGGATTGAGGATTGAGAATTGAGGATTGAGGATTGAAAATTGAAGACTGAGGATTGGGTATTGAGTATTGAAGCCTGACGATTGAGGATTGAGAATTGAGGATTGAGGATTGAGGATGGAGTGTTGAAGATTGAGTATTGAGGATTGATGATTGAGGATTGAGGATTGAGGATTGAGGATTGAGTGTTGAGTGTTGAGGTTTGAGTGTTGAATCCTGAGAATTCAGGATATTCTATTGAGTATTTAGAATTTAGGATAGATGGTTGAGTATTGAGGATTGAGGATTGAGGATTGAGGATTGAGTATTGAGGATTGAGGATTGAGGATTGAAGATTGAGGATTAAGGATTGAGGATTGAGGAATGAAGATTGAGGATTGGGTGTTGAGGATTGAAGAATGAGGATTGAGGATTGAGGATTGAGGATCGAGTGTTGAAGATTGTGGATTGGGGACTGAGTGTTGAGGGTTGAATGATGAGAATTGACGTTTGTGGATAGAGATTTGATGATTGCAGATTGAGTATTGAGTATTGAAAACTGTGAATTGACTATATTCTATTGATAATTGAGAATTGACAACTGATTGTTGAGGACTCAGTTCTGAAGGTTGAGGATTCAGGATTGAGGATTCAGGTTTGAGCTTTGAGGACTGAGGATTGAGGATTGAGGATCGAGGATTGAGGATTGAGGATTGAGGATTGAGGATTGAAGATTGAGATTTGGGTATTGCGGATTGAACATTGATGATTGAGGATTGAGGATTCAGGATTGAGGATTGAGGACAGAAGATTGAATATTGATGATTGAAGATTGAGGATTGAGGATTGATGGTTGTGGATTGAGGACGAGGACTGAGAGCTGAGTATTGATGTTTGTGGTCTGAGGATTGAGGATTGAGGTTTGAGAATTGAGGATTGAGGATTGAGGATTGAAGTTTGAGGATTGGGTATTGAGGATTGAAGGATGAGGATTGAGGATTCAGGATTGAGGATTGAAGATTGAGTATTGAGGATTGGAGCCCGACGATTGAGGAATTAGGATTGAGGATTGCGGATTGAGGACGGAGGATTGAAGATTGAGCATTGAGGATTGAAGATTGAGTTTTGAGGTCTGAGGACTGAGGATTGGGGATTGAGTATTGAGGATTGAGGATTGAGGATTGAGGATTGAAGATTGAGGATTGGGTATTGCGGATTGAACATTGAGGATTGAGGATTGAGGATTGAGGATTGAGGATTAAGGACTGAAGATTGAATATTGATGATTGAAGATTGAGGATTGAGGATTGATTGTTGTGGATTGAGGACGAGGACTGAGGGTTGAGTATTGATGTTTAAGGTCTGAGGATTGAGGATTAAGGATTGAGAATTGAGGATGGAGGATTGAGGATTGAAGATTGAGGATTGCGTATTGAGGATTGAAGAATGAGGATTAAGGATTGAGGATTGAGGATTGAGGATTGAAGACTGAGTATTGATGATTGATGGTTGAGGATTGAGGATTGAGGATTGAGGATTGAGGATTGAGGATGGAGGATTGAGGATTGAAGATTGAGTATTGAGGATTGATGATTGAGGATTGAGGATTGAAGATTGAGGATTGAGGATTGATAATTGAGGATTGAGGGTGAGGTCTGAGGGTTGAGGATTGAGGTTTGAGGGCTGAGGACTGAGGACTGAGGATTGAGGATTGAGAATTGAGGATTGAGGATTGAAGATTGAGTATGGAGGACTGAAGATTGAGGATTGAGGATTGATAATTGAGGATTGAGAATGAGGTCTGAGGGTTGAGGATTGAGGTTTGGGGGCTGAGTACTGAGAATTGAGGATTGAGGATTGAGGATTGAAGATTGAGTATTGAGGATTGATGCCTGACGATGGAGGATTGAGGATTGAGTGTTGTGGATTGAGGATGAAGGATTGAAGATTGAGTATTGAGGATTGAAGATCGAGGATTGAGGATTGAGGATTGAGGATTGAGTGTTGAAGATTGAGGATTGGGGACTGAGTGTTGAGGGTTGAATGATGAGGATTGATGTTTGTGGATAGAGATTTGAAGATTGCAGATTGAGTATTGAGTATTGAAAACTGTGAATTGATTATATTCTCTTGAGGATTGAGAATTGACAGCTGATTATTGAGGACTGAGTTCTCAAGGTTGAGGATTCAGGATTGAGGATTCAGCTTTGTGTTTTGAGGACTGTGGATTGAGGATTGAGGATTGAGGATTCAGGATTGAGGATTGAGGATTGAAGACTGAGTATTGAGGATTGAAGCCTGACGATTGAGGATTGAGGATTGAGGATTGAGGATTGAGGACGGAGGATTGAAGATTGAGTATTGGGGATTGAAGTTTGAGGTTTGAGAATTGAGTATTGAGGATTGAGGATTGAGTATTGAGGATTGAGGATTGAGGATTGAGGTTTGAGGATTGAAGAATGAGGATTGAGGATTGAGGATTGAGGATTGAGAATTGAGTATGAGGACTGAGGATTGAGGATTGAGGATTGAGGATTGAGGATTGAGGATTGAAGATTGTGTATTGTGGATTGAGGATTGAGCATTGAGGATGCGGGCTGGTGGTTGAGGGTTAAGGTTTGAGTATTGAATCCTGAGAATTCCGGATATTCTATTGAGTATTGAGAATTGAGTATTGATAGTTGAGTATTGAGGATTGAGGTTTGAGTATTGAGGATTGAGGATTGAGTATTGAAGACTGAATATTGATGATTGTAGATTGAGGATCGAGGATTGAGGGTTGTGGATTGAGGACGAGGACTGAGGGTTGAGTGTTAATGTTTGAGGTCTGTAGATTGAGGATTGAGGATTGAGAATTGAGGATTTAGGATTGAGGATTGAAGATTGCGGATTGGGTGTTGAGGATTGAAGATTGAGGATTGGGTGTTGAGGATTGAGCATTGAGGGTTGAGGATTGAGGATTGAGGATTGAGGATTGAGGATTGGGTATTGAGGATTGTAGAATGAGGATTGAGGATTGAGGATTGAGGATTGAGGATTGAGGATTGAAGACTGAGTATTGAGGATTGAATACTGAGGATTGAGGATTGAGGATTGAGGATTGAGTATTGAGGATTGAGGATTGAGTATAGAGGATTGAAGAATGAGGATTGAGGATTGAGTATTGAGGATTGAGGATTGAAGATTGAGTATTGAGGATTGAAGATTGAGGATTGAGTATTGAGGAATGAGGATTGAGAATTGAGGATTGAGGATTGAGGATAGAAGATTGAGTATTGAGGGTTGAAGATTGGGGATTGAGGATTGATAATTGAGGACTGAGGATGAGGTCTGATGGTTGAGGATTGAGGTTTGAGGGCTGAGGACAGGGAATTGCGGATTGAGGATTGAGAATGAGGGCTGAGGGTTGAGGATTGATGTTTGAGGACTGAGGACTGAGGATTGAGGATAGAGAATTGAGGATTGAGGATTGAGGATTGAAGATTGAATATTGATGATTGAAGATTGAAGACTGAGGATTGATTGTTGTGGATTGAGGACGAGGACTGAGGGTTGAGTATTGATGTTTGAGGTCTGAGGATTGAGGATTGAGGATTGAGGATTGAGGATTGAGGATGAGGGCTGAGGGTTGAGGGTTGAGGTTTGATGACTAAGGACTGAGGATTGAGGTTTGAGAATTGAGGATTGAGGATTGAGGATTGAGGATTGAAGTTTGAGGATTGGGTATTGAGGATTGAAGGATGAGGATTGAGGATTCAGGATTGAGGATTGAAGATTGAGTATTGAGGATTGGAGCCCGACGATTGAGGAATGAGGATTGAGGATTGCGGATTGAGGACGGAGGATTGAAGATTGAGCATTGAGGATTGAAGATTGAGTTTTGAGGTCTGAGGACTGAGGATTGGGGATTGAGTATTGAGGATTGAGGATTGAGGATTGAGGATTGAAGATTGAGGATTGGGTATTGCGGATTGAACATTGAGGATTGAGGATTGAGGATTGAGGATTGAGGATTAAGGACTGAAGATTGAATATTGATGATTGAAGATTGAGGATTGAGGATTGATTGTTGTGGATTGAGGACGAGGACTGAGGGTTGAGTATTGATGTTTAAGGTCTGAGGATTGAGGATTAAGGATTGAGAATTGAGGATGGAGGATTGAGGATTGAAGATTGAGGATTGCGTATTGAGGATTGAAGGATGAGGATTGAGGATTGAGGATTGAGGATTGAGGATTGAAGACTGAGTATTGATGATTGATGGTTGAGGATTGAGGATTGAGGATTGAGGATTGAGGATTGAGGATGGAGGATTGAGGATTGAAGATTGTGTATTGAGGATTGATGATTGAGGATTGAGGATTGAGGATTGAGGATTGAGGATTGAAGATTGAGGTTTGGGGATTGAGGATCGACGATTGGGGATTGAGTATTGAGGATTGAGAATTGAGGATTGATTATTGAAAATTGAGTATTGAGGATTGAAGATTGAGGATTGAGGATTGAGTATTGAGGATTGAGGATGAGGGATGATGGTTGAGGGTTGAGGTTTGAGAACTGAGGACTGAGGATTGAGCATTGAGAATTGAGGATTGAGGATTGAGGATTGAAGATTGAGGATTGGGTATTGAGGATTGAAGGATGAGGATTGAGGATTGAGGATTGAGGATTGAGGATTGAAGATTGAGTATTGAGGAGTGAAGCCTAACGATTGAGGATTGAGGATTGAGGATTGAGGATTGAGGACGGAGGATTGAAGATTGAGTATTGAGGATTGAAGATTGAGTTTTGAGGTTTGAGGACTGAGGATTGAGGATTGAGTATTGAGGATTGAAGACTGAGTATTGATGATTGATGGTTGAGGATTGAGGATTGAGGATTGAGGATTGAGGATTGAGGATGGGGGATTGAGGATTGAGGATTGAAGATTGAGGATTGGGTATTGAGGATTGAAGGATGAGGATTGAGGATTGAGGATTGAGGACTGAGGATTGAAGATTGAGTATTGAGGATTGAAGCCTAACGGTTGAGGATTGAGGATTGAGGATTGAGTATTGAGGACGGTGGATTGAAGATTGAGTATTGAGGATTGAAGATTGAGTTTTGAGGTTTGAGGACTGAGGATTGAGGATTGAGTATTGAGGGTTGAGGATTGAGGATTGAGGATTGAGGATTGAAGATTGAGGATTGGGTATTGCGGATTGAACATTGAGGATTGAGGATTGAGGATTGAGGATTGAGGATTGAGGACTGAATATTGAATATTGATGATTGAAGATTGAGGATTGAGGATTGATTGTTGTGGATTGAGGACGAGGACTGAGGGTTGAGTATTGAGGGTTGAGGATTGAGGATTGAGGATTGAGGATTGAAGATTGAGGATTGGGTATTGCGGATTGAACATTGAGGATTGAAGATTGAGTATTGAGGATTGAAGATTGAGTTTTGAGGTTTGAGGACTGAGGATTGAGGATTGAGTGTTGAGGATTGAGGATTAAGGATTGAGAGTTGAGGATTGAGGATTGAGGATTGAAGATTGAGGATTGTGTATTGAGGATTGAAGAATGAGGATTGAGGATTGAGGATTGAGGATTGAGGATTGAAGACTGAGTATTGATGATTGAAGGTTGAGGATTGAGGATTGATGATTGAGGATTGAGGATTGAGGATTGAGGATTGAAGATTGAGTATTGAGGATTGAAGATTGAGGATTGAGGATTGAGGATTGAGGATTGAGGATTGAGAATTGAGGATTCAGGATTGAGGATTGAAGATTGAGGACTGGGTATTGAGGGTTGAAGAATCAGGATTGAGGATTGAGGATTGAGGATTGAGGATTGAGGATTGAAGACTGAGTATTGAGGATTGAAGGTTGGGGATTGAGGATTCAGGATTAAGGTTTGAGGACTGAGGATTGAGGATTGAGGACTGAGGATTGAGGATTCAGTATTGAGGATTGAAGATTGAGGATTGGGTATTGCGTATTGAACATTGAGGATTGAGGATTGAGGATTGAGGACTGAGGATCGAGGACTGAGGATTGAGGATTGAAGATTGAGGATTGGGGACTGAGGATTGAAGATCGAGGATTGAGGATTGAGGACTGAGGATTGAGGATTGAGGATTGAGGATTGAGGATTGAGGATTGAGGATTGAGGATGAGGGCTGAGGGCTGAGGATTGAGGTTTGAGGACTAAGGACTGGGGATTGAGGTTTGAGAATTGAGGATTGAGGATTGAGGATTGAAGATTGAGGATTGGGTATTGAGGATTGAAGTATGAGGATTGAGGATTCAGGATTGAGGATTGAAGATTGAGTAATGAGGATTGGAGCCTGACGATTGAGGATTGAGGATTGAGGATTGAGTGTTGAAGATTGAGAATTGGGGACTGAGTGTTGCGGGTTGAATGATGAGGATTGATGTTTGTGGATAGAGATTTGAAGATTGCAGATTGAGTATTGAGTATTGAAAACTGTGAATTGATTATATACTCTTGAGGATTGAGAATTGACAGCTGATTATTGAGGACTGAGTTCTGAAGGTTGAGGATTCAGGATTGAGGATTCAGGATTGAGGATTCAGCTTTGTGTTTTGAGGACTGAGGATTCAGGATTGAGGATTGAGGATTGAGGATTGAGGATTGAAGATTGAGGACTGATAGTTGAGTATTGAGGACTAAAGGCTGAGGATTGAAGATTGAGTATTGAGGATTCAGAGTTGAGGTTTGAGGACTGAGGATTGAGGATTGAACATTGAGTATTGAGGACTGAAGGTTGAGGATTGAGGATTGATAATTGAGGATTGAGGGTGAGGTCTGATGGTTGAGGATTGAGGTTTGAGGGCTGAGGACTGAGAATTGAGGATTGAGGATTCAGAATGAGGGCTGAGGGTTGAGGATTGAGGTTTGAGGACTGAGGACTGAGGATTGAGGATTGAGAATTGAGGATTGAGGATTGAGGTCTGAGGATTGAGGATTGAGGATTGAGGGTTGAAGATTGAGTATTGAGGATTGAAGATAGAGGATTGAGGTCTGAGGATTGAGGATTGAGGATTGAAGATTGAGGATTGGGTGTTGAGGATTGAAGAATGAGGATTGAGGGATGAGGATTGTGGATTGCGGATTGAAGATTGACGATTGGGTATTGAGGATTGAAGAATGAGGATTGAGATTTGAGGACTGAGGATTGAGAATTGAGGATTGAGGATTGAGGACTGAAGATTGAGGATTGGGTATTGAGGATTGTACAATGAGGATTGAGGATTGAGGACTGAGGATTGAGGATTGAGGATTGAAGATTGAGTATTGAGGATTGAAAATTGAGGATTCAGGGTTGAGGGTTGAGGATTGAGGATTGAGGATTGAGTATAGAGGATTGAAGTTTGAGGATTGAGGATTGAGGATTGAGGATTGAGGATTGAAAATTGAGGATTGGGGACTGAGTGTTGAGGGTTGAGTGATGAGAATTGATGTTTGTGGCAGGAAATTTGAAGATGGCAGATTGAGTATTGAGTATTGAAAGCTGTGAATTGATAATATTCTATTGAGCATTGAGGATTGACGTCTGATTGTTCAGGTCTGAGGTCTGAAGATTGAGGATTCAGGATTGAGGATTCAGGATTGAGGTTTGATGACTGAGGATTGAGGATTGAGGACTGAGGCATGAGGATTGAGGATTGAGGATTGAGGATTGAGGATTGGAAATTGAGTATTGAGGATTGAAGCCTGACGATTGAGGATTGAGGATACAGGATTGAGGATTGAGGACGGAGGATTGAAGATTGAGTATTGAGGATTGAAGATTGAGGTTTGAGGAATGAGTATTGAGGATTGAGGAATGAGTATTGAGGATTGAGGATTGAGGATTGAGGATTGAAGACGGAGGATTGAAGATTGAGTATTGAGGATTGAAGGTTGAGGTTTGAGCATTGAGTATTTATGATTGAGGATTGAGTATTGAGGATTGAGAATTGAGGATTGAGGATTGAGGATTGAGGATTGAAGAATGAGGATTAAGGATTGAGGATTGGGGATTGAGGATCTAGGATTGGAGATTGATTATTGAGGATTGAAGATTGAGGATTGAGGATTGAGGATTGAGGATTGAGAATTGAGTATGAGGACTGAGGGTTGAGGATTGAGGACTGAGGATTGGGGATTGAGGATTGAATATTGAGTATTGAGGATTGAAGATTGAGGATTGAGGATTCAAGATTGAGGATTGGGTATTGAGGATTGTAGAATGAGGTTTGAGGATTAGGATTGAGGACTGAGGATTGAAGATTGAGTATTGAGGATTGAAGACTGACGATTGAGGATTGAGGATTGAGGATTGAGGATTGAGGATTGAAGATTGAAAATTGAGGATTGAGGATTGAGGATTCAGGATTGAGGATTGAGGATTGAGTATTGAGGATTGAAGATTGAGGATTGAGAATTGAGGATTGAGGATTGATGATTGAAGATTGAGGATTGGGGACTGTGTGTTGAGGGTTGAGTGAAGAGAGTTGATGTTTGTGGATAGAAATTTGAAGATTGCAGATTGAGTATTGAGTATTGAAAACTGTGAATTGATGATATTCTATTGAGGATTGAGGATTGACACCTGATTGTTCAGGTCTGAGGGCTGAAGGTTGAGGATTCAGGATTGAGGATTCAGAATTGAGGTTTGAGGACTCAAGATTGAGGATTGAAGATTGAGGATTGGGGATTGAGGATTGAGGATTGAAGATTGAGGATTGGGTATTGAGGATTGAAGAATGAGTATTGAGGTTTGAGGATTGAGGATTGAGGATTGAGGATTGAAGATTGAGTATTGAGGATTGAAGATTGAGGATTGAGGTCTGAGGATTGAGGATTGAGGATTGAGGATTGAGGATTGAGTATTGAGGATTGAAGATTGAGGATTGAGGTCTGAGGATTGAGGATTGAGGATTGAGGATTGAAGATTGAGGATTGGCTGTTGAGGATTGAAGAATGAGGATTGAGGGATGAGGATTGTGGATTGCGGAATGAAGATTGACGATTGGGTATTGAGGATTGAAGAATGAGGATTGAGGATTGAGGACTGAGGATTGAGAATTGAGGATTGAGGATTGAGGATTGAAGATTGAGGATTGGGTATTGAGGATTGTACAATGAGGATTGAGGATTAAGGACTGAGGATTGAGGATTGAGGATTGAAGATTGAGTATTGAGGATTGAAAATTGAGGATTGAGGGTTGAGGATTAAGGATTGGGGATTGAAAATTGAGTATTGAGTATTGAAGATTAAGGATTGTGTGTTGAGTATTGAAGAATGATGATTGAGGGCTGAGGATTGTGGATTGAGCATTGAAGATTGAGGATTGGGTATTGAGGATTGCAGATTGTGAATTGAGGGTTGAAGATTGAGGGTTGTGGATTGAGGTTTGAGGACTGAGGATTGAGGATTGAAGATTGAGTATCGAGGATTGAAGATTGAGGATTTAGGATTGATAATTGAGGTTTGAGGGTGAGGTCTGAGGGTTGAGGATTGAGGTTTGAGGGCTGAGGACTGAGAATTGAGGATTGAGGATTGAGAATGAGGGCTCAGGGTTGAGGATTGAGTTTTGAGGAATGAGGACTGAGGATTGAGGATTGAGAATTGAGGATTGAGGATTGAGGATTGAGGATTGAAGATTGAGGATTGGGTATTGAGGATTGTAGAATGAGGATTGAGGATTGAGGACTGAGGATTGAGGATTGAGGATTGAAGATTGAGTATTGAGGATTGAAAATTGAGGATTGAGTGTTGAGGGTTGAGGATTGAGGATTGAGGATTGAGTATAGAGGATTGAAGTTTGAGGATTGAGGATTGAGGATTGAGGATCGAGGATTGAAAATTGAGGATTGGGGACTGAGTGTTGAGGGTTGAGTGATGAGAATTGATGTTTGTGGAAAGAAATTTGAAGATTGCAGATTGAGTATTGAGTATTGAAAGCTGTGAATTGATAATATTCTATTGAGTATTGAGGATTGACGTCTGATTGTTCAGGTCTGAGGTCTGAAGATTGAGGATTCAGGATTGAGGATTCAGGATTGAGGTTTGATGACTGAGGATTGAGGATTGAGGACTGAGGCATGAGGATTGAGGATTGAGTATTGAGGATTGAGGATTGAGGGTTGAGGATTGAGGATTGGGGATTGAAAATTGAGTATTGAGGATTGATGATTGAGGATTGGGTGTTGAGGATTCAAGAATGAGGATTGAGGGCTGAGGATTGTGGATTGAGCATTGAGGATTGACGATTGGGTATTGAGGATTGTAGATTGTGCATTGAGGATTGAAGATTGAGGGTTGTGGATTGAGGTTTGAGGACTGAGGATTGAGGATTCAAGATTGAGTATTGAGGATTGAAGGTTGAGGATTGAGGTCTGTGGATTGAGGATTGAGGATTGAGAATTGAGGATTGAGGATTGAGGATTGAAGTTAGAGGATTGGGTATTGAGGATTGGGTATTGAGGATTGAATAATGAGGATTGAGGATTGAGGATTGAGGATTGAGGATTGCAGATTGAGTATTGAGGATTGAAGATTGAGGGTTGAGGATTGAGGATTGAGAATAGAGCATTGAGGATTGAGGATTGAGGATTGAGGATTGAAGATTGAGTATTGAGGATTGAAGAGTGAGGATTGAGGATTGAGGATTGAGGATTGAGGATTGAAGATTGAGGATTGGGGATTGAGGATTGACGATTGAGGATTGAGCATTGAGGAGTGAGAATTGAGGATTGAGGATTGAAGATTGAGGATTGAGGATTGAAGATTGAGGATTGGGTATTGAGGATTGAAGAATGTGGGTTGAGGATTGAGGATTGAGGATTGAGGATTGAGGATTGAAGATTCAGTATTGAGGATCGAAGATTGAGGGTTGAGGATTGAGGATTGAACATTGAGGAATGAGTGCTGGGGGTTGAGTGGTGAAAATTGATGTTCGTGGATACAGGTTGGAAGATTGCAGATTGAGTATTGAGTATCGAAAGCTGTGAATTGACGATATTCTATTGAGGATTGAGGCATGACAACTGATTGTTGAGGACTGAGGGCTGAAGATTGAGGATTCAGGATTGAGGATTCAGAATTGAGGTTTGAGGACTGACGATTGAGGATTGAAGGTTGAGAATTGAGGATTGAGAATTGAAGACTGAGGATTGGGTATTGAGGATTGTACATTGAGGATTGAGGGTTGAGGATTGAGGATTGAGGACTGAAGAATGAGGATTGAGGAATGAGGATTGAGGACTGAGGATTGAAGATTGAGATTTGGGTATTGCGGATTGAACATTGATGACTGAGGATTGAGGATTCAGGATTGAGGATTGAGGACAGAAGATTGAATATTGATGATTGAAGATTGAGGATTGAGGATTGATGGTTGTGGATTGAGGACGAGGACTGAGAGTTGCGTATTGATGTTTGAGGTCTGAGGATTGAGGATTGAGGATTGAGAATTGAGGATTGAGGATTGAGGATTTATGATTGAGGATTGGTTATTGAGGGTTGAAGAATCAGAATTGAGGATTGAGTATTGAGGATTGGGGATTGAAGACTGAGTATTGAGGATTGAAGATTGGGAATTGAGGATTGATGATTCAGGATTGAGGATTGAGGATTGAGGATTGAAGATTGATTATTGTGGACTGAAGATTGAGGATTGAGGATTGAGGATCGAGGATTGAGGATTGAAGATTGAGGATTGGGGATTGACGATTGAGGATTGAGAATTGAGGATTGAAGATTGATGATTGAAGATTGAGGATTGGGGACTGTGTGTTGAGGGTTGAGTGAAGAGAATTGATGTTTGTGGATAGAAATTTGAAGATTGCAGATTGAGTATTGAGTATTGAAAACTGTGAATTGATGATATTCTATTGAGGATTGAGGATTGAGACCTGATTGTTCATGTCTGAGGTCTGAAGATTGAGGATTCAGGATTGAGGATTCAGAATTGAGGTTTGAGGACTGAAGATTGAGGATTGAATATTGAGGATTGAGGATTGAGGATTGAGGATTGAAGATTGAGGATTGGGTATTGAGGATTGAAGAATGAGTATTGAGGATTGAGGATTGAGGATTGAGGATTGAGGATTGAAGATTGAGTATTGAGGATTGAAGATTGAGGATTGAGGTCTGAGGATTGAGGATTGAGGATTGAGGATTGAAGATTGAGTATTGAGGATTGAATATTGAGGATTGAGGTCTGAGGATTGAGGATTGAGGATTGAAGGTTGAGGATTGGGGACTGAGTGTTGAGGGTTGAATGATGAGAATTGATGTTTGTGGATAGAGACATGAAGATTGCAAATTGAGTATTGAGTATTGAAAACTGTGAATTGATGATATTCTATTGAGGATTGAGGATTGACACCTGATTGTTCATGTCTGAGGTCTGAAGATTGAGGATTCAGGATTGAGGATTCAGAATTGAGGTTTGAGGACTGAAGATTGAGGATTGAAGATTGAGGATTGAGGATTGAGGATTGAGGATTGAAGATTGAGGATTGGGTATTGAGGATTGAAGAATGAGTATTGAGGATTGAGGATTGAAGAATGAGGATTGAGGATTGAGGATTGAGGATTGAGAATTGAGGATTGAGGATTGAGGACTGAAGATTGAGGATTGGGTATTGAAGATTGAGTATTGAGGATTGAAGATTGAGGATTGAGGATTGAGGATTGAGGATCGAGTGTTGAAGATTGAGGATTGGGGACTGAGTGTTGAGGGTTGAATGATGAGAATTGATGTTTGTGGATAGAGACATGAAGATTGCAAATTGAGTATTGAGTATTGAAAACTGTGAATTCATTATATTCTATTGATAATTGAGAATTGACAACTGATTGTTGAGGACTGAGTTCTGAAGGTTGAGGTTTCAGGATTGAGGATTCAGGTTTGAGTTTTGAGGACTGAGGATTGATGACTGAGGATCGAGGATTGAGGATTGAAGATTGATTATTGTGGACTGAAGATTGAGGATTGAGGATTGAGGGTCGAGGATTGAGGATTGAAGTTAGAGGATTGGGGATTGACGATTGACGATTGAGGATTGAGTATTGAGGATTGAAAATTGAGGATTGATTATTGAAGATTGAGTATTGAGGATTGAAGATTGAGGATTGAGGATTCAGGTTTGAAGATTGAGGATGAGGGCTGAGGGTTGAGGATTGAGGTTTGAGGACTGAGGACTGAGGATTGAGGATTGAGAATTGACGATTGAGGATTGAGGATTGAAGATTGAGGATTTGGTATTGAGGATTGAAGAATGAGGATTGAGGATTGAGGATTGAGAATTGAGGATTGAAGATTGAGTATTGAGGATTGAAGCCTGACGATTGAGGATTGAGGATTGAGGATTGAGGATTGAAGACGGAGGATTGAAGATTGAGTATTGAGGATTGAAGATTGAGGTTTGAGCATTGAGTATTGATGATTGAGGATTGAGTATTGAGGATTGAGTATTGAGGATTGAAGATTGAGGATTGAGAATTGTGGATTGAGGATTGATGATTGAAGGTTGAGTATTGGGGACTGTGTGTTGAGGGTTGAGTGAAGAGAATTGATGTTTGTGGATAGAAATTTGAAGATTGCAGATTGATTATTGAGTATTGAAAACTGTGAATTGATGATATTCTATTGAGGATTGAGGATTGACACCAGATTGTTCAGGTCTGAGGTCTGAAGATTGAGGATTCAGGAATGAGGATTCAGAATTGAGGTTTGAGGACTGAGGATTGAGGATTGAAGATTGAGGATTGAGGATTGAGGATTGAGGATTGAGGATTGAAGACTGAGGATTGGGTATTGATGATTGAACATTGAGGATTGAGGGTTGAGGATTGAGGATTGAGGATTGACGATTGAGGATTGAGGAATGAGGATGAGGGCTGAGGATTGGGGATTGAGGTTTGAGGTCTGAGGACTGAGGATTGAGGATTGAGAATAGAGGATTGAGGATTGAAGATTGAAGACCGAGGATTGGGTATTGAGGATTGATGCCTGACGATTGAGGATTGAGAATTGAGGATTGATGGTTGAGGATGCAGGATTGAAGATTGAGTATTGAGGATTGAAGATTGAGGACTGAGGATTGAGGATTGAGGATTGAGGGTTGAGTGTTGAGGTTTGAGTATTGAATCCTGAGAATTCAGGATATTCTGTTGAGTATTGAGAATTGAGGATTGATGTTTGAGTATTGAGGATTGGGGATTGAGTATTGAGGATTGAGTATTCAGGATTGAGGATTGAGGATTGAAGATTGAATATTGATGATTGAAGATTGAGGATCGAGGATTGAGTGTTGTGGATTGAGGACGAGGACTGAGGATTGAGGATTGAAGACTGATGATTGGGTATTGAGGATTGAACATTGAGGATTGAGGGTTGAGGATTGAGGATTGAGAATTGAAGAATGAGGATTGAGGAATGAGGATTGAGGATTGAGGATTGAAGATTGAGTATTGAGGATTGAAACCTGACGATTGAGGATTGAGGATTGAGGATTAAGGATAGAGGATGGAGGATTGAAGATTGAGTATTGAGGATTGAAGATTGAGGATTGAGGATTGAGGATTGAGGATCGAGTGTTGAAGATTGAGGATTGGGGACTGAGTGTTGAGGGTTGAATTATGAGAACTGATGTTTGTGGATAGAGATTTGAAGATTGCAGATTGAGTATTGAGTATTGAAAGCTGTGAATTGAATATATTCTATTGATAATTGAGAATTGACAACTGATTGTTGAGGACTGAGTTCTGAAGGTTGAGGATTCAGGATTGAGGATTCAGGTTTGAGTTTTGTGGACTGAGGATTGAGGAGTGAGGATCGAGGATTGAGGATTGAGGATTGAGGATTGAGGATTGAAGATTGAGTATTGAGGATTGAAAATTGAGGATTGAGGGTTGAGGATTGAGGATTGGGGATTGCAAATTGAGTATTGAGGATTGAAGATTGAGGATTGGGTGTTGAGTATTGAAGAATGAGGATTGAGGGCTGAGGATTGTGGATTGAGCATTGAAGATTGAGGATTGGGTATTGAGGATTGCAGATTGTGTATTGAGGATTGAAGATTGAGGGTTGTGGGTTCAGGTTTGAAGACTGAGGATTGAGGATTGAAGATTGAGTATAGAGGATTGAAGATTGAGGATTTAGGATTGATAATTGAGGTTTGATGGTGAGGTGTGAGCGTTGAGGATTGAGGTTTGAGGGCTTAGGTCTGAGAATTGAGGATTGAGGATTGAGAATGAGGGCTGAGGGTTGAGGATTGAGGTTTGAGGACTGAGGACTGAGGATTGAGGATTGAGGACTGAGGATTGGAAATTGAGTATTGAGGATTGAAGCCTGACGATTGAGGATTGAGGATTCAGGATTGAGAATTGAGGACGGAGGATTGAAGATTGAGTATTGAGGATTGAAGATTGAGGTTTGAGGATTGAGTATTGAGGATTGAGGAATGAGTATTGAGGATTGAGGATTGAGGATTGAGGATTGAGGATTGAGGAATGAGGATTAAGGATTGAGGATTGGGGATTGAGGATCTAGGATTGGAGATTGATTATTGATGATTGAAGATTGAGTATTGAGTATTGAGGATTGAGGATTGAGAATTGAGTATGAGGACTGAGGGTAAAGGATTGAGGATTGAGGATTGAGGGTTGAGGATTGAAGATTGTGTATTGTGGATTGAATATTGAGGATTGAGGATTGAGGATTGAGGATTGAGGATTGAGGATGAGGGCTGATGGTTGAGGGTTAAGGTTTGAGTATCGAATCCTGAGAATTCAGGATATTCTATTGAGTATCGAGAATTGAGAATTGATAGTTGAGTATTGAGGATTGAGGTTTGAGTATTGAGGATTGAGGATTGAGTATTGAAGACTGAATATTGATGCTTGTAGATTGAGGATCGAGGATTGAGAGTTGTGGATTGAGGACGAAGACTGAGGGTTGAGTGTTGATGTTTGAGGTCTGTAGACTGAGGATTGAGGATTGAGAATTGAGGATTTAGGATTGAGGATTGAAGATTGAGGATTGGGTGTTGAGGATTGAAGAATGAGGATTGAGAATTGAGGATTGAGGATTGAGGATTGAAGATTGAGTATTGAGGATTGAAGGTTGAGGATTGAGGTCGGTGGATTGAGGATTGAGGATAGAGCATTGAGGATTGAGGATTGAGGATTGAGGATTCAGGATTGAGGATTCAGGATTGAGGATCGAGGATTGAGGATTGAGTATTGAGGATTGAAGATTGAGGATTGAGAATTGAGTATTGAGGATTGATGATTGAAGATTGAGGATTGGGGACTGTGTGTTGAGGGTTGAGTGAAGAGAATTGATGTTTGTGGATAGAAATTTGAAGATTGCAGATTGAGTATAGAGTATTGAAAGCTGTGAATTGATGATATTCTATTGAGGATTGAGGATTGACACCTGAATGTTCAGGTCTGAGGTCTGAAGATTGAGGATTCAGGATTGAGGATTCAGAATTGAGGTTTGAGGACTGAGAATTGAGGATTGAAGATTGAGGACTGAGGATTGAGGATTGAGGATTGAAGACAGAGGATTGGGTATTGATGATTGAACACTGAGGATTGAGGGTTGAGGATTGAGGATTGAGGATTGACGATTGAGGATTGAGGAATGAGGATGAGGGCTGAGGATTGGGGATTGAGGTTTGAGGTCTGAGGACTGAGGATTGAGGATTGAGAATAGAGGATTGAGGATTGAAGATTGAAGACCGAGGATTGGGTATTGAGGATTGATGCCTGACGATTGAGGATTGAGAATTGAGGATTGATGGTTGAGGATGCAGGATTGAAGATTGAGTATTGAGGATTGAAGATTGAGGACTGAGGATTGAGGATTGAGGATTGAGGGTTGAGTGTTGAGGTTTGAGTATTGAATCCTGAGAATTCAGGATATTCTGTTGAGTATTGAGAATTGAGGATTGATGTTTGAGTATTGAGGATTGGGGATTGAGTATTGAGGATTGAGTATTCAGGATTGAGGATTGAGGATTGAAGATTGAATATTGATGATTGAAGATTGAGGATCGAGGATTGAGTGTTGTGGATTGAGGACGAGGACTGAGGATTGAGGATTGAAGACTGATGATTGGGTATTGAGGATTGAACATTGAGGATTGAGGGTTGAGGATTGAGGATTGAGAATTGAAGAATGAGGATTGAGGAATGAGGATTGAGGATTGAGGATTGAAGATTGAGTATTGAGGATTGAAACCTGACGATTGAGGATTGAGGATTGAGGATTAAGGATAGAGGATGGAGGATTGAAGATTGAGTATTGAGGATTGAAGATTGAGGATTGAGGATTGAGGATTGAGGATCGAGTGTTGAAGATTGAGGATTGGGGACTGAGTGTTGAGGGTTGAATTATGAGAACTGATGTTTGTGGATAGAGATTTGAAGATTGCAGATTGAGTATTGAGTATTGAAAGCTGTGAATTGAATATATTCTATTGATAATTGAGAATTGACAACTGATTGTTGAGGACTGAGTTCTGAAGGTTGAGGATTCAGGATTGAGGATTCAGGTTTGAGTTTTGTGGACTGAGGATTGAGGAGTGAGGATCGAGGATTGAGGATTGAGGATTGAGGATTGAGGATTGAAGATTGAGTATTGAGGATTGAAAATTGAGGATTGAGGGTTGAGGATTGAGGATTGGGGATTGCAAATTGAGTATTGAGGATTGAAGATTGAGGATTGGGTGTTGAGTATTGAAGAATGAGGATTGAGGGCTGAGGATTGTGGATTGAGCATTGAAGATTGAGGATTGGGTATTGAGGATTGCAGATTGTGTATTGAGGATTGAAGATTGAGGGTTGTGGGTTCAGGTTTGAAGACTGAGGATTGAGGATTGAAGATTGAGTATAGAGGATTGAAGATTGAGGATTTAGGATTGATAATTGAGGTTTGATGGTGAGGTGTGAGCGTTGAGGATTGAGGTTTGAGGGCTTAGGTCTGAGAATTGAGGATTGAGGATTGAGAATGAGGGCTGAGGGTTGAGGATTGAGGTTTGAGGACTGAGGACTGAGGATTGAGGATTGAGGACTGAGGATTGGAAATTGAGTATTGAGGATTGAAGCCTGACGATTGAGGATTGAGGATTCAGGATTGAGAATTGAGGACGGAGGATTGAAGATTGAGTATTGAGGATTGAAGATTGAGGTTTGAGGATTGAGTATTGAGGATTGAGGAATGAGTATTGAGGATTGAGGATTGAGGATTGAGGATTGAGGATTGAGGAATGAGGATTAAGGATTGAGGATTGGGGATTGAGGATCTAGGATTGGAGATTGATTATTGATGATTGAAGATTGAGTATTGAGTATTGAGGATTGAGGATTGAGAATTGAGTATGAGGACTGAGGGTAAAGGATTGAGGATTGAGGATTGAGGGTTGAGGATTGAAGATTGTGTATTGTGGATTGAATATTGAGGATTGAGGATTGAGGATTGAGGATTGAGGATTGAGGATGAGGGCTGATGGTTGAGGGTTAAGGTTTGAGTATCGAATCCTGAGAATTCAGGATATTCTATTGAGTATCGAGAATTGAGAATTGATAGTTGAGTATTGAGGATTGAGGTTTGAGTATTGAGGATTGAGGATTGCGTATTGAAGACTGAATATTGATGCTTGTAGATTGAGGATCGAGGATTGAGAGTTGTGGATTGAGGACGAAGACTGAGGGTTGAGTGTTGATGTTTGAGGTCTGTAGACTGAGGATTGAGGATTGAGAATTGAGGATTTAGGATTGAGGATTGAAGATTGAGGATTGGGTGTTGAGGATTGAAGAATGAGGATTGAGAATTGAGGATTGAGGATTGAGGATTGAAGATTGAGTATTGAGGATTGAAGGTTGAGGATTGAGGTCGGTGGATTGAGGATTGAGGATAGAGCATTGAGGATTGAGGATTGAGGATTGAGGATTCAGGATTGAGGATTCAGGATTGAGGATCGAGGATTGAGGATTGAGTATTGAGGATTGAAGATTGAGGATTGAGAATTGAGTATTGAGGATTGATGATTGAAGATTGAGGATTGGGGACTGTGTGTTGAGGGTTGAGTGAAGAGAATTGATGTTTGTGGATAGAAATTTGAAGATTGCAGATTGAGTATAGAGTATTGAAAGCTGTGAATTGATGATATTCTATTGAGGATTGAGGATTGACACCTGAATGTTCAGGTCTGAGGTCTGAAGATTGAGGATTCAGGATTGAGGATTCAGAATTGAGGTTTGAGGACTGAGAATTGAGGATTGAAGATTGAGGACTGAGGATTGAGGATTGAGGATTGAAGACTGAGGATTGGGTATTGATGATTGAACACTGAGGATTGAGGGTTGAGGATTGAGGATTGAGGATTGACGATTGAGGATTGAGGAATGAGGATGAGGGCTGAGGATTGGGGATTGAGGTTTGAGGTCTGAGGACTGAGGATTGAGGATTGAGAATTGAGGATTGAGCATTGAAGATTGAAGACCGAGGATTGCGTATTGAGGATTGATGCCTGACGATTGAGGATTGAGAATTGATGATTGAGGGTTGAGGATGCAGGATTGAAGATTGAGTATTGAGGATTGAAGATTGAGGATTGAGGATTGTAGAATGAGGTTTGAGGATTGAGGCCTGAGGATTGAGGATTGAGGATTGAAGATTGAGTATTGAGGATTGAAAATTGAGGATTGAGTGTTGAGTGTTGAGGATTGAGGATTGAGGATTGAGTATAGAGGATTGAAGTTTGAGGATTGAGGATTGAGGATTGAGGATTGAGGATTGAAAATTGAGGATTGGGGACTGAGTGTTGAGGGTTGAGTGATGAGAATTCATGTTTGTGTAAAGAAATTTGAAGATTGCAGATTGAGTATTGAGTATTGAAAGCTGTGAATTGATAATATTCTATTGAGCATTGAGGATTGACGTCTGATTGTTCAGGTCTGAGGTCTGAAGATTGAGGATTCAGGATTGAGGATTCAGGATTGCGGTTTGATGACTGAGGATTGAGGATTGAGGACTGAGGCATGAGGATTGAGGATTGAGGATTGAGGATTGAGGATTGAGGGTTGAGGATTGAGGATTGGGGATTGAAAATTGAGTATTGTGGATTGATGATTGAGCATTGGGTGTTGAGGATCGAAGAATGAGGTTTGAGGACTGAGGATTGAGGATTCAAGATTGAGTATTGAGGATTGAAGATTGAGGATTTAGGATTGATAATTGAGGTATGAGGGTGAGGTCTGAGGGTTGAGGATTGAGGTTTGAGGGCTGAGGACTGAGAATTGAGGATTGAGGATTGAGAATGAGGGCTGAGAGTTGAGGATTGAGGTTTGAGGACTGAGGACTGAGGATTGAGGATTGAGAATTGAGGATTGAGGATTGAGGATTGAATATTGAGGATTGGGTATTGAGGATTGAGGAATGAGGACTGCGGATTGAGGATTGAGGACTGAAAACTGTGAATTGATTATATTCTATTGATAATTGAGAAATGACAACTGATTGTTGAGGACTGAGTTCTGAAGGTTGAGGATTCAGGATTGAGGATTCAGGTTTGAGTTTTGAGGATTGAAGATTGAGGATTGGGGATTGAGGACTGACGATTGAGGATTGAGTATTGAGGAGTGAGAATTGAGGATTGAGGATTGAAGATTGAGGATTGAGGATTGAAGATTGAGGATTGGGTATTGAGGATTGAAGAATGTGGGTTGAGGATTGAGGATTGAGGATTGAGGATTAAGGATTGAAGATTCAGTATTGAGGATCGAAGATTGAGGGTTGAGGATTGAGGATTGAACATTGAGGAATGAGTGCTGGGGGTTGAGTGGTGAAAATTGATGTTTGTGGATACATGTTGGAAGATTGCAGATTGAGTATTGAGTATCGAAAGCTGTGAATTGAGGATATTCTATTGAGGATTGAGGCATGACAACTGATTGTTGAGGACTGAGGGCTGAAGATTGAGGATTCAGGATTGAGGATTCAGAATTGAGGTTTGAGGGCTGAGGATTGAGGATTGAAGGTTGAGGATTGAGGATTGAGGATTGAAGACTGAGGATTGGGTATTGAGGATTGAACATTGAGGATTGAGGGTTGAGGATTGAGGATTGAGGACTGAAGAATGAGGATTGAGGAATGAGGATTGAGGATTGAGGATTGAAGATTGAGTATTGAGGATTGAAACCTGACGATTGAGGATTGAGGATTGAGGATTAAGGATTGAGAATGGAGGATTGAAGATTGAGTATTGAGGATTGAAGATTGAGGATTGAGGGTTGAGGATTGAGGATTGAGGATTGACGATTGAGGATTGAGGAATGAGGATGAGGGCTGAGGGTTGGGGATTCAGGTTTGAGGTCTGAGGACTGAGGATTGAGGATTGAGAATTGAGGATTGAGGATTGAAAATTGAAGACTGAGGATTGGGTATTGAGTATTGAAGCCTGACGATTGAGGATTGAGAATTGAGAATTGAGGATTGAGGATGGAGTGTTGAAGATTGAGGATTGGGGACTGAGTGTTGAGGGTTGAATGATGAGAATTGACGTTTGTGGATAGAGATTTGAAGATTGCAGATTGAGTATTGAGTATTGAAAACTGTGAATTGACTATGTTCTATTGATAATTGAGAATTGACAACTGATTGTTGAGGACTCAGTTCAGAAGGTTGAGGATTCAGGATTGAGGATTCAGGTTTGAGCTTTGAGGACTGAGGATTGAGGATTGAGGATCGAGGATTGAGGATTGAGGATTGAGGATTGAGGATTGAAGATTGAGATTTGGGTATTGCGGATTGAACATTGATGACTGAGGATTGAGGATTCAGGATTGAGGATTGAGGACAGAAGATTGAATATTCATGATTGAAGATTGAGGATTGAGGATTGGTGGTTGTGGATTGAGGACGAGGACTGAGAGTTGAGTATTGATGTTTGAGGTCTGAGGATTGAGGATTGAGGATTGAGAATTGAGGATTGAGGATTGAGGATTTATGATTGAGGATTGGGTATTGAGGGTTGAAGAATCAGAATTGAGGATTGAGTATTGAGGATTGGGGATTGAAGGCTGAGTATTGAGGATTGAAGATTGGGGATTGAGGATTGAGGATTCAGGATTGAGGATTGAGGATTGAGGATTGAAGATTGATTATTGTGGACTGAAGATTGAGGATTGAGGATTGAGGATCGAGGATTGAGGATTGAAGATTGAGGATTGGGGATTGACGATTGAGGATTGAGAATTGAGGATTGAGGATTGATGATTGAAGATTGAGGATTGGGGACTGTGTGTTGAGGGTTGAGTGAAGAGAATTGATGTTTATGGATAGAAATTTGAAGATTGCAGATTGAGTATTGAGTATTGAAAACTGTGAATTGATGATATTCTATTGAGGATTGAGGATTGACACCTGATTGTTAAGGTCTGAGGTCTGAAGATTGAGGATTCAGGATTGAGGATTCAGAATTGAGGTTTGAGGACTGAAGATTGAGGATTGAAGATTGAGGATTGAGGATTGAGGATTGAGGATTGAAGATTGAGGATTGGGTATTGAGGATTGAAGAATGAGTATTGAGGATTGAGGATTGAGGATTGAGGATTGAGGATAGAAGATTGAGTATTGAGGGTTGAAGATTGAGGATTGAGGTCTGAGGATTGAGGATTGAGGATTGAGGATTGAAGATTGAGTATTGAGGATTGAAGATTGAGGATTGAGTTCTGAGGATTGAGGATTGAGGATTGAAGATTGAGGATTGGGTGTTGAGGATTGAAGAATGAGGATTGAGGGATGAGGATTGTGGATTGCGGATTGAAGATTGACGATTGGGTATTGAGGATTGAAGAATGAGGATTGAGGATTGAAGACTGAGGATCGGGTATTGAGCATTGAACATTGAGGATTGAGGGCTGAGGATTGAGGATTGAGGATTGACGATTGAGGATTGAGGAATGAGGATGAGGGCTGACGGCTGGGGATTCAGGTTTGAGGTCTGAGGACTGAGGATTGAGGATTGAGAATTGAGGATTGAGGATTGAAAATTGAAGACTGAGGATTGGGTATTGAGTATTGAAGCCTGACGATTGAGGATTGAGAATTGAGGATTGAGGATTGAGGATGGAGTGTTGAAGATTGAGGATTGGGGACTGAGTGTTGAGGGTTGAATGATGAGAATTGACGTTTGTGGATAGAGATTTGAAGATTGCAGATTGAGTATTGAGTATTGAAAACTGTGAATTGACTATATTCTATTGATAATTGAGAATTGACAACTGATTGTTGAGGACTCAGTTCTGAAAGTTGAGGATGCAGGATTGAGGATTCAGGTTTGAGCTTTGAGGACTGAGGATTGAGGATTGAGGATTGAGGATTGAGGTTTGAAGATTGAGTATTGAGGATTGAAGATTGAGGATTGAGGTCTGAGGATTGAGGATTGAGGATTGAGGATTGAAGATTGAGTATTGAGGATTGAAGATTGAGGATTGAGGTCTGAGGATTGAGGATTGAGGATTGAAGATTGAGGATTGGGTGTTGAGGATTGAAGAATGAGGATTGAGGGATGAGGATTGTGGATTGCGGATTGAAGATTGACGATTGGGTATTGAGGATTGAAGAATGAGGATTGAGGATTGAGGATTGAGGATTGAGAATTGAGGATTGAGGATTGAGTACTGAAGATTGAGGATTGGGTATTGAAGATTGAGTATTGAGGATTGAAGATTGAGGATTGAGGATTGAGGATTGAGGATCGAGTGTTGAAGATTGAGGATTGGGGACTGAGTGTTGAGGGTTGAATGATGAGAATTGATGTTTCTGGATAGAGACATGAAGATTGCAAATTGAGTATTGAGTATTGAAAACTGTGAATTGATTATATTCTATTGATAATTGAGAATTGACAACTGATTGTTGAGGACTGAGTTCTGAAGGTTGAGGATTCAGGATTGAGGATTCAGGTTTGAGTTTTGAGGACTGAGGATTGAGGATTGAGGATCGAGGATTGAGGATTGAGGATTGAGGATTGAGGATTGAAGATTGAGGATTGAAAATAGAGTATTGAGGATTGAAGATTGAGGATTGAGAATTGAGGATTGAGGATTGTGTGTTGAAGATTGAGGATTGGGGACTGAGTGTTGAGGGTTGAATGATGAGAATTGATGTTTGTGGATAGATACTTGAAGATTGCAGATTGAGTATTGAGTATTGAAAACTGTGATTTGATTATATTCTATTGATAATTGAGAATTGACAACTGATTGTTGAGGACTGAGTTCTGAATGTTGAGGATTCAGGATTGAGGATTCAGGTTTGAGTTTTGAGGACTGAGGATTGATGATTGAGGATCGAGGATTGAGGATTGAGGATTGAGGATTGAGGATTGAAGATTGAGGAGTGAGGACTGAGGATTGAAGATTGAGTATTGAGGATTGAAGACTGGCGATTGAGGATTGAGGATTGAAGATTGAGGGTTGAAGATTGAGGATTGAGGATTGAGGATTGAGGATTGAAGATTGAGGATAGGGTATTGAGGATTGAAGAATGAGTATTGAGGATTGAGGATTGAGGATTGAGGATTGAGGATTGAAGATTGAGTATTGAGGATTGAAGATTGAGGATTGAGGTCTGAGGATTGAGGATCGAGGATTGAGGATTGAAGATTGAGTATTGAGGATTGAAGATTGAGGATTGAGGTCTGAGGATTGAGGATTGTGGATTGAAGATTGAGGATTGGGTGTTGAGGATTGAAGAATGAGGATTGAGGGATGAGGATTGTGGATTGCGGAATGAAGATTGACGATTGGGTATTGAGGATTGAAGAATGAGGATTGAGGATTGAGGACTGAGGATTGAGAATTGAGGATTGAGGATTGAGGATTGAAGATTGAGGATTGGGTATTGAGGATTGTACAATGAGGATTGAGGATTAAGGACTGAGGATTGAGGATTGAGGATTGAAGATTGAGTATTGAGGATTGAAAATTGAGGATTGAGGGTTGAGGATTGAGGATTGGGGATTGAAAATTGAGTATTGAGGATTGAAGATTAAGGATTGGGTGTTGAGTATTGAAGAATGATGATTGAGGGCTGAGGATTGTGGATTGAGCATTGAAGATTGAGGATTGGGTATTGAGGATTGCAGATTGTGTATTGAGGGTTGAAGATTGAGGGTTGTGGATTGAGGTTTGAGGACTGAGGATTGAGGATTGAAGATTGAGTATCGAGGATTGAAGATTGATGATTTAGGATTGATAATTGAGGTTTGAGGGTGAGGTCTGACGGTTGAGGATTGAGGTTTGAGGGCTGAGGACTGAGAATTGAGGATTGAGGTTTGAGAATGAGGGCTCAGGGTTGAGGATTGAGTTTTGAGGACTGAGGACTGAGGATTGAGGATTGAGAATTGAGGATTGAGGATTGAGGATTGAGGATTGAAGATTGAGGATTGGGTATTGAGGATTGTAGAATGAGGATTGAGGATTGAGAACTGAGGATTGAGGATTGAGGATTGAAGATTGAGTATTGAGGATTGAAAATTGAGGGTTGAGTGTTGAGGGTTGAGGATTGAGGATTGAGGATTGAGAATAGAGGATTGAAGTTTGAGGATTGAGGATTGAGGATTGAGGATTGAGGATTGAAAATTGAGGATCGGGGACTGAGTGTTGAGGGTTGAGTGATGAGAATTCATGTTTGTGGAAAGAAATTTGAAGATTGCAGATTGAGTATTTAGTATTGAAAGTTGTGAATTGATAATATTCTATTGAGCATTGAGGATTGACGTCTGATTGTTCAGGTCTGAGGTCTGAAAATTGAGGATTCAGGATTGAGGATTCAGGATTGAGGTTTGATGACTGAGGATTGAGGATTGAGGACTGAGGCATGAGGATTGAGGATTGAGGATTGAGGATTGAGGATTGAGGGTTGAGGATTGAGGATTGAGGATTGAGAATTGAGGATTGAGGATTGAAAATTGAAGACTGAGGATTGGGTATTGAGTATTGAAGCCTGACGATTGAGGATTGAGAATTGAGGATTGAGGATTGAGGATGGAGTGTTGAAGATTGAGGATTGGGGACTGAGTGTTGAGGGTTGAATGATGAGAATTGACGTTTGTGGATAGAGATTTGAAGATTGCAGATTGAGTATTGAGTATTGAAAACTGTGAATTGACTATGTTCTATTGATAATTGAGAATTGACAACTGATTGTTGAGGACTCAGTTCTGAAAGTTGAGGATTCAGGATTGAGGATTCAGGTTTGAGCTTTGAGGACTGAGGATTGAGGATTGAGGATCGAGGATTGAGGATTGAGGATTGAGGATTGAGGATTGAAGATTGAGATTTGGGTATTGCGGATTGAACATTGATGACTGAGGATTGAGGATTCAGGATTGAGGATTGAGGACAGAAGATTGAATATTGATGATTGAAGATTGAGGATTGAGGATTGATGGTTGTGGATTGAGGACGAGGACTGAGAGTTGAGTATTGATGTTTGAGGTCTGAGGATTGAGGATTGATGATTGAGAATTGAGGATTGAGGATTGAGGATTTATGATTGAGGATTGGTTATTGAGGGTTGAAGAATCAGAATTGAGGATTGAGTATTGAGGATTGGGGATTGAAGACTGAGTATTGAGGATTGAAGATTGGGGATTGAGGATTGAGGATTCAGGATTGAGGATTGAAGATTGAGGATTGAAAATAGAGTATTGAGGATTGAAGATCGAGGATTGAGAATTGAGGATTGAGGATTGTGTGTTGAAGATTGAGGATTGGGGACTGAGTGTTGAGGGTTGAATGATGAGAATTGATGTTTGTGGATAGATACTTGAAGATTGCAGATTGAGTATTGAGTATTGAAAACTGTGAATTGATTATATTCTATTGATAATTGAGAATTGACAACTGATTGTTGAGGACTGAGTTCTGAAGGTTGAGGAATCAGGATTGAGGATTCAGGTTTGAGTTTTGAGGACTGAGGATTGATGACTGAGGATCGAGGATTGAGGATTGAGGATTGAGGATTGAGGATTGAAGATTGAGGATTGAGGATTGAGGATTGAAGACTGAGGATTGGGTATTGAGTATTGAAGCCTGACGATTGAGGATTGAGAATTGAGGATTGAGGATTGAGGATGGAGTTTTGAAGATTGAGTATTGAGGATTGACGATTGAGGATTGAGGATTGAGGATTGAGGATTGAGTGTTGAGTGTTGAGGTTTGAGTGTTGAATCCTGAGAATTCAGGATATTCTATTGAGTATTTAGAATTGAGGATAGATGGTTGAGTATTGAGGATTGAGGATTGAGGATTGAGGATTGAGTATTGAGGATTGAGGATTGAGGATTGAAGATTGAGGATTAAGGATTGAGGATTGAGGAATGAAGATTGAGGATTGGGAGTTGAGGATTGAAGAATGAGGATTGAGGATTGAGGATTGAGGATCGAGTGTTGAAGATTGTGGATTGGGGACTGAGTGTTGAGGGTTGAATGATGAGAATTGACGTTTGTGGATAGAGATTTGAAGATTGCAGATTGAGTATTGAGTATTGAAAACTGTGAATTGACTATATTCTATTGATAATTGAGAATTGACAACTGATTGTTGAGGACTCAGTTCTGAAGGTTGAGGATTCAGGATTGAGGATTCAGCTTTGAGCTTTGAGGACTGAGGATTGAGGATTGAGGATCGAGGATTGAGGATTGGGGATTGCAAATTGAGTATTGAGGATTGAAGATTGAGGATTGGGTGTTGAGTATTGAAGAATGAGGATTGATGGCTGAGGATTGTGGATTGAGCATTGAAGATTGAGGATTGGGTATTGAGGATTGCAGATTGTGTATTGAGGATTGAAGATTGAGGGTTGTGGGTTCAGGTTTGAAGACTGAGGATTGAGGATTGAAGATTGAGTATTGAGGATTGAAGATTGAGGATTTAGGATTGATAATTGAGGTTTGATGGTGAGGTGTGAGCGTTGAGGATTGAGGTTTGAGGGCTTAGGTCTGAGAATTGAGGATTGAGGATTGAGAATGAGGGCTGAGGGTTGAGGATTGAGGTTTGAGGACTGTGGACTGAGGATTGAGGATTGAGGACTGAGGATTGGAAATTGAGTATTGAGGATTGAAGCCTGACGATTGAGGATTGAGGATTCAGGATTGAGGATTGAGGACGGAGGATTGAAGATTGAGTATTGAGGATTGAAGATTGAGGTTTGAGGATTGAGTATTGAGGATTGAGGAATGAGTATTGAGGATTGAGGATTGAGGATTGAGGATTGAGGATTGAGGAATGAGGATTAAGGATTGAGGATTGGGGATTGAGGATCTAGGATTGGAGATTGATTATTGATGATTGAAGATTGAGTATTGAGTATTGAGGATTGAGGATTGAGAATTGAGTATGAGGACTGAGGGTAAAGGATTGAGGATTGAGGATTGAGGGTTGAGGATTGAAGATTGTGTATTGTGGATTGAATATTGAGGATTGAGGATTGAGGATTGAGGATTGAGGATTGAGGATGAGGGCTGATGGTTGAGGGTTAAGGTTTGAGTATCGAATCCTGAGAATTCAGGATATTCTATTGAGTATCGAGAATTGAGAATTGATAGTTCAGTATTGAGGATTGAGGTTTGAGTATTGAGGATTGAGGATTGAGTATTGAAGACTGAATATTGATGCTTGTAGATTGAGGATCGAGGATTGAGAGTTGTGGATTGAGGACGAAGACTGAGGGTTGAGTGTTGATGTTTGAGGTCTGTAGACTGAGGATTGAGGATTGAGAATTGAGGATTTAGGATTGAGGATTGAAGATTGAGGATTGGGTGTTGAGGATTGAAGAATGAGGATTGAGAATTGAGGATTGAGGATTGAGGATTGAAGATTGAGTATTGAGGATTGAAGATTGAGGACTGAGGATTGAGGATTGAGGATTGAGGGTTGAGTGTTGAGGTTTGAGTATTGAATCCTGAGAATTCAGGATATTCTGTTGAGTATTGAGAATTGAGGATTGATGTTTGAGTATTGAGGATTGGGGATTGAGTATTGAGGATTGAGTATTCAGGATTGAGGATTGAGGATTGAAGATTGAATATTGATGATTGAAGATTGAGGATCGAGGATTGAGTGTTGTGGATTGAGGACGAGGACTGAGGATTGAGGATTGAAGACTGATGATTGGGTATTGAGGATTGAACATTGAGGATTGAGGGTTGAGGATTGAGGATTGAGAATTGAAGAATGACGATTGAGGAATGAGGATTGAGGATTGAGGATTGAAGATTGAGTATTGAGGATTGAAACCTGACGATTGAGGATTGAGGATTGAGGATTAAGGATAGAGGATGGAGGATTGAAGATTGAGTATTGAGGATTGAAGATTGAGGATTGATGATTGAGGATTGAGGACTGAGGATTAAAGATTGAGTATTGAGGATTGAAGATTGAGGATTGATGATTGAGGATTGAGGATTGGGGATTCAGGACTGAGGATTGAGGATTGAGTATTGAAGATTGAGGATTGATGATTGAATATTGATGATTGAAGATTGAGGATTGAGGATTGAGTGTTGTGGATTGAGGACGAGGACTGAGGGTTGAGTATTGATGTTTGAGGTCTGAGGATTGAGGATTGAGGATTGAGAATTGAGGATTTAGGATTGAGGATTGAAGATTGAGGATTGGGTGTTGAGGATTGAAGAATGAGGATTGAGAATTGAGGATTGAGGATTGAGGATTGAAGATTGAGTATTGAGGATTGAAGGTTGAGGATTGAGGTCGGTGGATTGAGGATTGAGGATAGAGCATTGAGGATTGAGGATTGAGGATTGAGGATTCAGGATTGAGGATTCAGGATTGAGGATCGAGGATTGAGGATTGAGTATTGAGGATTGAAGATTGAGGATTGAGAATTGAGTATTGAGGATTGATGATTGAAGATTGAGGATTGGGGACTGTGTGTTGAGGGTTGAGTGAAGAGAATTGATGTTTGTGGATAGAAATTTGAAGATTGCAGATTGAGTATAGAGTATTGAAAGCTGTGAATTGATGATATTCTATTGAGGATTGAGGATTGACACCTGAATGTTCAGGTCTGAGGTCTGAAGATTGAGGATTCAGGATTGAGGATTCAGAATTGAGGTTTGAGGACTGAGAATTGAGGATTGAAGATTGAGGACTGAGGATTGAGGATTGAGGATTGAAGACTGAGGATTGGGTATTGATGATTGAACACTGAGGATTGAGGGTTGAGGATTGAGGATTGAGGATTGACGATTGAGGATTGAGGAATGAGGATGAGGGCTGAGGATTGGGGATTGAGGTTTGAGGTCTGAGGACTGAGGATTGAGGATTGAGAATTGAGGATTGAGCATTGAAGATTGAAGACCGAGGATTGCGTATTGAGGATTGATGCCTGACGATTGAGGATTGAGAATTGATGATTGAGGGTTGAGGATGCAGGATTGAAGATTGAGTATTGAGGATTGAAGATTGAGGATTGAGGATTGTAGTATGAGGATTGAGGATTGAGGACTGAGGATTGAGGATTGAGGATTGAAGATTGAGTATTGAGGATTGAAAATTGAGGATTGAGTGTTGAGTGTTGAGGATTGAGGATTGAGGATTGAGTATAGAGGATTGAAGTTTGAGGATTGAGGATTGAGGATTGAGGATTGAGGATTGAAAATTGAGGATTGGGGACTGAGTGTTGAGGGTTGAGTGATGAGAATTCATGTTTGTGTAAAGAAATTTGAAGATTGCAGATTGAGTATTGAGTATTGAAAGCTGTGAATTGATAATATTCTATTGAGCATTGAGGATTGACGTCTGATTGTTCAGGTCTGAGGTCTGAAGATTGAGGATTCAGGATTGAGGATTCAGGATTGCGGTTTGATGACTGAGGATTGAGGATTGAGGACTGAGGCATGAGGATTGAGGATTGAGGATTGAGGATTGAGGATTGAGGGTTGAGGATTGAGGATTGGGGATTGAAAATTGAGTATTGTGGATTGATGATTGAGCATTGGGTGTTGAGGATCGAAGAATGAGGTTTGAGGACTGAGGATTGAGGATTCAAGATTGAGTATTGAGGATTGAAGATTGAGGATTTAGGATTGATAATTGAGGTATGAGGGTGAGGTCTGAGGGTTGAGGATTGAGGTTTGAGGGCTGAGGACTGAGAATTGAGGATTGAGGATTGAGAATGAGGGCTGAGAGTTGAGGATTGAGGTTTGAGGACTGAGGACTGAGGATTGAGGATTGAGAATTGAGGATTGAGGATTGAGGATTGAATATTGAGGATTGGGTATTGAGGATTGAGGAATGAGGACTGCGGATTGAGGATTGAGGACTGAAAACTGTGAATTGATTATATTCTATTGATAATTGAGAAATGACAACTGATTGTTGAGGACTGAGTTCTGAAGGTTGAGGATTCAGGATTGAGGATTCAGGTTTGAGTTTTGAGGATTGAAGATTGAGGATTGGGGATTGAGGACTGACGATTGAGGATTGAGTATTGAGGAGTGAGAATTGAGGATTGAGGATTGAAGATTGAGGATTGAGGATTGAAGATTGAGGATTGGGTATTGAGGATTGAAGAATGTGGGTTGAGGATTGAGGATTGAGGATTGAGGATTAAGGATTGAAGATTCAGTATTGAGGATCGAAGATTGAGGGTTGAGGATTGAGGATTGAACATTGAGGAATGAGTGCTGGGGGTTGAGTGGTGAAAATTGATGTTTGTGGATACATGTTGGAAGATTGCAGATTGAGTATTGAGTATCGAAAGCTGTGAATTGAGGATATTCTATTGAGGATTGAGGCATGACAACTGATTGTTGAGGACTGAGGGCTGAAGATTGAGGATTCAGGATTGAGGATTCAGAATTGAGGTTTGAGGGCTGAGGATTGAGGATTGAAGGTTGAGGATTGAGGATTGAGGATTGAAGACTGAGGATTGGGTATTGAGGATTGAACATTGAGGATTGAGGGTTGAGGATTGAGGATTGAGGACTGAAGAATGAGGATTGAGGAATGAGGATTGAGGATTGAGGATTGAAGATTGAGTATTGAGGATTGAAACCTGACGATTGAGGATTGAGGATTGAGGATTAAGGATTGAGAATGGAGGATTGAAGATTGAGTATTGAGGATTGAAGATTGAGGATTGAGGGTTGAGGATTGAGGATTGAGGATTGACGATTGAGGATTGAGGAATGAGGATGAGGGCTGAGGGTTGGGGATTCAGGTTTGAGGTCTGAGGACTGAGGATTGAGGATTGAGAATTGAGGATTGAGGATTGAAAATTGAAGACTGAGGATTGGGTATTGAGTATTGAAGCCTGACGATTGAGGATTGAGAATTGAGAATTGAGGATTGAGGATGGAGTGTTGAAGATTGAGGATTGGGGACTGAGTGTTGAGGGTTGAATGATGAGAATTGACGTTTGTGGATAGAGATTTGAAGATTGCAGATTGAGTATTGAGTATTGAAAACTGTGAATTGACTATGTTCTATTGATAATTGAGAATTGACAACTGATTGTTGAGGACTCAGTTCAGAAGGTTGAGGATTCAGGATTGAGGATTCAGGTTTGAGCTTTGAGGACTGAGGATTGAGGATTGAGGATCGAGGATTGAGGATTGAGGATTGAGGATTGAGGATTGAAGATTGAGATTTGGGTATTGCGGATTGAACATTGATGACTGAGGATTGAGGATTCAGGATTGAGGATTGAGGACAGAAGATTGAATATTCATGATTGAAGATTGAGGATTGAGGATTGGTGGTTGTGGATTGAGGACGAGGACTGAGAGTTGAGTATTGATGTTTGAGGTCTGAGGATTGAGGATTGAGGATTGAGAATTGAGGATTGAGGATTGAGGATTTATGATTGAGGATTGGGTATTGAGGGTTGAAGAATCAGAATTGAGGATTGAGTATTGAGGATTGGGGATTGAAGGCTGAGTATTGAGGATTGAAGATTGGGGATTGAGGATTGAGGATTCAGGATTGAGGATTGAGGATTGAGGATTGAAGATTGATTATTGTGGACTGAAGATTGAGGATTGAGGATTGAGGATCGAGGATTGAGGATTGAAGATTGAGGATTGGGGATTGACGATTGAGGATTGAGAATTGAGGATTGAGGATTGATGATTGAAGATTGAGGATTGGGGACTGTGTGTTGAGGGTTGAGTGAAGAGAATTGATGTTTATGGATAGAAATTTGAAGATTGCAGATTGAGTATTGAGTATTGAAAACTGTGAATTGATGATATTCTATTGAGGATTGAGGATTGACACCTGATTGTTAAGGTCTGAGGTCTGAAGATTGAGGATTCAGGATTGAGGATTCAGAATTGAGGTTTGAGGACTGAAGATTGAGGATTGAAGATTGAGGATTGAGGATTGAGGATTGAGGATTGAAGATTGAGGATTGGGTATTGAGGATTGAAGAATGAGTATTGAGGATTGAGGATTGAGGATTGAGGATTGAGGATAGAAGATTGAGTATTGAGGGTTGAAGATTGAGGATTGAGGTCTGAGGATTGAGGATTGAGGATTGAGGATTGAAGATTGAGTATTGAGGATTGAAGATTGAGGATTGAGTTCTGAGGATTGAGGATTGAGGATTGAAGATTGAGGATTGGGTGTTGAGGATTGAAGAATGAGGATTGAGGGATGAGGATTGTGGATTGCGGATTGAAGATTGACGATTGGGTATTGAGGATTGAAGAATGAGGATTGAGGATTGAAGACTGAGGATCGGGTATTGAGCATTGAACATTGAGGATTGAGGGCTGAGGATTGAGGATTGAGGATTGACGATTGAGGATTGAGGAATGAGGATGAGGGCTGAGGGCTGGGGATTCAGGTTTGAGGTCTGAGGACTGAGGATTGAGGATTGAGAATTGAGGATTGAGGATTGAAAATTGAAGACTGAGGATTGGGTATTGAGTATTGAAGCCTGACGATTGAGGATTGAGAATTGAGGATTGAGGATTGAGGATGGAGTGTTGAAGATTGAGGATTGGGGACTGAGTGTTGAGGGTTGAATGATGAGAATTGACGTTTGTGGATAGAGATTTGAAGATTGCAGATTGAGTATTGAGTATTGAAAACTGTGAATTGACTATATTCTATTGATAATTGAGAATTGACAACTGATTGTTGAGGACTCAGTTCTGAAAGTTGAGGATGCAGGATTGAGGATTCAGGTTTGAGCTTTGAGGACTGAGGATTGAGGATTGAGGATTGAGGATTGAGGTTTGAAGATTGAGTATTGAGGATTGAAGATTGAGGATTGAGGTCTGAGGATTGAGGATTGAGGATTGAGGATTGAAGATTGAGTATTGAGGATTGAAGATTGAGGATTGAGGTCTGAGGATTGAGGATTGAGGATTGAAGATTGAGGATTGGGTGTTGAGGATTGAAGAATGAGGATTGAGGGATGAGGATTGTGGATTGCGGATTGAAGATTGACGATTGGGTATTGAGGATTGAAGAATGAGGATTGAGGATTGAGGATTGAGGATTGAGAATTGAGGATTGAGGATTGAGTACTGAAGATTGAGGATTGGGTATTGAAGATTGAGTATTGAGGATTGAAGATTGAGGATTGAGGATTGAGGATTGAGGATCGAGTGTTGAAGATTGAGGATTGGGGACTGAGTGCTGAGGGTTGAATGATGAGAATTGATGTTTGTGGATAGAGACATGAAGATTGCAAATTGAGTATTGAGTATTGAAAACTGTGAATTGATTATATTCTATTGATAATTGAGAATTGACAACTGATTGTTGAGGACTGAGTTCTGAAGGTTGAGGATTCAGGATTGAGGATTCAGGTTTGAGTTTTGAGGACTGAGGATTGAGGATTGAGGATCGAGGATTGAGGATTGAGGATTGAGGATTGAGGATTGAAGATTGAGTATTGAGGATTGAAAATTGAGGATTGAGGGTTGAGGATTGAGGATTGAGGATTGAAGATTGAGTATTGAGGATTGAAAATTGAGGATTGAGGGTTGAGGATTGAGGATTGGGGATTGAAAATTGAGTATTGAGGATTGAAGATTAAGGATTGGGTGTTGAGTATTGAAGAATGATGATTGAGGGCTGAGGATTGTGGATTGAGCATTGAAGATTGAGGATTGGGTATTGAGGATTGCAGATTGTGTATTGAGGGTTGAAGATTGAGGGTTGTGGATTGAGGTTTGAGGACTGAGGATTGAGGATTGAAGATTGAGTATCGAGGATTGAAGATTGATGATTTAGGATTGATAATTGAGGTTTGAGGGTGAGGTCTGACGGTTGAGGATTGAGGTTTGAGGGCTGAGGACTGAGAATTGAGGATTGAGGTTTGAGAATGAGGGCTCAGGGTTGAGGATTGAGTTTTGAGGACTGAGGACTGAGGATTGAGGATTGAGAATTGAGGATTGAGGATTGAGGATTGAGGATTGAAGATTGAGGATTGGGTATTGAGGATTGTAGAATGAGGATTGAGGATTGAGAACTGAGGATTGAGGATTGAGGATTGAAGATTGAGTATTGAGGATTGAAAATTGAGGGTTGAGTGTTGAGGGTTGAGGATTGAGGATTGAGGATTGAGAATAGAGGATTGAAGTTTGAGGATTGAGGATTGAGGATTGAGGATTGAGGATTGAAAATTGAGGATCGGGGACTGAGTGTTGAGAGTTGAGTGATGAGAATTCATGTTTGTGGAAAGAAATTTGAAGATTGCAGATTGAGTATTTAGTATTGAAAGTTGTGAATTGATAATATTCTATTGAGCATTGAGGAGTGACGTCTGATTGTTCAGGTCTGAGGTCTGAAAATTGAGGATTCAGGATTGAGGATTCAGGATTGAGGTTTGATGACTGAGGATTGAGGATTGAGGACTGAGGCATGAGGATTGAGGATTGAGGATTGAGGATTGAGGATTGAGGGTTGAGGATTGAGGATTGAGGATTGAGAATTGAGGATTGAGGATTGAAAATTGAAGACTGAGGATTGGGTATTGAGTATTGAAGCCTGACGATTGAGGATTGAGAATTGAGGATTGAGGATTGAGGATGGAGTGTTGAAGATTGAGGATTGGGGACTGAGTGTTGAGGGTTGAATGATGAGAATTGACGTTTGTGGATAGAGATTTGAAGATTGCAGATTGAGTATTGAGTATTGAAAACTGTGAATTGACTATGTTCTATTGATAATTGAGAATTGACAACTGATTGTTGAGGACTCAGTTCTGAAAGTTGAGGATTCAGGATTGAGGATTCAGGTTTGAGCTTTGAGGACTGAGGATTGAGGATTGAGGATCGAGGATTGAGGATTGAGGATTGAGGATTGAGGATTGAAGATTGAGATTTGGGTATTGCGGATTGAACATTGATGACTGAGGATTGAGGATTCAGGATTGAGGATTGAGGACAGAAGATTGAATATTGATGATTGAAGATTGAGGATTGAGGATTGATGGTTGTGGATTGAGGACGAGGACTGAGAGTTGAGTATTGATGTTTGAGGTCTGAGGATTGAGGATTGATGATTGAGAATTGAGGATTGAGGATTGAGGATTTATGATTGAGGATTGGGTATTGAGGGTTGAAGAATCAGGATTGAGGATTGAGTATTGAGGATTGGGGATTGAAGACTGAGTATTGAGGATTGAAGATTGGGGATTGAGGATTGAGGATTCAGGATTGAGGATTGAGGATTGAGCATTGAAGATTGATTATTGTGGACTGAAGATTGAGGATTGAGGATTGAGGATCGAGGATTGAGGATTGAAGTTTGAGGATTGGGGATTGACGATTGAGGATTGAGAATTGAGGATTGAGGATTGATGATTGAAGATTGAGGATTGGGGACTGTGTGTTGATGGTTGAGTGAAGAGAATTGATGTTTATAGATAGAAATTTGAAGATTGCAGATTGAGTATTGAGTATTGAAAACTGTGAATTGATGATATTCTATTGAGGATTGAGGACTGACACCTGATTGTTCAGGTCTGAGGTCTGAAGATTGAGGATTCAGGATTGAGGATTCAGAATTGAGGTTTGAGGACTGAAGATTGAGGATTGAAGATTGAGGATTGAGGATTGAGGATTGAGGATTGAAGATTGAGGATTGGGTATTGAGGATTGAAGAATGAGTATTGAGGATTGAGGATTGAGGATTGAGGATTGACGATTGAAGATTGAGTATTGAGGATTGAAGATTGAGGATTGAGGTCTGAGGATTGAGGATTGAGGATTGGGGATTGAAGATTGAGTATTGAGGATTGAAGATTGAGGATTGAGGTCTGAGGATTGAGGATTGAGGATTGAAGATTGAGGATTGGGTGTTGAGGATTGAAGAATGAGGATTGAGGGATGAGGATTGTGGATTGCGGATTGAAGATTGACGATCGGGTATTGAGGATTGAAGAATGAGGATTGAGGATTGAGGATTGAAGATTGAGTATTGAGGATTGAAGGTTGAGGATTGAGGTCTGTGGATTGAGGATTGAGGATTGAGAATTGAGGATTGAGGATTGAGGATTGAAGTTTGAGGATTGGGTATTGAGGATTGGGTATTGAGGATTGAATAATGAGGATTGAGGATTGAGGATCGAGGGTTGAGGATTGCAGATTGAGTATTGAGGATTGAAGATTGAGGATTGAGGTCTGACGATTGAGGATTGAGGATTGAAGATTGAGGATTGGGTGTTGAGGATTGAAGAATAAGGATTGAGGGATGAGGATTGTGGATTGCGGAATGAAGATTGACGATTGGGTATTGAGGATTGAAGAATGAGGATTGAGGATTGAGGACTGAGGATTGAGAATTGAGGATTGAGGATTGAGGATTGAAGATTGAGGATTGGGTATTGAGGATTGTACAATGAGGATTGAGGATTAAGGACTGAGGATTGAGGATTGAGGATTGAAGATTGAGTATTGAGGATTGAAAATTGAGGATTGAGGGTTGAGGATTGAGGATTGGGGATTGAAAATTGAGTATTGAGGATTGAAGTTTGAGGATTGAGGATTGGGTATTGAGGATTGAAGAATGAGTATTGAGGATTGAGGATTGAGGATTGAGGATTGAGGATTGAAGATTGAGTATTGAGGATTGAAGATTGAGGATTGAGGTCTGAGGATTGAGGATTGAGGATTGGGGATTGAAGATTGAGTATTGAGGATTGAAGATTGAGGATTGAGGTCTGAGGATTGAGGATTGAGGATTGAAGATTGAGGATTGGGTGTTGAGGATTGAAGAATGAGGATTGAGGGATGAGGATTTTGGATTGCGGATTGAAGATTGACGATCGGGTATTGAGGATTGAAGAATGAGGATTGAGGATTGAGGATTGAGGATTGAGAATTGAGGATTGAGGATTGAGGATTGAAGATTGAGGATTGGGTATTGAAGATTGAGTATTGAGGATTGAAGATTGAGGATTGAGGATTGAGGATTGAGGATCGAGTGTTGAAGATTGAGGATTGAGGATTGAAGAATGAGGATTAAGGATTGAGGATTGGGGATTGAGGATCTAGGATTGGAGATTGATTATTGATGATTGAAGATTGAGTATTGAGGATTGAGTATTGAGGATTGAGAATTGAGTATGAGGACTGAGGGTTGAGGATTGAGGATTGACGATTGAGGATTGAGGATTGAAGATTGTGTATTGTGGATTGAATATTGAGGATTGAGGATTGAGGATTGAGGATTGAGGATGAGGGCTGATGGTTGAGGGTTAAGGTTTGAGTATTGAATCCTGAGAATTCAGGATATTCTATTGAGTATTGAGAATTCAGAATTGATAGTTGAGTATTGAGGATTGAGGTTTGAGTATTGAGGATTGAGGATTGAGTATTGAAGACTGAATATTGATGCTTGTAGATTGAGGATCGAGGATTGAGGGTTGTGGATTGTGGACGAAGACTGAGGGTTGAGTGTTGATGTTTGGGGTCTGTATATTGAGTATTGAGGATCGCAGATTGAGTATTGAGGATTGAAGATTGAGGATTGGGTGTTGAGGATTGAAGAATGAGTATTGAGGATTGAGGATTGAGGATTGAGGATTGAAGATTGAGTATTGAGGATTGAAGGTTGAGGATTGAGGTCTGTGGATTGAGGATTGAGGATTGAGAATTGAGGATTGAGGATTGAGGATTGAAGTTTGAGGATTGGGTATTGAGGATTGGGTATTGAGGATTGAATAATGAGGATTGAGGATTGAGGATTGAGGGTTGAGGATTGCAGATTGAGTATTGAGGATTGAAGATTGAGGATTGAGGTCTGAGGATTGAGGATTGAGGATTGAAGATTGAGGATTGAGGATTGAGGATTGAGGATCGAGTGTTGAAGATTGAGGATTGAGGATTGAAGAATGAGGATTAAGGATTGAGGATTGGGGATTGAGGATCTAGGATTGGAGATTGATTATTGATGATTGAAGATTGAGTATTGAGGATTGAGTATTGAGGATTGAGAATTGAGTATGAGGACTGAGGGTTGAGGATTGAGGATTGAGGATTGAGGATTGAGGATTGAAGATTGTGTATTGTGGATTGAATATTGAGGATTGAGGATTGAGGATTGAGGATTGAGGATGAGGGCTGATGGTTGAGGGTTAACGTTTGAGTATTGAATCCTGAGAATTCAGGATATTCTATTGAGTATTGAGAATTCAGAATTGATAGTTGAGTATTGAGGATTGAGGTTTGAGTATTGAGGATTGAGGATTGAGTATTGAAGACTGAATATTGATGCTTGTAGATTGAGGATCGAGGATTGAGGGTTGTGGATTGTGGACGAAGACTGAGGGTTGAGTGTTGATGTTTGGGGTCTGTATATTGAGTATTGAGGATTGCAGATTGAGTATTGAGGATTGAAGATTGAGGATTGGGTGTTGAGGATTGAAGAATGAGTATTGAGGATTGAGGATTGAGGATTGAGGATTGAAGATTGAGTATTGAGGATTGAAGGTTGAGGATTGAGGTCTGTGGATTGAGGATTGAGGATTGAGAATTGAGGATTGAGGATTGAGGATTGAAGTTTGAGGATTGGGTATTGAGGATTGGGTATTGAGGATTGAATAATGAGGATTGAGGATTGAGGATCGAGGGTTGAGGATTGCAGATTGAGTATTGAGGATTGAAGATTGAGGATTGAGGTCTGACGATTGAGGATTGAGGATTGAAGATTGAGGATTGGGTGTTGAGGATTGAAGAATAAGGATTGAGGGATGAGGATTGTGGATTGCGGAATGAAGATTGACGATTGGGTATTGAGGATTGAAGAATGAGGATTGAGGATTGAGGACTGAGGATTGAGAATTGAGGATTGAGGATTGAGGATTGAAGATTGAGGATTGGGTATTGAGGATTGTACAATGAGGATTGAGGATTAAGGACTGAGGATTGAGGATTGAGGATTGAAGATTGAGTATTGAGGATTGAAAATTGAGGATTGAGGGTTGAGGATTGAGGATTGGGGATTGAAAATTGAGTATTGAGGATTGAAGTTTGAGGATTGAGGATTGGGTATTGAGGATTGAAGAATGAGTATTGAGGATTGAGGATTGAGGATTGAGGATTGAGGATTGAAGATTGAGTATTGAGGATTGAAGATTGAGGATTGAGGTCTGAGGATTGAGGATTGAGGATTGGGGATTGAAGATTGAGTATTGAGGATTGAAGATTGAGGATTGAGGTCTGAGGATTGAGGATTGAGGATTGAAGATTGAGGATTGGGTGTTGAGGATTGAAGAATGAGGATTGAGGGATGAGGATTTTGGATTGCGGATTGAAGATTGACGATCGGGTATTGAGGATTGAAGAATGAGGATTGAGGATTGAGGATTGAGGATTGAGAATTGAGGATTGAGGATTGAGGATTGAAGATTGAGGATTGGGTATTGAAGATTGAGTATTGAGGATTGAAGATTGAGGATTGAGGATTGAGGATTGAGGATCGAGTGTTGAAGATTGAGGATTGAGGATTGAAGAATGAGGATTAAGGATTGAGGATTGGGGATTGAGGATCTAGGATTGGAGATTGATTATTGATGATTGAAGATTGAGTATTGAGGATTGAGTATTGAGGATTGAGAATTGAGTATGAGGACTGAGGGTTGAGGATTGAGGATTGAGGATTGAGGATTGAGGATTGAAGATTGTGTATTGTGGATTGAATATTGAGGATTGAGGATTGAGGATTGAGGATTGAGGATGAGGGCTGATGGTTGAGGGTTAAGGTTTGAGTATTGAATCCTGAGAATTCAGGATATTCTATTGAGTATTGAGAATTCAGAATTGATAGTTGAGTATTGAGGATTGAGGTTTGAGTATTGAGGATTGAGGATTGAGTATTGAAGACTGAATATTGATGCTTGTAGATTGAGGATCGAGGATTGAGGGTTGTGGATTGTGGACGAAGACTGAGGGTTGAGTGTTGATGTTTGGGGTCTGTATATTGAGTATTGAGGATTGCAGATTGAGTATTGAGGATTGAAGATTGAGGATTGGGTGTTGAGGATTGAAGAATGAGTATTGAGGATTGAGGATTGAGGATTGAGGATTGAAGATTGAGTATTGAGGATTGAAGGTTGAGGATTGAGGTCTGTGGATTGAGGATTGAGGATTGAGAATTGAGGATTGAGGATTGAGGATTGAAGTTTGAGGATTGGGTATTGAGGATTGGGTATTGAGGATTGAATAATGAGGATTGAGGATTGAGGATCGAGGGTTGAGGATTGCAGATTGAGTATTGAGGATTGAAGATTGAGGATTGAGGTCTGACGATTGAGGATTGAGGATTGAAGATTGAGGATTGGGTGTTGAGGATTGAAGAATAAGGATTGAGGGATGAGGATTGTGGATTGCGGAATGAAGATTGACGATTGGGTATTGAGGATTGAAGAATGAGGATTGAGGATTGAGGACTGAGGATTGAGAATTGAGGATTGAGGATTGAGGATTGAAGATTGAGGATTGGGTATTGAGGATTGTACAATGAGGATTGAGGATTAAGGACTGAGGATTGAGGATTGAGGATTGAAGATTGAGTATTGAGGATTGAAAATTGAGGATTGAGGGTTGAGGATTGAGGATTGGGGATTGAAAATTGAGTATTGAGGATTGAAGTTTGAGGATTGAGGATTGGGTATTGAGGATTGAAGAATGAGTATTGAGGATTGAGGATTGAGGATTGAGGATTGAGGATTGAAGATTGAGTATTGAGGATTGAAGATTGAGGATTGAGGTCTGAGGATTGAGGATTGAGGATTGGGGATTGAAGATTGAGTATTGAGGATTGAAGATTGAGGATTGAGGTCTGAGGATTGAGGATTGAGGATTGAAGATTGAGGATTGGGTGTTGAGGATTGAAGAATGAGGATTGAGGGATGAGGATTTTGGATTGCGGATTGAAGATTGACGATCGGGTATTGAGGATTGAAGAATGAGGATTGAGGATTGAGGATTGAGGATTGAGAATTGAGGATTGAGGATTGAGGATTGAAGATTGAGGATTGGGTATTGAAGATTGAGTATTGAGGATTGAAGATTGAGGATTGAGGATTGAGGATTGAGGATCGAGTGTTGAAGATTGAGGATTGAGGATTGAAGAATGAGGATTAAGGATTGAGGATTGGGGATTGAGGATTGAATAATGAGGATTGAGGATTGAGGATTGAGGGTTGAGGATTGCAGATTGAGTATTGAGGATTGAAGATTGAGGATTGAGGTCTGAGGATTGAGGATTGAGGATTGAAGATTGAGGATTGGGTGTTGAGGATTGAAGAATAAGGATTGAGGGATGAGGATTGTGGATTGCGGAATGAAGATTGACGATTGGGTATTGAGGATTGAAGAATGAGGATTGAGGATTGAGGACTGAGGATTGAGAATTGAGGATTGAGGATTGAGGATTGAAGAATGAGGATTAAGGATTGAGGATTGGGGATTGAGGATCTAGGATTGGAGATTGATTATTGATGATTGAAGATTGAGTATTGAGGATTGAGTATTGAGGATTGAGAATTGAGTATGAGGACTGAGGGTTGAGGATTGAGGATTGAGGGTTGAGGATTGAGGATTGAAGATTGTGTATTGTGGATTGAATATTGAGGATTGAGGATTGAGGATTGAGGATTGAGGATGAGGGCTGATGGTTGAGGGTTAAGGTTTGAGTATTGAATCCTGAGAATTCAGGATATTCTATTGAGTATTGAGAATTCAGAATTGATAGTTGAGTATTGAGGATTGAGGTTTGAGTATTGAGGATTGAGGATTGAGTATTGAAGACTGAATATTGATGCTTGTAGATTGAGGATCGAGGATTGAGGGTTGTGGATTGTGGACGAAGACTGAGGGTTGAGTGTTGATGTTTGGGGTCTGTATATTGAGTATTGAGGATTGCAGATTGAGTATTGAGGATTGAAGATTGAGGATTGGGTGTTGAGGATTGAAGAATGAGTATTGAGGATTGAGGATTGAGGATTGAGGATTGAAGATTGAGTATTGAGGATTGAAGGTTGAGGATTGAGGTCTGTGGATTGAGGATTGAGGATTGAGAATTGAGGATTGAGGATTGAGGATTGAAGTTTGAGGATTGGGTATTGAGGATTGGGTATTGAGGATTGAATAATGAGGATTGAGGATTGAGGATTGAGGGTTGAGGATTGCAGATTGAGTATTGAGGATTGAAGATTGAGGATTGAGGTCTGAGGATTGAGGATTGAGGATTGAAGATTGAGGATTGGGTGTTGAGGATTGAAGAATAAGGATTGAGGGATGAGGATTGTGGATTGCGGAATGAAGATTGACGATTGGGTATTGAGGATTGAAGAATGAGGATTGAGGATTGAGGACTGAGGATTGAGAATTGAGGATTGAGGATTGAGGATTGAAGATTGAGGATTGGGTATTGAGGATTGTACAATGAGGATTGAGGATTAAGGACTGAGGATTGAGGATTGAGGATTGAAGATTGAGTATTGAGGATTGAAAATTGAGGATTGAGGGTTGAGGATTGAGGATTGGGGATTGAAAATTGAGTATTGAGGATTGAAGTTTGAGGATTGAGGATTGAGGATTGAGGATTGAGGATTGAAAATTGAGGATTGGGGACTGAGTGTTGAGGGTTGAGTGATGAGAATTGATGTTTGTGGAAAGAAATTTGAAGATTGCAGATTGAGTATTGAGTATTGAAAGCTGTGAATTGATAATATTCTATTGAGCATTGAGGATTGACGTCAGATTGTTCAGGTCTGAGGTCTGAAGATTGAGGATTCAGGATTGAGGATTCAGGATTGAGGTTTGATGACTGAGGATTGAGGATTGAGGATTGAAGAATGAGGATTGAGGATTGAGGATTGAGGATTGAGGATTGCGGTTTGATGACTGAGGATTGAGGATTGAGGACTGAGGCATGAGGATTGAGGATTGAGGATTGAGGATTGAGGATTGAGGGTTGAGGATTGAGGATTGAGGATTGAAGTTTGAGGATTGGGTATTGAGGATTGGGTATTGAGGATTGAATAATGAGGATTGAGGATTGAGGATTGAGGGTTGAGGATTGCAGATTGAGTATTGAGGATTGAAGATTGAGGATTGAGGTCTGAGGATTGAGGATTGAGGATTGAAGATTGAGGATTGGGTGTTGAGGATTGAAGAATAAGGATTGAGGGATGAGGATTGTGGATTGCGGAATGAAGATTGACGATTGGGTATTGAGGATTGAAGAATGAGGATTGAGGATTGAGGACTGAGGATTGAGAATTGAGGATTGAGGATTGAGGATTGAAGATTGAGGATTGGGTATTGAGGATTGTACAATGAGGATTGAGGATTAAGGACTGAGGATTGAGGATTGAGGATTGAAGATTGAGTATTGAGGATTGAAAATTGAGGATTGAGGGTTGAGGATTGAGGATTGGGGATTGAAAATTGAGTATTGAGGATTGAAGTTTGAGGATTGAGGATTGAGGATTGAGGATTGAGGATTGAAAATTGAGGATTGGGGACTGAGTGTTGAGGGTTGAGTGATGAGAATTGATGTTTGTGGAAAGAAATTTGAAGATTGCAGATTGAGTATTGAGTATTGAAAGCTGTGAATTGATAATATTCTATTGAGCATTGAGGATTGACGTCAGATTGTTCAGGTCTGAGGTCTGAAGATTGAGGATTCAGGATTGAGGATTCAGGATTGAGGTTTGATGACTGAGGATTGAGGATTGAGGATTGAAGAATGAGGATTGAGGATTGAGGATTGAGGATTGAGGATTGCGGTTTGATGACTGAGGATTGAGGATTGAGGACTGAGGCATGAGGATTGAGGATTGAGGATTGAGGATTGAGGATTGAGGGTTGAGGATTGAGGATTGGGGATTGAGGATTGCGGTTTGATGACTGAGGATTGAGGATTGAGGACTGAGGCATGAGGATTGAGGATTGAGGATTGAGGATTGAGGATTGAGGGTTGAGGATTGAGGATTGGGGATTGAAAATTGAGTATTGTGGATTGATGATTGAGCATTGGGTGTTGAGGATCGAAGAATGAGGTTTGAGGTCTGAGGATTGAGGATTCAAGATTGAGTATTGAGGATTGAAGATTGAGGATTTAGGATTGATAATTGAGGTATGAGGGTGAGGTCTGAGGGTTGAAGATTGAGGTTTGAGGGCTGAGGACTGAGAATTGAGGATTGAGGATTGAGAATGAGGGCTGAGAGTTGAGGATTGAGGTTTGAGGGCTGAGGACTGAGGATTGAGGATTGAGAATTGAGGATTGAGGATTGAGGATTGAATATTGAGGATTGGGTATTGAGGATTGAAGAATGAGGACTGCGGATTGAGGATTGAGGACTGAAAACTGTGAATTGATTGTATTCTATTGCTAATTGAGAAATGACAACTGATTGTTGAGGACTGAGTTCTGAAGGTTGAGGATTCAGGATTGAGGATTCAGGTTTGAGTTTTGAGGATTGAAGATTGAGGATTGAGGATTGAGGATTGAGGATCGAGTGTTGAAGATTGAGGATTGGGGACTGAGTGTTGAGGGTTGAATGATGAGAATTGATGTTTGTGGATAGAGACTTGAAGATTGCAGATTGAGTATTGAGTATTGAAAACTGTGAATTGATTATATTCTATTGATAATTGAGAATTGACAACTGATTGTTGAGGACTGAGTTCTGAAGGTTTAGGATTCAGGATTGAGGATTCAGGTTTGAGTTTTGAGGACTGAGGATTGAGGATTGAGGATCGAGGATTGAGGTTTGAGGATTGAGGATTGAGGATAGAAGATTGAGGATTGAGGATTGAGGATTGAAGACTGAGGATCGGGTATTGAGCATTGAACATTGAGGATTGAGGGTTGAGGATTGAGGATTGAGGATTGACGATTGAGGATTGAGGAATGAGGATGAGGGCTGAGGGTTGGGGATTCAGGTTTGAGGTCTGAGGACTGAGGATTGAGGATTGAGAATTGAGGATTGAGGATTGAAAATTGAAGACTGAGGATTGGGTATTGAGTATTGAAGCCTGACGATTGAGGATTGAGAATTGAGAATTGAGGATTGAGGATGGAGTGTTGAAGATTGAGGATTGGGGACTGAGTGTTGAGGGTTGAATGATGAGAATTGACGTTTGTGGATAGAGATTTGAAGATTGCAGATTGAGTATTGAGTATTGAAAACTGTGAATTGACTATGTTCTATTGATAATTGAGAATTGACAACTGATTGTTGAGGACTCAGTTCTGAAGGTTGAGGATTCAGGATTGAGGATTCAGGTTTGAGCTTTGAGGACTGAGGATTGAGGATTGAGGATCGAGGATTGAGGATTGAGGATTGAGGATTGAGGATTGAAGATTGAGATTTGGGTATTGCGGATTGAACATTGATGACTGAGGATTGAGGATTGGTGGTTGTGGATTGAGGACGAGGACTGAGAGTTGAGTATTGATGTTTGAGGTCTGAGGATTGAGGATTGAGGATTGAGAATTGAGGATTGAGGATTGAGGATTTATGATTGAGGATTGGGTATTGAAGGTTGAAGAATCAGAATTGAGGATTGAGTATTGAGTATAGGGGATTGAAGACTGAGTATTGAGGATTGAAGATTGGGGATTGAGGATTGAGGATTCAGGATTGAGGATTGAGGATTGAGGATTGAAGATTGATTACTGTGGACTGAAGATTGAGGATTGAGGATTGAGGATTGAAGATTGAGGATTGAGGATTGAGTATTGAAAACTGTGAATTGATGATATTCTATTGAGGATTGAGGATTGCCACCTGATTGTTCAGGTCTGAGGTCTGAAGATTGAGGATTCAGGATTGAGGATTCAGAATTGAGGTTTGAGGACTGAAGATTGAGGATTGAAGATTGAGGATTGAGGATTGAGGATTGAGGATTGAAGATTGAGGATTGGGTATTGAGGATTGAAGAATGAGTATTGAGGATTGAGGATTGAGGATTGAGGATTGAGGATAGAAGATTGAGTATTGAGGATTGAAGATTGAGGATTGAGGTCTGAGGATTGAGGATTGAGGATTGAGGATTGAAGATTGAGTATTGAGGATTGAAGATTGAGGATTGAGTTCTGAGGATTGAGGATTGAGGATTGAAGATTGAGGATTGGGTGTTGAGGATTGAAGAATGAGGATTGAGGGATGAGGATTGTGGATTGCGGATTGAAGATTGACGATTGGGTATTGAGGATTGGAGAATGAGGATTGAGGATTGAGGATTGAGGATTGAGAATTGAGGATTGAGGATTGAGGATTGAAGATTGAGGATTGGGTATTGAAGATTGAGTATTGAGGATTGAAGATTGAGGATTGAGGATTGAGGATTGAGGATCGAGTGTCGAAGATTGAGGATTGAGGATTGAGGATTGAAGATTGAGGATTGAGGATTGAGGATTGAAGACTGAGGATCGGGTATTGAGCATTGAACATTGAGGATTGAGGACTGAGGATTGAGGATTGAGGATTGACGATTGAGGATTGAGGAATGAGGATGAGGGCTGAGGGCTGGGGATTCAGGTTTGAGGTCTGAGGACTGAGGATTGAGGATTGAGAATTGAGGATTGAGGATTGAAGATTGAAGACTGAGGATTGGGTATTGAGTATTGAAGCCTGACGATTGAGGATTGAGAATTGAGGATTGAGGATTGAGGATGGAGTGTTGAAGATTGAGGATTGGGGACTGAGTGTTGAGGGTTGAATGATGAGAATTGACGTTTGTGGATAGAGATTTGAAGATTGCAGATTGAGTATTGAGTATTGAAAACTGTGAATTGACTATATTCTATTGATAATTGAGAATTGACAACTGATTGTTGAGGACTCAGTTCTGAAAGTTGAGGATTCAGGATTGAGGATTCAGGTTTGAGCTCTGAGGACTGAGGATTGAGGATTGAGTATTGAGGATTGAGGTTTGAAGATTGAGTATTGAGGATTGAAGATTGAGGATTGAGGTCTGAGGATTGAGGATTGAGGATTGAGGATTGAGGATTGAAGATTGAGTATTGAGGATTGAAGATTGAGGATTGAGGTCTGAGGATTGAGGATTGAGGATTGAAGATTGAGGGTTGAAGATTGAGGATTGAGAATTGAGGATTGAGGATTGAAGATTGAGGATAGGGTATTGAGGATTGAAGAATGAGTATTGAGGATTGAGGATTGAGGATTGAGGATTGAGGATTGAAGATTGAGTATTGAGGATTGAAGATTGAGGATTGAGGTCTGAGGATTGAGGATCGAGGATTGAGGATTGAGGTCTGAGGATTGAGGATTGAGGATTGAAGATTGAGGATTGGGTGTTGAGGATTGAAGAATGAGGATTGAGTGATGAGGATTGTGGATTGCGGAATGAAGATTGACGATTGGGTATTGAGGATTGAAGAATGAGGATTGAGGATTGAGGACTGAGGATTGAGAATTGAGGATTGAGGATTGAGGATTGAAGATTGAGGATTGGGTATTGAGGATTGTACAATGAGGATTGAGGATTAAGGACTGAGGATTGAGGATTGAGGATTGAAGATTGAGTATTGAGGATTGAAAATTGAGGATTGAGGGTTGAGGATTGAGGATTGGGGATTGAAAATTGAGTATTGAGGATTGAAGATTAAGGATTGGGTGTTGAGTATTGAAGAATGATGATTGAGGGCTGAGGATTGTGGATTGAGCATTGAAGATTGAGGATTGGGTATTGAGGATTGCAGATTGTGTATTGAGGGTTGAAGATTGAGGGTTGTGGATTGAGGTTTGAGGACTGAGGATTGAGGATTGAAGATTGAGTATCGAGGATTGAAGATTGATGATTTAGGATTGATAATTGAGGTTTGAGGGTGAGGTCTGACGGTTGAGGATTGAGGTTTGAGGGCTGAGGACTGAGAATTGAGGATTGAGGATTGAGAATGAGGGCTCAGGGTTGAGGATTGAGTTTTGAGGACTGAGGACTGAGGATTGAGGATTGAGAATTGAGGATTGAGGATTGAGGATTGAGGATTGAAGATTGAGGATTGGGTATTGAGGATTGTAGAATGAGGATTGAGGATTGAGGACTGAGAATTGAGGATTGAGGATTGAAGATTGAGTATTGAGGATTGAAAATTGAGGATTGAGTGTTGAGGGTTGAGGATTGAGGATTGAGGATTGAGTATAGAGGATTGAAGTTTGAGGATTGAGGATTGAGGATTGATGATTGAGGATTGAAAATTGAGGATTGGGGACTGAGTGTTGAGGGTTGAGTGATGAGAATTCATGTTTGTGGAAAGAAATTTGAAGATTGCAGATTGAGTATTGAGTATTGAAAGTTGTGAATTGATAATATTCTATTGAGCATTGAGGATTGACGTCTGATTGTTCAGGTCTGAGGTCTGAAAATTGAGGATTCAGGATTGAGGATTCAGGATTGAGGTTTGATGACTGAGGATTGAGGATTGAGGACTGAGGCATGAGGATTGAGGATTGAGGATTGAGGATTGAGGATTGAGGGTTGAGGATTGAGGATTGAGGATTGAGAATTGAGGATTGAGGATTGAAAATTGAAGACTGAGGATTGGGTATTGAGTATTGAAGCCTGACGATTGAGGATTGAGAATTGAGGATTGAGGATTGAGGATGGAGTGTTGAAGATTGAGGATTGGGGACTGAGTGTTGCGGGTTGAATGATGAGAATTGACGTTTGTGGATAGAGATTTGAAGATTGCAGATTGAGTATTGAGTATTGAAAACTGTGAATTGACTATGTTCTATTGATAATTGAGAATTGACAACTGATTGTTGAGGACTCAGTTCTGAAAGTTGAGGATTCAGGATTGAGGATTCAGGTTTGAGCTTTGAGGACTGAGGATTGAGGATTGAGGATCGAGGATTGAGGATTGAGGATTGAGGATTGAGGATTGAAGATTGAGATTTGGGTATTGCGGATTGAACATTGATGACTGAGGATTGAGGATTCAGGATTGAGGATTGAGGACAGAAGATTGAATATTGATGATTGAAGATTGAGGATTGAGGATTGATGGTTGTGGATTGAGGACGAGGACTGAGAGTTGAGTATTGATGTTTGAGGTCTGAGGATTGAGGATTGATGATTGAGAATTGAGGATTGAGGATTGAGGATTTATGATTGAGGATTGGTTATTGAGGGTTGAAGAATCAGAATTGAGGATTGAGTATTGAGGATTGGGGATTGAAGACTGAGTATTGAGGATTGGGGATTGAAGACTGAGTATTGAGGATTGAAGATTGGGGATTGAGGATTGAGGATTCAGGATTGAGGATTGAGGATTGAGGATTGAAGATTGATTATTGTGGACTGAAGATTGAGGATTGAGGATTGAGGATCGAGGATTGAGGATTGAAGATTGAGGATTGGGGATTGACGATTGAGGATTGAGAATTGAGGATTGAAGATTGATGATTGAAGATTGAGGATTGGGGACTGTGTGTTGAGGGTTGAGTGAAGAGAATTGATGTTTGTGGATAGAAATTTGAAGATTGCAGATTGAGTATTGAGTATTGAAAACTGTGAATTGATGATATTCTATTGAGGATTGAGGATTGACACCTGATTGTTCAGGTCTGAGGTCTGAAGATTGAGGATTCAGGATTGAGGATTCAGAATTGAGGTTTGAGTACTGAAGATTGAGGATTGAAGATTGAGGATTGAGGATTGAGTATTGAGGATTGAAGATTGAGGATTGGGTATTGAGGATTGAAGAATGAGTATTGAGAATTGAGGATTGAGGATTGAGGATTTATGATTGAGGATTGGGTATTGAGGGTTGAAGAATCAGGATTGAGGATTGAGTATTGAGGATTGGGGATTGAAGACTGAGTATTGTGGATTGAAGATTGGGGATTGAGGATTGAGGATTCAGGATTGAGAATTGAGGATTGAGGATTGAAGATTGATTATTGTGGACTGAAGATTGAGGATTGAGGATTGAGGATCGAGGATTGAGGATTGAAGATTGAGGATTGGGTATTGACGATTGAGGATTGAGAATTGAGGATTGAGGATTGATGATTGAAGATTGAGGATTGGGGACTGTGTGTTGATGGTTGAGTGAAGAGAATTGATGTTTATGGATAGAAATATGAAGATTGCAGATTGAGTATTGAGTATTGAAAACTGTGAATTGATGATATTCTATTGAGGATTGAGGACTGACACCTGATTGTTCACGTCTGAGGTCTGAAGATTGAGGATTCAGGATTGAGGATTCAGAATTGAGGTTTGAGGACTGAAGATTGAGGATTGAAGATTGAGGATTGAGGATTGAGGATTGAGGATTGAAGATTGAGGATTGGGTATTGAGGATTGAAGAATGAGTATTGAGGATTGAGGATTGAGGATTGAGGATTGAGGATTGAAGATTGAGTATTGAGGATTGAAGATTGAGGATTGAGGTCTGAGGATTGAGGATTGAGGATTGGGGATTGAAGATTGAGTATTGAGGATTGAAGATTGAGGATTGAGGTCTGAGGATTGAGGATTGAGGATTGAAGATTGAGGATTGGGTGTTGAGGATTGAAGAATGAGGATTGAGGGATGAGGATTGTGGATTGCGGATTGAAGATTGACGATCGGGTATTGAGGATTGAAGAATGAGGATTGAGGATTGAGGATTGAGGATTGAGAATTGAGGATTGAGGATTGAGGATTGAAGATTGAGGATTGGGTATTGAATATTGAGTATTGAGGATTGAAGATTGAGGATTGAGGATTGAGGATTGAGGATCGAGTGTTGAAGATTGAGGATTGAGGATTGAAGAATGAGGATTAAGGATTGAGGATTGGGGATTGAGGATCTAGGATTGGAGATTGATTATTGATGATTGAAGATTGAGTATTGAGGATTGAGTATTGAGGATTGAGAATTGAGTATGAGGACTGAGGGTTGAGGATTGAGGATTGAGGATTGAGGATTGAGGATTGAAGATTGTGTATTGTGGATTGAATATTGAGGATTGAGGATTGAGGATTGAGGATTGAGGATTGAGGATGAGGGCTCATGGTTGAGGGTTAAGGTTTGAGTATTGAATCCTGAGAATTCAGGATATTCTATTGAGTATTGAGAATTCAGAATTGATAGTTGAGTATTGAGGATTGAGGTTTGAGTATTGAGGATTGAGGATTGAGTATTGAAGACTGAATATTGATGCTTGTAGATTGAGGATCGAGGATTGAGGGTTGTGGATTGTGGACGAAGACTGAGGGTTGAGTGTTGATGTTTGGGGTCTGTATATTGAGGATTGAGGATTGCAGATTGAGTATTGAGGATTGAAGATTGAGGATTGGGTGTTGAGGATTGAAGAATGAGTATTGAGGATTGAGGATTGAGGATTGAGGATTGAAGATTGAGTATTGAGGATTGAAGGTTGAGGATTGAGGTCTGTGGATTGAGGATTGAGGATTGAGAATTGAGGATTGAGGATTGAGGATTGAAGTTTGAGGATTGGGTATTGAGGATTGGGTATTGAGGATTGAATAATGAGGATTGAGGATTGAGGATTGAGGGTTGAGGATTGCAGATTGAGTATTGAGGATTGAAGATTGAGGATTGAGGTCTGAGGATTGAGGATTGAGGATTGAAGATTGAGGATTGGGTGTTGAGGATTGAAGAATGAGGATTGAGGGATGAGGATTGTGGATTGCGGAATGAAGATTGACGATTGGGTATTGAGGATTGAAGAATGAGGATTGAGGATTGAGGACTGAGGATTGAGAATTGAGGATTGAGGATTGAGTATTGAAGATTGAGGATTGGGTATTGAGGATTGTACAATGAGGATTGAGGATTAAGGACTGAGGATTGAGGATTGAGGATTGAAGATTGAGTACTGAGGATTGAAAATTGAGGATTGAGGGTTGAGGATTGAGGATTGGGGATTGAAAATTGAGTATTGAGGATTGAAGATTAAGGATTGGGTGTTGAGTATTGAAGAATGATGATTGAGGGCCGAGGATTGTGGATTGAGCATTGAAGATTGAGGATTGGGTATTGAGGATTGCAGATTGTGTATTGAGGGTTGAAGATTGAGGGTTGTGGATTGAGGTTTGAGGACTGAGGATTGAGGATTGAAGATTGAGTATCGAGGATTGAAGATTGATGATTTAGGATTGATAATTGAGGTTTGAGGGTGAGGTCTGACGGTTGAGGATTGAGGTTTGAGGGCTGAGGACTGAGAATTGAGGATTGAGGATTGAGAATGAGGGCTCAGGGTTGAGGATTGAGTTTTGAGGACTGAGGACTGAGGATTGAGGATTGAGAATTGAGGATTGAGGATTGAGGATTGAGGATTGAAGATTGAGGATTGGGTATTGAGGATTGTAGAATGAGGATTGAGGATTGAGGACTGAGGATTGAGGATTGAGGATTGAAGATTGAGTATTGAGGATTGAAAATTGAGGATTGAGTGTTGAGGGTTGAGGATTGAGGATTGAGGATTGAGTATAGAGGATTGAAGTTTGAGGATTGAGGATTGAGGATTGAGGATTGAGGATTGAAAATTGAGGATTGGGGACTGAGTGTTGAGGGTTGAGTGATGAGAATTCATGTTTGTGGAAAGAAATTTGAAGATTGCAGATTGAGTATTGAGTATTGAAAGTTGTGAATTGATAATATTCTATTGAGCATTGAGGATTGACGTCTGATTGTTCAGGTCTGAGGTCTGAAAATTGAGGATTCAGGATTGAGGATTCAGGATTGAGGTTTGATGACTGAGGATTGAGGATTGAGGACTGAGGCATGAGGATTGAGGATTGAGGATTGAGGATTGAGGATTGAGTGTTGAGGATTGAGGATTGAGGATTGAGAATTGAGGATTGAGGATTGAAAATTGAAGACTGAGGATTGGGTATTGAGTATTGAAGCCTGACGATTGAGGATTGAGAATTGAGGATTGAGGATTGAGGATGGAGTGTTGAAGATTGAGAATTGGGGACTGAGTGTTGAGGGTTGAATGATGAGAATTGACGTTTGTGGATAGAGATTTGAAGATTGCAGATTGAGTATTGAGTATTGAAAACTGTGAATTGACTATATTCTATTGATAATTGAGAATTGACAACTGATTGTTGAGGACTCAGTTCTGAAAGTTGAGGATTCAGGATTGAGGATTCAGGTTTGAGCTTTGAGGACTGAGGATTGAGGATTGAGTATTGAGGATTGAGGTTTGAAGATTGAGTATTGAGGATTGAAGATTGAGGATTGAGGTCTGAGGATTGAGGATTGAGTATTGAGGATTGAAGATTGAGTATTGAGGATTGAAGATTGAGGATTGAGGTCTGAGGATTGAGGATTGAGGATTGAAGATTGAGGATTGGGTGTTGAGGATTGAAGAATGAGGATTGAGGGATGAGGATTGTGGATTGCGGATTGAAGATTGACGATTGGGTATTGAGGATTGAAGAATGAGGATTGAGGATTGAGGATTGAGGATTGAGGATTGAGAATTGAGGATTGAGGATTGAGGACTGAAGATTGAGGATTGGGTATTGAAGATTGAGTATTGAGGATTGAAGATTGAGGATTGAGGATTGAGGATTGAGGATCGAGTGTTGAAGATTGAGGATTGGGCACTGAGTGTTGAGGGTTGAATGATGAGAATTGATGTTTGTGGATAGAGACATGAAGATTGCAAATTGAGTATTGAGTATTGAAAACTGTGAATTGATTATATTCTATTGATAATTGAGAATTGACAACTGATTGTTGAGGACTGAGTTCTGAAGGTTGAGGATTCAGGATTGAGGATTCAGGTTTGAGTTTTGAGGACTGAGGATTGAGGATTGAGGATCGAGGATTGAGGATTGAGGATTGAGGATTGAGGATTGAAGATTGAGGATTGAAAATAGAGTATTGAGGATTGAAGATTGAGGATTGAGAATTGAGGATTGAGGATTGTGTGTTGAAGATTGAGGATTGGGGACTGAGTGTTGAGGGTTGAATGATGAGAATTGATGTTTGTGGATAGATACTTGAAGATTGCAGATTGAGTATTGAGTATTGAAAACTGTGAATTGATTATATTCTATTGATAATTGAGAATTGACAACTGATTGTTGAGGACAGAGTTCTGAAGGTTGAGGATTCAGGATTGAGGATTCAGGTTTGAGTTTTGAGGACTGAGGATTGATGATTGAGGATCGAGGATTGAGGATTGAGGATTGAGGATTGAGGATTGAAGATTGAGGAGTGAGGACTGAGGATTGAAGATTGAGTATTGAGGATTGAAGACTGACGATTGAGGATTGAGGATTGAAGATTGAGGGTTGAAGATTGAGGATTGAGGATTGAGGATTGAGGATTGAAGATTGAGGATAGGGTATTGAGGATTGAAGAATGAGTATTGAGGATTGAGGATTGAGGATTGAGGATTGAGGATTGAAGATTGAGTATTGAGGATTGAAGATTGAGGATTGAGGTCTGAGGATTGAGGATCGAGGATTGAGGATTGAAGATTGAGTATTGAGGATTGAAGATTGAGGATTGAGGTCTGAGGATTGAGGATTGAGGATTGAAGATTGAGGATTGGGTGTTGAGGATTGAAGAATGAGGATTGAGGGATGAGGATTGTGGATTGCGGAATGAAGATTGACGATTGGGTATTGAGGATTGAAGAATGAGGATTGAGGATTGAGGACTGAGGATTGAGAATTGAGGATTGAGGATTGAGGATTGAAGATTGAGGATTGGGTATTGAGGATTGTACAATGAGGATTGAGGATTAAGGACTGAGGATTGAGGATTGAGGATTGAAGATTGAGTATTGAGGATTGAAAATTGAGGATTGTGGGTTGAGGATTGAGGATTGGGGATTGAAAATTGAGTATTGAGGATTGAAGATTAAGGATTGGGTGTTGAGTATTGAAGAATGATGATTGAGGGCTGAGGATTGTGGATTGAGCATTGAAGATTGAGGATTGGGTATTGAGGATTGCAGATTGTGTATTGAGGGTTGAAGATTGAGGGTTGTGGATTGAGGTTTGAGGACTGAGGATTGAGGATTGAAGATTGAGTATCGAGGATTGAAGATTGATGATTTAGGATTGATAATTGAGGTTTGAGGGTGAGGTCTGACGGTTGAGGATTGAGGTTTGAGGGCTGAGGACTGAGAATTGAGGATTGAGGATTGAGAATGAGGGCTCAGGGTTGAGGATTGAGTTTTGAGGACTGAGGACTGAGGATTGAGGATTGAGAATTGAGGATTGAGGATTGAGGATTGAGGATTGAAGATTGAGGATTGGGTATTGAGGATTGTAGAATGAGGATTGAGGATTGAGGACTGAGAATTGAGGATTGAGGATTGAAGATTGAGTATTGAGGATTGAAAATTGAGGATTGAGTGTTGAGGGTTGAGGATTGAGGATTGAGGATTGAGTATAGAGGATTGAAGTTTGAGGATTGAGGATTGAGTATTGAGGATTGAGGATTGAAAATTGAGGATTGGGGACTGAGTGTTGAGGGTTGAGTGATGAGAATTCATGTTTGTGGAAAGAAATTTGAAGATTGCAGATTGAGTATTGAGTATTGAAAGTTGTGAATTGATAATATTCTATTGAGCATTGAGGATTGACGTCTGATTGTTCAGGTCTGAGGTCTGAAAATTGAGGATTCAGGATTGAGGATTCAGGATTGAGGATTCAGGATTGAGGTTTGATGACTGAGGATTGAGGATTGAGGACTGAGGCATGAGGATTGAGGATTGAGGATTGAGGATTGAGGATTGAGGGTTGAGGATTGAGGATTGAGGATTGAGAATTGAGGATTGAGGATTGAAAATTGAAGACTGAGGATTGGGTATTGAGTATTGAAGCCTGACGATTGAGGATTGAGAATTGAGGATTGAGGATTGAGGATGGAGTGTTGAAGATTGAGGATTGGGGACTGAGTGTTGAGGGTTGAATGATGAGAATTGACGTTTGTGGATAGAGATTTGAAGATTGCAGATTGAGTATTGAGTATTGAAAACTGTGAATTGACTATGTTCTATTTATAATTGAGAATTGACAACTGATTGTTGAGGACTCAGTTCTGAAAGTTGAGGATTCAGGATTGAGGATTCAGGTTTGAGCTTTGAGGACTGAGGATTGAGGATTGAAGATTGAGGATTGAGGATTGAGGATTGAGGATTGAAGATTGAGGATTGGGTATTGAGGATTGAAGAATGAGTATTGAGTATTGAGGATTGAGGATTGAGGATTTATGATTGAGGATTGGGTATTGAGGGTTGAAGAATCAGGATTGAGGATTGAGTATTGAGGATTGGGGATTGAAGACTGAGTATTGAGGATTGAAGATTGGGGATTGAGGATTGAGGATTGAGGATTGAGGATTGAGGATTGAGGATTGAAGATTGATTATTGTGGACTGAAGATTGAGGATTGAGGATTGAGGATCGAGGATTGAGGATTGAAGATTGAGGATTGGGGATTGACGATTGAGGATTGAGAATTGAGGATTGAGGATTGATGATTGAAGATTGAGGATTGGGGACTGTGTGTTGATGGTTGAGTGAAGAGAATTGATGTTTATGGATAGAAATTTGAAGATTGCAGATTGAGTATTGAGTATTGAAAACTGTGAATTGATGATATTCTATTGAGGATTGAGGACTGACACCTGATTGTTCAGGTCTGAGGTCTGAAGATTGAGGATTCAGGATTGAGGATTCAGAATTGAGGTTTGAGGACTGAAGATTGAGGATTGAAGATTGAGGATTGAGGATTGAGGATTGAGGATTGAAGATTGAGGATTGGGTATTGAGGATTGAAGGATGAGTATTGAGGATTGAGGATTGAGGATTGAGGATTGAGGATTGAAGATTGAGTATTGAGGATTGAAGATTGAGGATTGAGGTCTGAGGATTGAGGATTGAGGATTGGGGATTGAAGATTGAGTATTGAGGATTGAAGATTGAGGATTGAGGTCTGAGGATTGAGGATTGAGGATTGAAGATTGAGGATTGGGTGTTGAGGATTGAAGAATGAGGATTGAGGGATGAGGATTGTGGATTGCGGATTGAAGATTGACGATCGGGTATTGAGGATTGAAGAATGAGGATTGAGGATTGAGGATTGAAGATTGAGGATTGGGTATTGAAGATTGAGTATTGAGGATTGAAGATTGAGGATTGAGGATTGAGGATTGAGGATCGAGTGTTGAAGATTGAGGATTGAGGATTGAAGAATGAGGATTAAGGATTGAGGATTGGGGATTGAGGATCTAGGATTGGAGATTGATTATTGATGATTGAAGATTGAGTATTGAGGATTGAGTATTGAGGATTGAGAATTGAGTATGAGGACTGAGGGTTGAGGATTGAGGATTGAGGATTGAGGATTGAGGATTGAAGATTGTGTATTGTGGATTGAATATTGAGGATTGAGGATTGAGGATTGAGGATTGAGGATGAGGGCTGATGGTTGAGGGTTAAGGTTTGAGTATTGAATCCTGAGAATTCAGGATATTCTATTGAGTATTGAGAATTCAGAATTGATAGTTGAGTATTGAGGATTGAGGTTTGAGTATTGAGGATTGAGGATTGAGTATTGAAGACTGAATATTGATGCTTGTAGATTGAGGATCGAGGATTGAGGGTTGTGGATTGTGGACGAAGACTGAGGGTTGAGTGTTGATGTTTGGGGTCTGTATATTGAGGATTGAGGATTGCAGATTGAGTATTGAGGATTGAAGATTGAGGATTGGGTGTTGAGGATTGAAGAATGAGTATTGAGGATTGAGGATTGAGGATTGAGGATTGAAGATTGAGTATTGAGGATTGAAGGTTGAGGGTTGAGGATTGAGGTCTGTGGATTGAGGATTGAGGAATGAGAATTGAGGATTGAGGATTGAGGATTGAAGTTTGAGGATTGGGTATTGAGGATTGGGTATTGAGGATTGAATAATGAGGATTGAGGATTGAGGATTGAGGGTTGAGGATTGCAGATTGAGTATTGAGGATTGAAGATTGAGGATTGAGGTCTGAGGATTGAGGATTGAGGATTGAAGATTGAGGATTGGGTGTTGAGGATTGAAGAATGAGGATTGAGGGATGAGGATTGTGGATTGCGGAATGAAGATTGACGATTGGGTATTGAGGATTGAAGAATGAGGATTGAGGATTGAGGACTGAGGATTGAGAATTGAGGATTGAGGATTGAGTATTGAAGATTGAGGATTGGGTATTGAGGATTGTACAATGAGGATTGAGGATTAAGGACTGAGGATTGAGGATTGAGGATTGAAGATTGAGTATTGAGGATTGAAAATTGAGGATTGAGGGTTGAGGATTGAGGATTGGGGATTGAAAATTGAGTATTGAGGATTGAAGATTAAGGATTGGGTGTTGAGTATTGAAGAATGATGATTGAGGGCTGAGGATTGTGGATTGAGCATTGAAGATTGAGGATTGGGTATTGAGGATTCCAGATTGTGTATTGAGGGTTGAAGATTGAGGGTTGTGGATTGAGGTTTGAGGACTGAGGATTGAGGATTGAAGATTGAGTATCGAGGATTGAAGATTGATGATTTAGGATTGATAATTGAGGTTTGAGGGTGAGGTCTGACGGTTGAGGATTGAGGTTTGAGGGCTTAGGACTGAGAATTGAGGATTGAGGATTGAGAATGAGGGCTCAGGGTTGAGGATTGAGTTTTGAGGACTGAGGACTGAGGATTGAGGATTGAGAATTGAGGATTGAGGATTGAGGATTGAGGATTGAAGATTGAGGATTGGGTATTGAGGATTGTAGAATGAGGATTGAGGATTGAGGACTGAGGATTGAGGATTGAGGATTGAAGATTGAGTATTGAGGATTGAAAATTGAGGATTGAGTGTTGAGGGTTGAGGGTTGAGGATTGAGGATTGAGTATAGAGGATTGAAGTTTGAGGATTGAGGATTGAGGATTGAGGATTGAGGATTGAAAATTGAGGATTGGGGACTGAGTGTTGAGGGTTGAGTGATGAGAATTCATGTTTGTGGAAAGAAATTTGAAGATTGCAGATTGAGTATTGAGTATTGAAAGTTGTGAATTGATAATATTCTATTGAGCATTGAGGATTGACGTCTGATTGTTCAGGTCTGAGGTCTGAAAATTGAGGATTCAGGATTGAGGATTCAGGATTGAGGTTTGATGACTGAGGATTGAGGATTGAGGACTGAGGCATGAGGATTGAGGATTGAGGATTGAGGATTGAGGATTGACGGTTGAGGATTGAGGATTGAGGATTGACAATTGAGGATTGAGGATTGAAAATTGAAGACTGAGGATTGGGTATTGAGTATTGAAGCCTGACGATTGAGGATTGAGAATTGAGGATTGAGGATTGAGGATGGAGTGTTGAAGATTGAGGATTGGGGACTGAGTGTTGAGGGTTGAATGATGAGAATTGACGTTTGTGGATAGAGATTTGAAGATTGCAGATTGAGTATTGAGTATTGAAAACTGTGAATTGACTATGTTCTATTGATAATTGAGAATTGACAACTGATTGTTGAGGACTCAGTTCTGAAGGTTGAGGATTCAGGACTGAGGATTCAGGTTTGAGCTTTGAGGACTGAGGATTGAGGATTGAGGATCGAGGATTGAGGATTGAGGATTGAGGATTGAGGATTGAAGATTGAGATTTGGGTATTGCGGATTGAACATTGACGACTGAGGATTGAGGATTCAGGATTGAGGATTGAGGACAGAAGATTGAATATTGATGATTGAAGATTGGGGATTGAGGATTGATGGTTGTGGATTGAGGACGAGGACTGAGAGTTGAGTATTGATGTTTGAGGTCTGAGGATTGAGGATTGATGATTGAGAATTGAGGATTGAGGATTGAGGATTTATGATTGAGGATTGGTTATTGAGGGTTGAAGAATCAGAATTGAGGATTGAGTATTGAGGATTGGGGATTGAAGACTGAGTATTGAGGATTGAAGATTGGGGATTGAGGATTGAGGATTCAGGATTGAGGATTGAGGATTGAGGATTGAAGATTGATTATTGTGGACTGAAGATTGAGGATTGAGGATTGAGGATCGAGGATTGAGGATTGAAGATTGAGGATTGGGGATTGACGATTGAGGATTGAGAATTGAGGATTGAAGATTGATGATTGAAGATTGAGGATTGGGGACTGTGTGTTGAGGGTTGAGTGAAGAGAATTCATGTTTGTGGATAGAAATTTGAAGATTGCAGATTGAGTATTGAGTATTGAAAACTGTGAATTGATGATATTCTATTGAGGATTGAGGATTGACACCTGATTGTTCAGGTCTGAGGTCTGAAGATTGAGGATTCAGGATTGAGGATTCAGAATTGAGGTTTGAGGACTGAAGATTGAGGATTGAAGATTGAGGATTGAGGATTGAGGATTGAGGATTGAAGATTGAGGATTGGGTATTGAGGATTGAAGAATGAGTATTGAGAATTGAGGATTGAGGATTGAGGATTTATGATTGAGGATTGGGTATTGAGGGTTGAAGAATCAGGATTGAGGATTGAGTATTGAGGATTGGGGATTGAAGACTGAGTATTGAGGATTGAAGATTGGGGATTGAGGATTGAGGATTCAGGATTGAGGATTGAGGATTGAGGATTGAAGATTGATTATTGTGGACTGAAGATTGAGGATTGAGGATTGAGGATCGAGGATTGAGGATTGAAGATTGAGGATTGGGGATTGACGATTGAGGATTGAGAATTGAGGATTGAGGATTGATGATTGCAGATTGAGGATTGGGGACTGTGTGTTGAGGGTTGAGTGAAGAGAATTGATGTTTATGGATAGAAATTTGAAGATTGCAGATTGAGTATTGAGTATTGAAAACTGTGAATTGATGATATTCTATTGAGGATTGAGGACTGACACCTGATTGTTCAGGTCTGAGGTCTGAAGATTGAGGATTCAGGATTGAGGATTCAGAATTGAGGTTTGAGGACTGAAGATTGAGGATTGAAGATTGAGGATTGAGGATTGAGGATTGAGGATTGAAGATTGAGGATTGGGTATTGAGGATTGAAGAATGAGTATTGAGGATTGAGGATTGAGGATTGAGGATTGAGGATTGAAGATTGAGTATTGAGGATTGAAGATTGAGGATTGAGGTCTGAGGATTGAGGATTGAGGATTGAGGATTGAAGATTGAGTATTGAGGATTGAAGATTGAGGATTGAGGTCTGAGGATTGAGGATTGAGGATTGAAGATTGAGGATTGGGTGTTGAGGATTGAAGAATGAGGATTGAGGGATGAGGATTGTGGATTGCGGATTGAAGATTGACGATCGGGTATTGAGGATTGAAGAATGAGGATTGAGGATTGAGGATTGAGGATTGAGAATTGAGGATTGAGGATTGAGGATTGAAGATTGAGGATTGGGTATTGAAGATTGAGTATTGAGGATTGAAGATTGAGGATTGAGGATTGAGGATTGAGGATCGAGTGTTGAAGACTGAGGATTGAGGATTGAAGAATGAGGATTGAGAATTGAGGATTGAGGATTGTGTGTTGAAGATTGAGGATTGGGGACTGAGTGTTGAGGGTTGAATGATGAGAATTGATGTTTGTGGATAGAGACTTGAAGATTGCAGATTGAGTATTGAGTACTGAAAACTGTGAATTGATTATATTCTATTGATAATTGAGAAATGACAACTGATTGTTGAGGACTGAGTTCTGAAGGTTGAGGATTCAGGATTGAGGATTCAGGTTTGAGTTTTGAGGATTGAAGATTGAGGATTGGGGATTGAGGACTGACGATTGAGGATTGAGTATTGAGGAGTGAGAATTGAGGATTGAGGATTGAAGATTGAGGATTGAGGATTGAAGACTGAGGATTGGGTATTGAGGATTGAAGAATGTGGGTTGAGGATTGAGGATTGAGGATTGAGGATTAAGGATTGAAGATTCAGTATTGAGGATCGAAGATTGAGGGTTGAGGATTGAGGATTGAACATTGAGGAATGAGTGCTGGGGGTTGAGTGGTGAAAATTGATGTTTGTGGATACAGGTTGGAAGATTGCAGATTGAGTATTGAGTATCGAAAGCTGTGAATTGAGGATATTCTATTGAGGATTGAGGCATGACAACTGATTGTTGAGGACTGAGGGCTGAAGATTGAGGATTCAGGATTGAGGATTCAGAATTGAGGTTTGAGGACTGAGGATTGAGGATTGAAGGTTGAGGATTGAGGATTGAGGATTGAAGACTGAGGATTGGGTATTGAGGATTGAACATTGAGGACTGAGGGTTGAGGATTGAGGATTGAGGACTGAAGAATGAGGATTGAGGAATGAGGATTGAGGATTGAGGATTGAAGATTGAGTATTGAGGATTGAAACCTGACGATTGAGGATTGAGGATTGAGGATTAAGGATTGAGAATGGAGGATTGAAGATTGAGTATTGAGGATTGAAGATTGAGGATTGAGGATTGAGGATTGAGGATCGAGTGTTGAAGATTGAGGATTGGGGACTGAGTGTTGAGGGTTGAATGATGAGAATTGATGTTTGTGGATAGAGACTTGAAGATTGCAGATTGAGTATTGAGTATTGAAAACTGTGAATTGATTATATTCTATTGATAATTGAGAATTGACAACTGATTGTTGAGGACTGAGTTCTGAAGGTTGAGGATTCAGGATTGAGGATTCAGGTTTGAGTTTTGAGGACTGAGGATTGAGGATTGAGGATCGAGGATTGAGGTTTGAGGATTGAGGATTGAGGATTGAAGATTGAGGATTGAGGATTGAGGATTGAAGACTGAGGATCGGGTATTGAGCATTGAACATTGAGGATTGAGGGTTGAGGATTGAGGATTGAGGATTGACGATTGAGGATTGAGGAATGAGGATGAGGGCTGAGGGTTTGGGATTCAGGTTTGAGGTCTGAGGACTGAGGATTGAGGATTGAGAATTGAGGATTGAGGATTGAAAATTGAAGACTGAGGATTGGGTATTGAGTATTGAAGCCTGACGATTGAGGATTGAGAATTGAGGATTGAGGATTGAGGATGGAGTGTTGAAGATTGAGGATTGGGGACTGAGTGTTGAGGGTTGAATGATGAGAATTGACGTTTGTGGATAGAGATTTGAACATTGCAGATTGAGTATTGAGTATTGAAAACTGTGAATTGACTATGTTCTATTGATAATTGAGAATTGACAACTGATTGTTGAGGACTCAGTTCTGAAAGTTGAGGATTCAGGATTGAGGATTCAGGTTTGAGCTTTGAGGACTGAGGATTGAGGATTGAGGATCGAGGATTGAGGATTGAGGATTGAGGATTGAGGATTGAAGATTGAGATTTGGGTATTGCGGATTGAACATTGATGACTGAGGATTGAGGATTCAGGATTGAGGATTGAGGACAGAAGATTGAATATTGATGATTGAAGATTGAGGATTGAGGATTGATGGTTGTGGATTGAGGACGAGGACTGAGAGTTGAGTATTGATGTTTGAGGTCTGAGGATTGAGGATTGATGATTGAGAATTGAGGATTGAGGATTGAGGATTTATGATTGAGGATTGGTTATTGAGGGTTGAAGAATCAGAATTGAGGATTGAGTATTGAGGATTGGGGATTGAAGACTGAGTATTGAGGATTGAAGATTGGGGATTGAGGATTGAGGATTCAGGATTGAGGATTGAGGATTGAGGATTGAAGATTGATTATTGTGGACTGAAGATTGAGGATTGAGGATTGAGGATCGAGGATTGAGGATTGAAGATTGAGGATTGGGGATTGGCGATTGAGGATTGAGAATTGAGGATTGAAGATTGATGATTGAAGATTGAGGATTGGGGACTGTGTGCTGAGGGTTGAGTGAAGAGAATTGATGTTTGTGGATAGAAATTTGAAGATTGCAGATTGAGTATTGAGTATTGAAAACTGTGAATTGATGATATTCTATTGAGGATTGAGGATTGACACCTGATTGTTCAGGTCTGAGGTCTGAAGATTGAGGATTCAGGATTGAGGATTCAGAATTGAGGTTTGAGGACTGAAGATTGAGGATTGAAGATTGAGGATTGAGGATTGAGGATTGAGGATTGAAGATTGAGGATTGGGTATTGAGGATTGAAGAATGAGTATTGAGAATTGATGATTGAGGATTGAGGATTTATGATTGAGGATTGGGTATTGAGGGTTGAAGAATCAGAATTGAGGATTGAGTATTGAGGATTGGGGATTGAAGACTGAGTATTGAGGATTGAAGATTGGGGATTGAGGATTGAGGATTCAGGATTGAGGATTGAGGATTGAGGATTGAAGATTGATTATTGTGGACTGAAGATTGAGGATTGAGGATTGAGGATCGAGGATTGAGGATTGAAGATTGAGGATTGGGGATTGACGATTGAGGATTGAGAATTGAGGATTGAGGATTGATGATTGAAGATTGAGGATTGGAGACTGTGTGTTGAGGGTTGAGTGAAGAGAATTGATGTTTATGGATAGAAATTTGAAGATTGCAGATTGAGTATTGAGTATTGAAAACTGTGAATTGATGATATTCTATTGAGGATTGAGGATTGACACCTGATTGTTCAGGTCTGAGGTCTGAAGACTGAGGATTCAGGATTGAGGATTCAGAATTGAGGTTTGAGGACTGAAGATTGAGGATTGAAGATTGAGGATTGAGGATTGAGGATTGAGGATTGAAGATTGAGGATTGGGTATTGAGGATTGAAGAATGAGTATTGAGGATTGAGGTTTGAGGATTGAGGATTGAGGATTGAAGATTGAGTATTGAGGATTGAAGATTGAGGATTGAGGTCTGAGGATTGAGGATTGAGGATTGAGGATTGAAGATTGAGTATTGAGGATTGAAGATTGAGGATTGAGGTCTGAGGTTTGAGGATTGAGGATTGAAGATTGAGGATTGGGTGTTGAGGATTGAAGAATGAGGATTGAGGGATGAGGTTTGTGGATTGCGGATTGAAGGTTGACGATTGGGTATTGAGGATTGAAGAATGAGGATTGAGGATTGAGGATTGAGGATTGAGAATTGAGGATTGAGGATTGAGGATTGAAGATTGAGGATTGGGTATTGAAGATTGAGTATTGAGGATTGAAGATTGAGGATTGAGGATTGAGGGTTGAGGATCGAGTGTTGAAGATTGAGGATTGAGGATTGAGGATTGAAGATTGAGGATTGAGGATTGAGGATTGAAGACTGAGGATCGGGTATTGAGCATTGAACATTGAGGATTGAGGGTTGAGGATTGAGGATAGAGGATTGACGATTGAGGATTGAGGAATGAGGATGAGGGCTGAGGGTTGGGGATTCAGGTTTGAGGTCTGCGGACTGAGGATTGAGGATTGAAAATTGAGGATTGAGGATTGAAAATTGAAGACTGAGGATTGGGTATTGAGTATTGAAGCCTGACGATTGAGGATTGAGAATTGAGGATTGAGGATTGAGGATGGAGTGTTGAAGATTGAGGATTGGGGACTGAGTGTTGAGGGTTGAATGATGAGAATTGACGTTTGTGGATAGAGATTTGAAGATTGCAGATTGAGTATTGAGTATTGAAAACTGTGAATTGACTATGTTCTATTGATAATTGAGAATTGACAACTGATTGTTGAGGACTCAGTTCTGAAAGTTGAGGATTCAGGATTGAGGATTCAGGTTTGAGTTTTGAGGACTGAGGATTGAGGATTGAGGATCGAGGATTGAGGTTTGAGGATTGAGGATTGAGGATTGAAGATTGAGGATTGAAAATAGAGTATTGAGGATTGAAGATTGAGGATTGAGAATTGAGGATTGAGGATTGTGTGTTGAAGATTGAGGATTGGGGACTGAGTGTTGAGGGTTGAATGATGAGAATTGATGTTCGTGGATAGATACTTGAAGATTGCAGATTGAGTATTGAGTATTGAAAACTGTTAATTGACTATATTCTATTGATAATTGAGAATTGACAACTGATTGTTGAGGACTCAGTACTGAAGGTTGAGGATTCAGGATTGAGGATTCAGGTTTGTGCTTTGAGGACTGAGGATTGAGGATTGAGGATCGAGGATTGAGGATTGAGGATTGAGGATTGAGGATTGAAGATTGAGATTTGGGTATTGCGGATTGAACTTTGATGATTGAGGATTGAGGATTCAGGATTGAGGATTGAGGACAGAAGATTGAATATTGATGATTGAAGATTGAGGATTGAGGATTGATGGTTGTGGATTGAGGACGAGGACTGAGAGTTGAGTATTGATGTTTGTGGTCTGAGGATAGAGGATTGAGGGTTGAGAATTGAGGATTGAGGATTGAGGATTTATGATTGAGGATTGGGTATTGAGGGTTGAAGAATCAGGATTGAGGATTGAGGATTGAGGATTGAGGATTGAAGACTGAGTATTGAGGATTGAAGATTGGGGATTGAGGATTGAGGATTCAGGATTGAGGATTGAGGATTGAGGATTGAGGATTGAGGATTGAGGATTGAGAATTGAGGATTGAGGATTGAGGACTGAAGATTGAGGATTGGGTATTGAAGATTGAGTATTGAGGATTGAAGATTGAGGATTGAGGATTGAAGATTGAGGATTGAGGATTGAAGATTGAGGATTGGGTATTGAGGATTGTAGAATGAGGTTTGAGGATTGAGAATTGAGGACTGAGGATTGAAGATTGAGTATTGAGGATTGAAGACTGACGATTGAGGAATGAGGATTGAGGATTGATGATTGAGGATTGAAGATTGAAGACTGAGGATTGAGGATTGAGGATTCAGGATTGAGGATTGAGGATTGAGGATTGAGTATTGAGGATTGAACATTGAGGATTGAGAATTGTGGATTGAGGATTGATGATTGAAGGTTGAGTATTGGGGACTGTGTGTTGAGGGTTGAGTGAAGAGAATTGATGTTTGTGGATAGAAATTTGAAGATTGCAGATTGAGTATTGAGTATTGAAAACTGTGAATTGATGATATTCTATTGAGGATTGAGGATTGACACCTGATTGTTCAGGTCTGAGGTCTGAAGATTGAGGATTCAGGAATGAGGATTGAGGATTGAGGATTGAGGATTGAGGATTGAGGGTTGAGGATTGAGGATTGGGGATTGAAAATTGAGTATTGAGGAGTGAAGATTGAGGATTGGGTGTTGAGGATTGAAGAATGAGGATTGAGGGCTGAGGATTGTGGATTGAGCATTGAAGATTGAGGATTAGGTATTGAGGATTGCAGATTGTGTATTGAGGATTGAAGATTGAGGGTTGTGGATTGAGGTTTGAGGACTGAGGATTGAGGATTGAAGATTGAGTATTGAGGATTGAATATTGAGGATTTAGGATTGATAATTGAGGTTTGAGGGTGAGGTCTGAGGGTTGAGGATTGAGGTTTGAGGGCTGAGGACTGCGAATTGAGGATTGAGGATTGAGAATGAGGGCTGAGGGTTGAGGATTGAGGTTTGAGGACTGAGGACTGAGGATTGAGGATTGAGAATTGAGGATTGAGGATTGAGGATTGAAGATTGAGGATTGGGTATTGAGGATTGTAGAATGAGGATTGAGGATTGAGGACTGAGGATTGAGGATTGAGGATTGAAGATTGAGTATTGAGGATTGAAAATTGAGGATTGAGGGTTGAGGATTGAGGATTGAGGATTGAGGATTGAGTACAGAGGATTGAAGTTTGAGGATTGAGGATTGAGGATTGAGGATTGAGGATTGAAAATTGAGGATTGGGGACTGAGTGTTGAGGGTTGAGTGATGAGAATTGATGTTTGTGGAAAGAAATTTGAAGATTGCAGATTCAGTATTGAGTATTGAAAGCTGTGAATTGATAATATTCTATTGAGCATTGCGGATTGACGTCTGATTGTTTAGGTCTGAGGTCTGAAGATTGAGGATTCAGGATTGAGGATTCAGGATTGAGGTTTGATGACTGAGGATTGAGGATTGAGGATTGAAGAATGAGAATTGAGGATTGAGGATTGAGGACTGAGGATTGGAAATCGAGTATTGAGGATTGAAGCCTGACGATTGAGGATTGAGGATTCAGGATTGAGGATTGAGGACGGAGGATTGAAGATTGAGTATTGAGGATTGAAGATTGAGGTTTGAGGATTGAGTATTGAGGATTGAGGAATGAGTATTGAGGATTGAGGATTGAGGAATGAGGATTAAGGATTGAGGATTGGGGATTGAGGATCTAGGGTTGGAGATTGATTATTGATGATTGAAGATTGAGTATTGAGGATTGAGGATTGAGGATTGAGAATTGAGTATGAGGACTGAGGGTTGAGGATTGAGGATTGAGGATTGAGGGTTGAGGATTGAAGATTGTGTATTGTGGATTGAATATTGAGGATTGAGGATTGAGGATAGAGGATTGAGGATGAGGGCTGATGGCTGAGGGTTAAGGTTTGAGTATTGATTCCTGAGAATTCAGGATATTCTATTGAGTATCGAGAATTGAGAATTGATAGTTGAGTATTGAGTATTGAGGTTTGAGTATTGAGGATTGAGGATTGAGTATTGAAGACTGAATATTGATGCTTGAAGATTGAGGATCGAGGATTGAGGGTTGTGGATTGAGGACGAAGACTGAGGGTTCAGTGTTGATGTTTGAGGTCTGTAGATTGAGGATTGAGGATTGAGAATTGAGGATTTAGGATTGAGGATTGAAGATTGAGGATTGGGTGTTGAGGATTGAAGAATGAGGATTGAGAAATGAGGATTGAGGATTGAGGATTGAAGATTGAGTATTGAGGATTGAAGGTTGAGGATTGAGGTCGGTGGATTGAGGATTGAGGATTGAGAATTGAGGATTGAGGATTGAGGATTGAAGTTTCAGGATTGAAGATTGAGGATTGAGGATTGAGGATTGAGGATTGAGGATTGAAGATTGAGAATTGGGGATTGAGGATTGACGATTGAGGATTGAGTTTTGAGGAGTGAGAATTGAGGATTGAGGATTGAAGATTGAGGATTGAGGATTGAAGATTGAGTATTGACGATTGAAGATTGAGGGCTGAGGATTGAGTGTTGAGGATTGAGGGCGAGGACTGAAGATTGAGGATTGAGGTTTGAAGATTGAGGATTGTGGATTGAGGAATGAGGATTGAGGATTGAGGATTGAGCATTGAGGATTGAAGGATGAGTATTGAGTATTGAAAATTGAGGATTGAGGATTGAGGATTGAAGATTGAGGATTGGGGACGGAGTGTTGAGGGTTGAGTGATGAGAATTGATGTTTGTGGATAGAGATTTGAAGATTACAGATTGAGTATTGAGCATTGAAAGCTGTGAATTGATGACATTCTATTGGGGATTGAGGACTGACAACTGATTGTTGAGGATTGAGGCCTGAAGATTGAGGATTCAGTATTGAGGATTCAGGATTTTAGGTTTGAGGACAGAGGATTGAGGGTTGAGGATTGAGGATAGAGGATCGAGGATTGAGGATTGAAGATTGACGATTGGGTGTTGAGGATTGAGGATTGAGTATTGAGGATTGAGGAATGAAGATTGAGTATTGAGGATTGAAGGTTGAGGATTGAGGATTGAGGATTGAGGATTGAGTACAGAGGATTGAAGTTTGAGGATTGAGTATTGAGGATTGAGGATTGAGGATTGAAAATTGAGGATTGGGGACTGAGTGTTGAGGGTTGAGTGATGAGAATTGATGTTCGTGGAAAGAAATTTGAAGATTGCAGACTGAGTATTGAGTATTGAAAGCTGTGAATTGATAATATTCTATTGAGCATAGAGGATTGACGTCTGATTGTTCAGGTCTGTGGTCTGAAGATTGAGGATTCAGGATTGAGGATTCAGGATTGAGGTTTGATGACTGAGGATTGAGGATTGAGGACTGAGGCCTGAGGATTGAGGATAGAGGATTGAGGATTGAGGATTGAGGGTTGAGGATTGAGGATTGGGGATTGAAAATTGAGTATTGAGGAGTGAAGATTGAGGATTGGGTGTTGAGGATTGAAGAATGAGGATTGAGGGCTGAGGATTGTGGATTGAGCATTGAAGATTGAGGATTAGGTATTGAGGATTGCAGATTGTGTATTGAGGATTGAAGATTGAGGGTTGTGGATTGAGGTTTGAGGACTGAGGATTGAGGATTGAAGATTGAGTATTGAGGATTGAATATTGAGGATTTAGGATTGATAATTGAGGTTTGAGGGTGAGGTCTGAGGGTTGAGGATTGAGGTTTGAGGGCTGAGGACTGCGAATTGAGGATTGAGGATTGAGAATGAGGGCTGAGGGTTGAGGATTGAGGTTTGAGGACTGAGGACTGAGGATTGAGGATTGAGAATTGAGGATTGAGGATTGAGGATTGAAGATTGAGGATTGGGTATTGAGGATTGTAGAATGAGGATTGAGGATTGAGGACTGAGGATTGAGGATTGAGGATTGAAGATTGAGTATTGAGGATTGAAAATTGAGGATTGAGGGTTGAGGATTGAGGATTGAGGATTGAGGATTGAGTATAGAGGATTGAAGTTTGAGGATTGAGGATTGAGGATTGAGGATTGAGGATTGAAAATTGAGGATTGGGGACTGAGTGTTGAGGGTTTAGTGATGAGAATTGATGTTTGTGGAAAGAAATTTGAAGATTGCAGATTGAGTATTGAGTATTGAAAGCTGTGAATTGATAATATTCTATTGAGCATTGAGGATTGACGTCTGATTGTTTAGGTCTGAGGTCTGAAGATTGAGGATTCAGGATTGAGGATTCAGGATTGAGGTTTGATGACTGAGGATTGAGGATTGAGGATTGAAGAATGAGGATTGAGGATTGAGGATTGAGGACTGAGGATTGGAAATCGAGTATTGAGGATTGAAGCCTGACGATTGAGGATTGAGGATTCAGGATTGAGGATTGAGGACGGAGGATTGAAGATTGAGGACGGAGGATTGAAGATTGAGTATTGAGGATTGGAGATTGAGGTTTGAGGATTGAGTATTGAGGATTGAGGAATGAGTATTGAGGATTGAGGATTGAGGATTGAGGATTGAGGATTGAGGAATGAGGATTAAGGATTGAGGATTGGGGATTGAGGATCTAGGATTGGAGATTGATTATTGATGATTGAAGATTGAGTATTGAGGATTGAGGATTGAGGATTGAGAATTGAGTATGAGGACTGAGGGTTGAGGATTGAGGATTGAGGATTGAGGGTTGAGGATTGAAGATTGTGTATTGTGGATTGAATATTGAGGATTGAGTGTTGAGGATAGAGGATTGAGGATGAGGGCTGATGGTTGAGGGTTAAGGTTTGAGTATTGAATCCTGAGAATTCAGGATATTCTATTGAGTATCGAGAATTGAGAATTGATAGTTGAGTATTGAGGATTGAGGTTTGAGTATTGAGGATTGAGGATTGAGTATTGAAGACTGAATATTGATGCTTGTAGATTGAGGATCGAGGATTGAGGGTTGTGGATTGAGGACGAAGACTGAGGGTTCAGTGTTGATGTTTGAGGTCTGTAGATTGAGGATTGAGGATTGAGAATTGAGGATTTAGGATTGAGTATTGAAGATTGAGGATTGGGTGTTGAGGATTGAAGAATGAGGATTGAGAATTGAGGATTGAGGATTGAGGATTGAAGATTGAGTATTGAGGATTGAAGGTTGAGGATTGAGGTCGGTGGATTGAGGATTGAGGACTGAGAATTGAGGATTGAGGATTGAGTATTGAAGTTTCAGGATTGGGTATTGAGGATTGGGTATTCAGGATTGAAGAATGAGGATTGAGGATTGAGGATTGAGGATTGAGGATTGCAGATTGAGTATTGAGGATTGAAGATTGAGGGTAGAGGATTGAGGATTGAGGATAGAGCATTGAGGATTGAGGATTGAGGATTGAGGATTGAAGATTGAGTATTGAGGATTGAAGATTGAGGATTGAGGATTGAGGATTGAGGATTGAGGATTGAAGATTGAGAATTGGGGATTGAGGATTGACGATTGAGGATTGAGTTTTGAGGTGTGAGAATTGAGGATTGAGGATTGAAGAGTGAGGATTGAGGATTGAAGATTGAGTATTGACGATTGAAGATTGAAGGCTGAGGATTGAGTGTTGAGGATTGAGGGCGAGGACTGAAGATTGAGGATTGAGGTTTGAAGATTGAGGATTGTGGATTGAGGAATGAGGATTGAGGATTGAGGATTGAGCATTGAGGATTGAAGGTTGAGTATTGAGGATTGAAAATTGAGGATTGAGGATTGAGGATTGAAGATTTAGGATTGGGGACGGAGTGTTGAGGGTTGAGTGATGAGAATTGATGTTTGTGGATAGAGATTTGAAGATTGCAGATTGAGTATTGAGCATTGAAAGCTGTGAATTGATGACATTCTATTGAGGATTGAGGACAGACAACTGATTGTTGAGGACTGAGACCTGAAGATTGTGGTTTCAGTATTGAGGATTCAGGATTGAAGATTGAGGACGGAGGATTGAAGATTGAGTATTGAGGATTGGAGATTGAGGTTTGAGGATTGAGTATTGAGGATTGAGGAATGAGTATTGAGGATTGAGGATTGAGGATTGAGGATTGAGGATTGAGGAATGAGGATTAAGGATTGAGGATTGGGGATTGAGGATCTAGGATTGGAGATTGATTATTGATGATTGAAGATTGAGTATTGAGGATTGAGGATTGAGGATTGAGAATTGAGTATGAGGACTGAGGGTTGAGGATTGAGGATTGAGGATTGAGGGTTGAGGATTGAAGATTGTGTATTGTGGATTGAATATTGAGGATTGAGTGTTGAGGATAGAGGATTGAGGATGAGGGCTGATGGTTGAGGGTTAAGGTTTGAGTATTGAATCCTGAGAATTCAGGATATTCTATTGAGTATCGAGAATTGAGAATTGATAGTTGAGTATTGAGGATTGAGGTTTGAGTATTGAGGATTGAGGATTGAGTATTGAAGACTGAATATTGATGCTTGTAGATTGAGGATCGAGGATTGAGGGTTGTGGATTGAGGACGAAGACTGAGGGTTCAGTGTTGATGTTTGAGGTCTGTAGATTGAGGATTGAGGATTGAGAATTGAGGATTTAGGATTGAGTATTGAAGATTGAGGATTGGGTGTTGAGGATTGAAGAATGAGGATTGAGAATTGAGGATTGAGGATTGAGGATTGAAGATTGAGTATTGAGGATTGAAGGTTGAGGATTGAGGTCGGTGGATTGAGGATTGAGGACTGAGAATTGAGGATTGAGGATTGAGTATTGAAGTTTCAGGATTGGGTATTGAGGATTGGGTATTCAGGATTGAAGAATGAGGATTGAGGATTGAGGATTGAGGATTGAGGATTGCAGATTGAGTATTGAGGATTGAAGATTGAGGGTAGAGGATTGAGGATTGAGGATAGAGCATTGAGGATTGAGGATTGAGGATTGAGGATTGAAGATTGAGTATTGAGGATTGAAGATTGAGGATTGAGGATTGAGGATTGAGGATTGAGGATTGAAGATTGAGAATTGGGGATTGAGGATTGACGATTGAGGATTGAGTTTTGAGGTGTGAGAATTGAGGATTGAGGATTGAAGAGTGAGGATTGAGGATTGAAGATTGAGTATTGACGATTGAAGATTGAAGGCTGAGGATTGAGTGTTGAGGATTGAGGGCGAGGACTGAAGATTGAGGATTGAGGTTTGAAGATTGAGGATTGTGGATTGAGGAATGAGGATTGAGGATTGAGGATTGAGCATTGAGGATTGAAGGTTGAGTATTGAGGATTGAAAATTGAGGATTGAGGATTGAGGATTGAAGATTTAGGATTGGGGACGGAGTGTTGAGGGTTGAGTGATGAGAATTGATGTTTGTGGATAGAGATTTGAAGATTGCAGATTGAGTATTGAGCATTGAAAGCTGTGAATTGATGACATTCTATTGAGGATTGAGGACAGACAACTGATTGTTGAGGACTGAGACCTGAAGATTGTGGTTTCAGTATTGAGGATTCAGGATTGAGGTTTGAGGACAGAGGATTGAGGGTTGAGGATTGAGGATTGAGGATTGAGGATTGAGGATTGAAGATTGACGATTGGGTGTTGAGGATTGAGCATTGAGGGTTGAGGATTGAGGATTGAGGATTGAGGATTGAGGAGTGGGTATTGAGGATTGTAGAATGAGGATTGAGGATTGAGGATTGAGGGTTGAGGATTGAAGACTGAGTATTGAGGATTGAATGTTGAGGATTGAGGATTGAGGATTGAAGAATGAGGATTGAGGATTGTGTATGGAGGATTGAAGAATGAGGATTGAGGATTGAGTATTGAGGATTGAGGATTGAAGATTGAGTATTGAGGATTGAAGGTTGAGGATTGAGTATTGAAGATTGAGGATTGAGGATTGAGAATTGAGGATTGAGGATTGAGGATTGGGGATTGAAGATTCAGTATTTCGGATCGAAGATTGAGAGTTGAGGATCGAGGATTGAACATTGAGGAAAGAGTGCTGGGGGTTGAGTGGTGAAAATTGATGTTTGTGGATACAGGTTGGAAGATTGCAGATTGAGTATTGAGTATCGAAAGCTGCGAATTGAGGATATTCTATTGAGGATTGAGGAATGACAACTGATTGTTGAGGACTGAGGGCTGAAGTTTGAGGATTCAGGATTGAGGATTCAGAATTGAGGTTTGAGGACTGAGGATTGAGGATTGAAGGTTGAGGATTGAGGATTGAGGATTGAAGACTGAGGATTGGGTATTGAGGATTGAACATTGAGGATTGAGGGTTGAGGATTGAGGATTGAGAATTGAAGAATGAGTATTGAGGAATGAGGTTTGAAGATTGAGGATTGTGGATTGAGGAATGAGGATTGAGGATTGAGGATTGAGCATTGAGGATTGAAGGATGAGTATTGAGTATTGAAAATTGAGGATTGAGGATTGAGGATTGAAGATTGAGGATTGGGGACGGAGTGTTGAGGGTTGAGTGATGAGAATTGATGTTTGTGGATAGAGATTTGAAGATTACAGATTGAGTATTGAGCATTGAAAGCTGTGAATTGATGACATTCTATTGGGGATTGAGGACTGACAACTGATTGTTGAGGATTGAGGCCTGAAGATTGAGGATTCAGTATTGAGGATTCAGGATTTTAGGTTTGAGGACAGAGGATTGAGGGTTGAGGATTGAGGATAGAGGATCGAGGATTGAGGATTGAAGATTGACGATTGGGTGTTGAGGATTGAGGATTGAGTATTGAGGATTGAGGAATGAAGATTGAGTATTGAGGATTGAAGGTTGAGGATTGAGGATTGAGGATTGAGGATTGAGTACAGAGGATTGAAGTTTGAGGATTGAGTATTGAGGATTGAGGATTGAGGATTGAAAATTGAGGATTGGGGACTGAGTGTTGAGGGTTGAGTGATGAGAATTGATGTTCGTGGAAAGAAATTTGAAGATTGCAGACTGAGTATTGAGTATTGAAAGCTGTGAATTGATAATATTCTATTGAGCATAGAGGATTGACGTCTGATTGTTCAGGTCTGTGGTCTGAAGATTGAGGATTCAGGATTGAGGATTCAGGATTGAGGTTTGATGACTGAGGATTGAGGATTGAGGACTGAGGCCTGAGGATTGAGGATAGAGGATTGAGGATTGAGGATTGAGGGTTGAGGATTGAGGATTGGGGATTGAAAATTGAGTATTGAGGAGTGAAGATTGAGGATTGGGTGTTGAGGATTGAAGAATGAGGATTGAGGGCTGAGGATTGTGGATTGAGCATTGAAGATTGAGGATTAGGTATTGAGGATTGCAGATTGTGTATTGAGGATTGAAGATTGAGGGTTGTGGATTGAGGTTTGAGGACTGAGGATTGAGGATTGAAGATTGAGTATTGAGGATTGAATATTGAGGATTTAGGATTGATAATTGAGGTTTGAGGGTGAGGTCTGAGGGTTGAGGATTGAGGTTTGAGGGCTGAGGACTGCGAATTGAGGATTGAGGATTGAGAATGAGGGCTGAGGGTTGAGGATTGAGGTTTGAGGACTGAGGACTGAGGATTGAGGATTGAGAATTGAGGATTGAGGATTGAGGATTGAAGATTGAGGATTGGGTATTGAGGATTGTAGAATGAGGATTGAGGATTGAGGACTGAGGATTGAGGATTGAGGATTGAAGATTGAGTATTGAGGATTGAAAATTGAGGATTGAGGGTTGAGGATTGAGGATTGAGGATTGAGGATTGAGTATAGAGGATTGAAGTTTGAGGATTGAGGATTGAGGATTGAGGATTGAGGATTGAAAATTGAGGATTGGGGACTGAGTGTTGAGGGTTTAGTGATGAGAATTGATGTTTGTGGAAAGAAATTTGAAGATTGCAGATTGAGTATTGAGTATTGAAAGCTGTGAATTGATAATATTCTATTGAGCATTGAGGATTGACGTCTGATTGTTTAGGTCTGAGGTCTGAAGATTGAGGATTCAGGATTGAGGATTCAGGATTGAGGTTTGATGACTGAGGATTGAGGATTGAGGATTGAAGAATGAGGATTGAGGATTGAGGATTGAGGACTGAGGATTGGAAATCGAGTATTGAGGATTGAAGCCTGACGATTGAGGATTGAGGATTCAGGATTGAGGATTGAGGACGGAGGATTGAAGATTGAGGACGGAGGATTGAAGATTGAGTATTGAGGATTGGAGATTGAGGTTTGAGGATTGAGTATTGAGGATTGAGGAATGAGTATTGAGGATTGAGGATTGAGGATTGAGGATTGAGGATTGAGGAATGAGGATTAAGGATTGAGGATTGGGGATTGAGGATCTAGGATTGGAGATTGATTATTGATGATTGAAGATTGAGTATTGAGGATTGAGGATTGAGGATTGAGAATTGAGTATGAGGACTGAGGGTTGAGGATTGAGGATTGAGGATTGAGGGTTGAGGATTGAAGATTGTGTATTGTGGATTGAATATTGAGGATTGAGTGTTGAGGATAGAGGATTGAGGATGAGGGCTGATGGTTGAGGGTTAAGGTTTGAGTATTGAATCCTGAGAATTCAGGATATTCTATTGAGTATCGAGAATTGAGAATTGATAGTTGAGTATTGAGGATTGAGGTTTGAGTATTGAGGATTGAGGATTGAGTATTGAAGACTGAATATTGATGCTTGTAGATTGAGGATCGAGGATTGAGTGTTGTGGATTGAGGACGAAGACTGAGGGTTCAGTGTTGATGTTTGAGGTCTGTAGATTGAGGATTGAGGATTGAGAATTGAGGATTTAGGATTGAGTATTGAAGATTGAGGATTGGGTGTTGAGGATTGAAGAATGAGGATTGAGAATTGAGGATTGAGGATTGAGGATTGAAGATTGAGTATTGAGGATTGAAGGTTGAGGATTGAGGTCGGTGGATTGAGGATTGAGGACTGAGAATTGAGGATTGAGGATTGAGTATTGAAGTTTCAGGATTGGGTATTGAGGATTGGGTATTCAGGATTGAAGAATGAGGATTGAGGATTGAGGATTGAGGATTGAGGATTGCAGATTGAGTATTGAGGATTGAAGATTGAGGGTAGAGGATTGAGGATTGAGGATAGAGCATTGAGGATTGAGGATTGAGGATTGAGGATTGAAGATTGAGTATTGAGGATTGAAGATTGAGGATTGAGGATTGAGGATTGAGGATTGAGGATTGAAGATTGAGAATTGGGGATTGAGGATTGACGATTGAGGATTGAGTTTTGAGGTGTGAGAATTGAGGATTGAGGATTGAAGAGTGAGGATTGAGGATTGAAGATTGAGTATTGACGATTGAAGATTGAAGGCTGAGGATTGAGTGTTGAGGATTGAGGGCGAGGACTGAAGATTGAGGATTGAGGTTTGAAGATTGAGGATTGTGGATTGAGGAATGAGGATTGAGGATTGAGGATTGAGCATTGAGGATTGAAGGTTGAGTATTGAGGATTGAAAATTGAGGATTGAGGATTGAGGATTGAAGATTTAGGATTGGGGACGGAGTGTTGAGGGTTGAGTGATGAGAATTGATGTTTGTGGATAGAGATTTGAAGATTGCAGATTGAGTATTGAGCATTGAAAGCTGTGAATTGATGACATTCTATTGAGGATTGAGGACAGACAACTGATTGTTGAGGACTGAGACCTGAAGATTGTGGTTTCAGTATTGAGGATTCAGGATTGAAGATTGAGGACGGAGGATTGAAGATTGAGTATTGAGGATTGGAGATTGAGGTTTGAGGATTGAGTATTGAGGATTGAGGAATGAGTATTGAGGATTGAGGATTGAGGATTGAGGATTGAGGATTGAGGAATGAGGATTAAGGATTGAGGATTGGGGATTGAGGATCTAGGATTGGAGATTGATTATTGATGATTGAAGATTGAGTATTGAGGATTGAGGATTGAGGATTGAGAATTGAGTATGAGGACTGAGGGTTGAGGATTGAGGATTGAGGATTGAGGGTTGAGGATTGAAGATTGTGTATTGTGGATTGAATATTGAGGATTGAGTGTTGAGGATAGAGGATTGAGGATGAGGGCTGATGGTTGAGGGTTAAGGTTTGAGTATTGAATCCTGAGAATTCAGGATATTCTATTGAGTATCGAGAATTGAGAATTGATAGTTGAGTATTGAGGATTGAGGTTTGAGTATTGAGGATTGAGGATTGAGTATTGAAGACTGAATATTGATGCTTGTAGATTGAGGATCGAGGATTGAGGGTTGTGGATTGAGGACGAAGACTGAGGGTTCAGTGTTGATGTTTGAGGTCTGTAGATTGAGGATTGAGGATTGAGAATTGAGGATTTAGGATTGAGTATTGAAGATTGAGGATTGGGTGTTGAGGATTGAAGAATGAGGATTGAGAATTGAGGATTGAGGATTGAGGATTGAAGATTGAGTATTGAGGATTGAAGGTTGAGGATTGAGGTCGGTGGATTGAGGATTGAGGACTGAGAATTGAGGATTGAGGATTGAGTATTGAAGTTTCAGGATTGGGTATTGAGGATTGGGTATTCAGGATTGAAGAATGAGGATTGAGGATTGAGGATTGAGGATTGAGGATTGCAGATTGAGTATTGAGGATTGAAGATTGAGGGTAGAGGATTGAGGATTGAGGATAGAGCATTGAGGATTGAGGATTGAGGATTGAGGATTGAAGATTGAGTATTGAGGATTGAAGATTGAGGATTGAGGATTGAGGATTGAGGATTGAGGATTGAAGATTGAGAATTGGGGATTGAGGATTGACGATTGAGGATTGAGTTTTGAGGTGTGAGAATTGAGGATTGAGGATTGAAGAGTGAGGATTGAGGATTGAAGATTGAGTATTGACGATTGAAGATTGAAGGCTGAGGATTGAGTGTTGAGGATTGAGGGCGAGGACTGAAGATTGAGGATTGAGGTTTGAAGATTGAGGATTGTGGATTGAGGAATGAGGATTGAGGATTGAGGATTGAGCATTGAGGATTGAAGGTTGAGTATTGAGGATTGAAAATTGAGGATTGAGGATTGAGGATTGAAGATTTAGGATTGGGGACGGAGTGTTGAGGGTTGAGTGATGAGAATTGATGTTTGTGGATAGAGATTTGAAGATTGCAGATTGAGTATTGAGCATTGAAAGCTGTGAATTGATGACATTCTATTGAGGATTGAGGACAGACAACTGATTGTTGAGGACTGAGACCTGAAGATTGTGGTTTCAGTATTGAGGATTCAGGATTGAGGTTTGAGGACAGAGGATTGAGGGTTGAGGATTGAGGATTGAGGATTGAGGATTGAGGATTGAAGATTGACGATTGGGTGTTGAGGATTGAGCATTGAGGGTTGAGGATTGAGGATTGAGGATTGAGGATTGAGGATTGGGTATTGAGGATTGTAGAATGAGGATTGAGGATTGAGGATTGAGGGTTGAGGATTGAAGACTGAGTATTGAGGATTGAATGTTGAGGATTGAGGATTGAGGATTGAAGAATGAGGATTGAGGATTGTGTATGGAGGATTGAAGAATGAGGATTGAGGATTGAGTATTGAGGATTGAGGATTGAAGATTGAGTATTGAGGATTGAAGGTTGAGGATTGAGTATTGAAGATTGAGGATTGAGGATTGAGAATTGAGGATTGAGGATTGAGGATTGGGGATTGAAGATTCAGTATTTCGGATCGAAGATTGAGAGTTGAGGATCGAGGATTGAACATTGAGGAAAGAGTGCTGGGGGTTGAGTGGTGAAAATTGATGTTTGTGGATACAGGTTGGAAGATTGCAGATTGAGTATTGAGTATCGAAAGCTGCGAATTGAGGATATTCTATTGAGGATTGAGGAATGACAACTGATTGTTGAGGACTGAGGGCTGAAGTTTGAGGATTCAGGATTGAGGATTCAGAATTGAGGTTTGAGGACTGAGGATTGAGGATTGAAGGTTGAGGATTGAGGATTGAGGATTGAAGACTGAGGATTGGGTATTGAGGATTGAACATTGAGGATTGAGGGTTGAGGATTGAGGATTGAGAATTGAAGAATGAGTATTGAGGAATGAGGATTGAGGATTGAGGATTGAAGATTGAGTATTGAGGATTGAAACCTGACGATTGAGGATTGAGGATTGAGGATTAAGGATTGAGGATGGAGGATTGAAGATTGAGTATTGAGGATTGAAGATTGAGGATTGAGGATTGAGGATTGAGGATCGAGTGTTGAACATTGAGGATTGGGGACTGAGTGTTGAGGGTTGAATGATGAGAATTGATGTTTGTGGATAGAGATTTGAAGATTGCAGATTGAGTATTGAGTATTGAAAGCTGTGAATTGATAATATTCTATTGATAATTGAGTATTGACAACTGATTGTTGAGGACTGAGTTCTGAAGGTTGAGGATTCAGGATTGAGGATTCAGGTTTGAGTTTTGAGGACTGAGGATTGAGGAGTGAGGATCGAGGATTGAGGATTGAGGATTGAGGATTGAGGATTGAAGATTGAGGATTGGGTATTGAGGATTGTATAATGAGGATTGAGGATTGAGGACTGAGGATTGAGGATTGAGGATTGAAGATTGAGTATTGAGTATTGAAAGCTGTGAATTGATAATATTCTATCGAGCATTGAGGATGGACGTCTGATTGTTTAGGTCTGAGGTCTGAAGATTAAGGATTCAGGATTGAGGATTCAGGATTGAAGTTTGATGACTGAGGATTGAGGATTGAGGATTGAAGAATGAGGATTGAGGACTGAGGATTGGAAATCGAGTATTGAGGATTGAAGCCTGACGATTGAGGATTGAGGATTCAGGATTGAGGATTGAGGACGGAGGATTGAAGATTGAGTGTTGAGGATTGAAGATTGAGGTTTGAGGAGTGAGTATTGAGGATTGAGGATGAGTATTGAGGATTGAGGATTGAGGATTGAGGGTTGAGGATTGAGGAATGAGGATTAAGGATTGAGGATTGGGGATTGAGGATCTAGGATTGGAGATTGATTATTGATGATTGAAGATTGAGTATTGAGGATTGAGGATTGAGGATTGAGAATTGAGTATGAGGGCTGAGGGTTGAGGATTGAGGATTGAGGATTGAGGGTTGAGGATTGAAGATTGTGTATTGTGGATTGAATATTGAGGATTGAGGTTTGAGGATTGAGGATTGAGGATGAGGGCTGATGGTTGAGGGTTAAGGTTTGAGTATTGAATCCTGAGAATTCAGGATATTCTATTGAGTATCGAGAATTGAGAATTGATAGTTGAGTATTGAGGATTGAGGTTTGAGTATTGAGGATTGAGGATTGAGTATTGAAGACTGAATATTGATGCTTGTAGATTGAGGATCGAGGATTGAGGTTTGTGGATTGAGGACGAAGACTGAGGGTTGAGTGTTGATGTTTGAGGTCTGTAGATTGAGGATTGAGGATTGAGAATTGAGGATTTAGGATTGAGGATCGAAGATTGAGGATTGGGTGTTGAGGATTGAAGAATGAGGATTGAGAATTGAGGATTGAGGATTGAGGATTGAAGATTGAGTATTGAGGATTGAAGGTTGAGGATTGAGGTCGGTGGATTGAGGATTGAGGATTGAGAATTGAGGATTGAGGATTGAGGATTGAAGTTTCAGGACTGGGTATTGAGGATTGGGTATTGAGGATTGAAGAATGAGGATTGAGGATTGAGGATTGACGATTGAGGATTGAGTTTTGAGGAGTTAGAATTGAGGATTGAGGATTGCAGATTGAGTATTGAGGATTGAAGATTGAGGGTTGAGGATTGAGGATTGAGGATAGAGCATTGAGGATTGAGGATTGAGGATTGAGGATTGAAGATTGAGTATTGAGGATTGAAGATTGAGGATTGAGGATTGAGGATTGAGGATTGAGGATTGAAGATTGAGAATTGGGGATTGAGGATTGACGATTGAGGATTGAGTTTTGAGGAGTGAGAATTGAGGATTGAGGATTGAAGATTGAGGATTGAGGATTGAAGATTGAGTATTGACGATTGAAGATTGAGGACTGAGGATTGAGTGTTGAGGATTGAGGGCGAGGACTGAAGATTGAGGATTGAGGTTTGAAGATTGAGGATTGTGGATTGAGGAATGAGGATTGAGGATTGAGGATTGAGCATTGAGGATTGAAGGTTGAGTATTGAGGATTGAAAATTGAGGATTGAGGGTTGAGGATTGAAGATTGAGGATTGGGGACGGAGTGTTGAGGGTTGAGTGATGAGAATTGATGTTTGTGGATAGAGATTTGAAGATTGCAGATTGAGTATTGAGCATTGAAAACTGTGAATTGATGACATTCTATTGAGGATTGAGGACTGACAACTCATTGTTGAGGATTGAGGCCTGAAGATTGAGGATTCAGTATTGAGGATTCAGGATTGAGGTTTGAGGACAGAGGATTGAGGTTTGAGGATTGAGAATGAGGGGTGAGGGTTGAGGATTGAGGTTTGAGGACTGTGGACTGAGGATTGAGGGTTGAGAATTGAGGATTGAGGATTGAGGATTGAAGATTGAGTATTGAGGATTGAATATTGAGGATTTAGGATTGATAATTGAGGTTTGAGGGTGAGGTCTGAGGGTTGAGGATTGAGGTTTGAGGGCTGAGGACTGAGAATTGAGGATTGAGGATTGAGAATGAGGGCTGAGGGTTGAGGATTGAGGTTTGAGGACTGAGGACTGAGGATTGAGGATTGAGAATTGAGGATTGAGGATTGCGGATTGAAGATTGAGGATTGGGTATTGAGGATTGTAGAATGAGGATTGAGGATTGAGTATAGAGGATTGAAGTTTGAGGATTGAGGATTGAGGATTGAGGATTGAGGATTGAAAATTGAGGATTGGGGACTGAGTGTTGAGTGTTGAGTGATGAGAATTGATGTTTGTGGAAAGAAATTTGATGATTGCAGATTGAGTATTGAGTATTGAAAGCTGTGAATTGATAATATTCTATCGAGCATTGAGGATTGACGTCTGATTGTTTAGGTCTGAGGTCTGAAGATTGAGGATTCAGGATTGAGGATTCAGGATTGAAGTTTGATGACTGAGGATTGAGGATTGAGGATTGAAGAATGAGGATTTAGGATTGAGGATTGAAGATTGAGGATTGGGTGTTGAGGATTGAAGAATGAGGATTGAGAATTGAGGATTGAGGATTGAGGATTGAAGATTGAGTATTGAGGATTGAAGGTTGAGGATTGAGGTCGGTGGATTGAGGATTGAGGATTGAGAATTGAGGATTGAGGATTGAGGATTGAAGTTTCAGGACTGGGTATTGAGGATTGGGTATTGAGGATTGAAGAATGAGGACTGAGGATTGAGTGTTGAGGATTGAGGGCGAGGACTGAAGATTGAGGATTGAGGTTTGAAGATTGAGGATTGTGGATTGAGGAATGAGGATTGAGGATTGAGGATTGAGCATTGAGGATTGAAGGTTGAGTATTGAGGATTGAAAATTGAGGATTGAGGGTTGAGGATTGAAAATTGAGTATTGAGGATTGAAGATTGAGGATTGGGTGTTGAGGATTGAAGAATGAGGATTGAGGGCTGAGGATTGTGGATTGAGCATTGAAGATTGAGGATTAGGTATTGAGGATTGCAGATTGTGTATTGAGGATTGAAGATTGAGGGTTGTGGATTGAGGTTTGAGGACTGAGCGTTGAGGATTGAAGATTGAGTATTGAGGATTGAATATTGAGGATTTAGGATTGATAATTGAGGTTTGAGGGTGAGGTCTGAGGGTTGAGGATTGAGGTTTGAGGGCTGAGGACTGAGAATTGAGGATTGAGGATTGAGAATGAGGGCTGAGGGTTGAGGATTGAGGTTTGAGGACTGAGGACTGAGGATTGAGGATTGAGAATTGAGGATTGAGGATTGAGGATTGAAGATGGAGGATTGGGTATTGAGGATTGTAGAATGAGGATTGAGGATTGAGTATAGAGGATTGAAGTTTGAGGATTGAGGATTGAGGATTGAGGATTGAGGATTGAAAATTGAGGATTGGGGACTGAGTGTTGAGGGTTGAGTGATGAGAATTGATGTTTGTGGAAAGAAATTTGATGATTGCAGATTGAGTATTGAGTATTGAAAGCTGTGAATTGATAATATTCTATCGAGCATTGAGGATTGACGTCTGATTGTTTAGGTCTGAGGTCTGAAGATTGAGGATTCAGGATTGAGGATTCAGGATTGAAGTTTGATGACTGAGGATTGAGGATTGAGGATTGAAGAATGAGGATTTAGGATTGAGGATTGAAGATTGAGGATTGGGTGTTGAGGATTGAAGAATGAGGATTGAGAATTGAGGATTGAGGATTGAGGATTGAAGATTGAGTATTGAGGATTGAAGGTTGAGGATTGAGGTCGGTGGATTGAGGATTGAGGATTGAGAATTGAGGATTGAGGATTGAGGATTGAAGTTTCAGGACTGGGTATTGAGGATTGGGTATTGAGGATTGAAGAATGAGGACTGAGGATTGAGTGTTGAGGATTGAGGGCGAGGACTGAAGATTGAGGATTGAGGTTTGAAGATTGAGGATTGTGGATTGAGGAATGAGGATTGAGGATTGAGGATTGAGCATTGAGGATTGAAGGTTGAGTATTGAGGATTGAAAATTGAGGATTGAGGGTTGAGGATTGAAAATTGAGTATTGAGGATTGAAGATTGAGGATTGGGTGTTGAGGATTGAAGAATGAGGATTGAGGGCTGAGGATTGTGGATTGAGCATTGAAGATTGAGGATTAGGTATTGAGGATTGCAGATTGTGTATTGAGGATTGAAGATTGAGGGTTGTGGATTGAGGTTTGAGGACTGAGCGTTGAGGATTGAAGATTGAGTATTGAGGATTGAATATTGAGGATTTAGGATTGATAATTGAGGTTTGAGGGTGAGGTCTGAGGGTTGAGGATTGAGGTTTGAGGGCTGAGGACTGAGAATTGAGGATTGAGGATTGAGAATGAGGGCTGAGGGTTGAGGATTGAGGTTTGAGGACTGAGGACTGAGGATTGAGGATTGAGAATTGAGGATTGAGGATTGAGGATTGAAGATGGAGGATTGGGTATTGAGGATTGTAGAATGAGAATTGAGGATTGAGTATAGAGGATTGAAGTTTGAGGATTGAGGATTGAGGATTGAGGATTGAGGATTGAAAATTGAGGATTGGGGACTGAGTGTTGAGGGTTGAGTGATGAGAATTGATGTTTGTGGAAAGAAATTTGATGATTGCAGATTGAGTATTGAGTATTGAAAGCTGTGAATTGATAATATTCTATCGAGCATTGAGGATTGACGTCTGATTGTTTAGGTCTGAGGTCTGAAGATTGAGGATTCAGGATTGAGGATTCAGGATTGAAGTTTGATGACTGAGGATTGATGATTGAGGATAGAAGAATGAGGATTTAGGATTGAGGATTGAAGATTGAGGATTGGGTGTTGAGGATTGAAGAATGAGGATTGAGAATTGAGGATTGAGGATTGAGGATCGAAGATTGAGTATTGAGGATTGAAGGTTGAGGATTGAGGTCGGTGGATTGAGGATTGAGGATTGAGAATTGAGGATTGAGGATTGAGGATTGAAGTTTCAGGACTGGGTATTGAGGATTGGGTTTTGAGGATTGAAGAATGAGGATTGAGGATTGAGGATTGACGATTGAGGATTGAGTTTTGAGGAGTGAGAATTGAGGATTGAGGATTGCAGATTGAGTATTGAGGATTGAAGATTGAGGGTTGAGGATTGAGGATTGAGGATAGAGCATTGAGGATTGAGGATTGAGGATTGAGGATTGAAGATTGAGTATTGAGGATTGAAGATTGATGATTGAGGATTGAGGATTGAGGATTGAGGATTGAAGATTGAGAATTGGGGATTGAGGATTGACGATTGAGGATTGAGTTTTGAGGAGTGAGAATTGAGGATTGAGGATTGAAGATTGAGGATTGAGGATTGAAGATTGAGTATTGACGATTGAAGATTGAGGACTGAGGATTGAGTGTTGAGGATTGAGGGCGAGGACTGAAGATTGAGGATTGAGGTTTGAAGATTGAGGATTGTGGATTGAGGAATGAGGATTGAGGATTGAGGATTGAGCATTGAGGATTGAAGGTTGAGTATTGAGGATTGAAAATTGAGGATTGAGGGTTGAGGATTGAAAATTGAGTATTGAGGATTGAAGATTGAGGATTGGGTGTTGAGGATTGAAGAATGAGGATTGAGGGCTGAGGATTGTGGATTGAGCATTGAAGATTGAGGATTAGGTATTGAGGATTGCAGATTGTGTATTGAGGATTGAAGATTGAGGGTTGTGGATTGATGTTTGAGGACTGAGGGTTGAGGATTGAAGATTGAGTATTGAGGATTGAATATTGAGGATTTAGGATTGATAATTGAGGTTTGAGGGTGAGGTCTGAGGGTTGAGGATTGAGGTTTGAGGGCTGAGGACTGAGAATTGAGGATTGAGGATTGAGAATGAGGGCTGAGGGTTGAGGATTGAGGTTTGAGGACTGAGGACTGAGGATTGAGGATTGAGAATTGAGGATTGAGGATTGAGGATTGAAGATTGAGGATTGGGTATTGAGGATTGTAGAATGAGGATTGAGGATTGAGTATAGATAATTGAAGTTTGAGGATTGAGGATTCAGGATTCAGGATTGAGGATTGAAAATTGAGGATTGGGGACTGAGTGTTGAGGGTTGAGTGATGAGAATTGATGTTTGTGGAAAGAAATTTGATGATTGCAGATTGAGTATTGAGTATTGAAAGCTGTGAATTGATAATATTCTATCGAGCATTGAGGATTGACGTCTGATTGTTTAGGTCTGAGGTCTGAAGATTGAGGATTCAGGATTGAGGATTCAGGATTGAACTTTGATGACTGAGGATTGAGGATTGAGGATTGAGGATTGAAGAATGAGGATTGAGGACTGAGGATTGGAAATCGAGTATTGAGGATTGAAGCCTGACGATTGAGGATTGAGGATTCTGGATTGAGGATTGAGGACGGAGGATTGAAGATTGAGTGTTGAGGATTGAAGATTGAGGTTTGAGGAGTGAGTATTGAGGATTGAGGATGAGTATTGAGGATTGAGGATTGAGGATTGAGGGTTGAGGATTGAGGAATGAGGATTAAGGATTGAGGATTGGGGATTGAGGATCTAGGATTGGAGATTGATTATTGATGATTGAAGATTGAGTATTGAGGATTGAGGATTGAGGATTGAGAATTGAGTATGAGGGCTGAGGGTTGAGGATTGAGGATTGAGGATTGAGGGTTGAGGATTGAAGATTGTGTATTGTGGATTGAATATTGAGGATTGAGGTTTGAGGATTGAGGATTGAGGATGAAGGCTGATGGTTGAGGGTTAAGGTTTGAGTATTGAATCCTGAGAATTCAGGATATTCTATTGAGTATCGAGAATTGAGAATTGATAGTTGAGTATTGAGGATTGAGGTTTGAGTATTGAGGATTGAGGATTGAGTATTGAAGACTGAATATTGATGCTTGTAGATTGAGGATCGAGGATTGAGGTTTGTGGATTGAGGACGAAGACTGAGGGTTGAGTGTTGATGTTTGAGGTCTGTAGATTGAGGATTGAGGATTGAGAATTGAGGATTTAGGATTGAGGATCGAAGATTGAGGATTGGGTGTTGAGGATTGAAGAATGAGGATTGAGAATTGAGGATTGAGGATTGAGGATTGAAGATTGAGTATTGAGGATTGAAGGTTGAGGATTGAGGTCGGTGGATTGAGGATTGAGGATTGAGAATTGAGGATTGAGGATTGAGGATTGAAGTTTCAGGTCTGGGTATTGAGGATTGGGTATTGAGGATTGAAGAATGAGGATTGAGGATTGAGGATTGACGATTGAGGATTGAGTTTTGAGGAGTTAGAATTGAGGATTGAGGATTGCAGATTGAGTATTGAGGATTGAAGATTGAGGGTTGAGGATTGAGGATTGAGGATAGAGCATTGAGGTTTGAGGATTGAGGATTGAGGATTGAAGATTGAGTATTGAGGATTGAAGATTGAGGATTGAGGATTGAGGATTGAGGATTGAGGATTGAAGATTGAGAATTGGGGATTGAGGATTGACGATTGAGGATTGAGTTTTGAGGAGTGAAAATTGAGGATTGAGGATTGAAGATTGAGGATTGAGGATTGAAGATTGAGTATTGACGATTCAAGATTGAGGACTGAGGATTGAGTGTTGAGGATTGAGGGCGAGGACTGAAGATTGAGGATTGAGGTTTGAAGATTGAGGATTGTGGATTGAGGAATGAGGATTGAGGATTGAGGATTGAGCATTGAGGATTGAAGGTTGAGTATTGAGGATTGAAAATTGAGGATTGAGGGTTGAGGATTGAAGATTGAGGATTGGGGACGGAGTGTTGAGGGTTGAGTGATGAGAATTGATGTTTGTGGATAGAGATTTGAAGATTGCAGATTGAGTATTGAGCATTGAAAACTGTGAATAGATGACATTCTATTGAGGATTGAGGACTGACAACTCATTGTTGAGGATTGAGGCCTGAAGATTGAGGATTCAGTATTGAGGATTCAGGATTGAGGTTTGAGGACAGAGGATTGAGGTTTGAGGATTGAGAATGAGGGGTGAGGGTTGAGGATTGAGGTTTGAGGACTGTGGACTGAGGATTGAGGGTTGAGAATTGAGGATTGAGGATTGAGGATTGAAGATTGAGAATTGAGGATTGAATATTGAGGATTTAGGATTGATAATTGAGGTTTGAGGGTGAGGTCTGAGGGTTGAGGATTGAGGTTTGAGGGCTGAGGACTGAGAATTGAGGATTGAGGATTGAGAATGAGGGATGAGGGTTGAGGATTGAGGTTTGAGGACTGAGGACTGAGGATTGAGGATTGAGAATTGAGGATTGAGGATTGCGGATTGAAGATTGAGGATTGGGTATTGAGGATTGTAGAATGAGGATTGAGGATTGAGTATAGAGGATTGAAGTTTGAGGATTGAGGATTGAGGATTGAGGATTGAGGATTGAAAATTGAGGATTGGGGACTGACTGTTGAGGGTTGAGTGATGAGAATTGATGTTTGTGGAAAGAAATTTGATGATTGCAGATTGAGTATTGAGTATTGAAAGCTGTGAATTGATAATATTCTATCGAGCATTGAGGATTGACGTCTGATTGTTTAGGTCTGAGGTAGGAAGATTGAGGATTCAGGATTGAGGATTCAGGATTGAAGTTTGATGACTGAGGATTGAGGATTGAGGATTGAAGAATGAGGATTTAGGATTGAGGATTGAAGATTGAGGATTGGGTGTGGAGGATTGAAGAATGAGGATTGAGAATTGAGGATTGAGGATTGAGGATTGAAGATTGAGTATTGAGGATTGAAGGTTGAGGATTGAGGTCGGTGGATTGAGGATTGAGGATTGAGAATTGAGGATTGAGGATTGAGGATTGAAGTTTCAGGACTGGGTATTGAGGATTGAAGAATGAGGACTGAGGATTGAGTGTTGAGGATTGAGGGCGAGGACTGAAGATTGAGGATTGAGGTTTGAAGATTGAGGATTGTGGATTGAGGAATGAGGATTGAGGATTGAGGATTGAGCATTGAGGATTGAAGGTTGAGTATTGAGGATTGAAAATTGAGGATTGAGGGTTGAGGATTGAAAATTGAGTATTGAGGATTGAAGATTGAGGATTGGGTGTTGAGGATTGAAGAATGAGGATTGAGGGCTGAGGATTGTGGATTGAGCATTGAAGATTGAGGATTAGGTATTGAGGATTGCAGATTGTGTATTGAGGATTGAAGATTGAGGGTTGTGGATTGAGGTTTGAGGACTGAGCGTTGAGGATTGAAGATTGAGTATTGAGGATTGAATATTGAGGATTTAGGATTGATAATTGAGGTTTGAGGGTGAGGTCTGAGGGTTGAGGATTGAGGTTTGAGGGCTGAGGACTGAGAATTGAGGATTGAGGATTGAGAATGAGGGCTGAGGGTTGAGGATTGAGGTTTGAGGACTGAGGACTGAGGATTGAGGATTGAGAATTGAGGATTGAGGATTGAGGATTGAAGATTGAGGATTGGGTATTGAGGATTGTAGAATGAGGATTGAGGATTGAGTATAGAGGATTGAAGTTTGAGGATTGAGGATTGAGGATTGAGGATTGAGGATTGAAAATTGAGGATTGGGGACTGAGTGTTGAGGGTTGAGTGATGAGAATTGATGTTTGTGGAAAGAAATTTGATGATTGCAGATTGAGTATTGAGTATTGAAAGCTGTGAATTGATAATATTCTATCGAGCATTGAGGATTGACGTCTGATTGTTTAGGTCTGAGGTCTGAAGATTGAGGATTCAGGATTGAGGATTCAGGATTGAAGTTTGATGACTGAGGATTGAGGATTGAGGATTGAAGAATGAGGATTGAGGACTGAGGATTGGAAATCGAGTATTGAGGATTGAAGCCTGACGATTGAGGATTGAGGATTCAGGATTGAGGATTGAGGACGGAGGATTGAAGATTGAGTGTTGAGGATTGAAGATTGAGGTTTGAGGAGTGAGTATTGAGGATTGAGGATGAGTATTGAGGATTGAGGATTGAGGATTGAGGATTGAGGATTGAGGAATGAGGATTAAGGATTGAGGATTGGGGATTGAGGATCTAGGATTGGAGATTGATTATTGATGATTACAGATTGTGTATTGAGGATTGAAGATTGAGGGTTGTGGATTGATGTTTGAGGACTGAGCGTTGAGGATTGAAGATTGAGTATTGGGGATTGAATATTGAGGATTTAGGATTGATAATTGAGGTTTGAGGGTGAGGTCTGAGGGTTGAGGATTGAGGTTTGAGGGCTGAGGACTGAGAATTGAGGATTGAGGATTGAGAATGAGGGCTGAGGGTTGAGGATTGAGGTTTGAGGACTGAGGACTGAGGATTGAGGATTGAGAATTGAGGATTGAGGATTGAGGATTGAAGATTGAGGATTGGGTATTGAGGATTGTAGAATGAGGATTGAGGATTGAGTATAGAGGATTGAAGTTTGAGGATTGAGGATCGAGGATTGAGGATTGAGGATTGAAAATTGAGGAATGGGGACTGAGTGTTGAGGGTTGAGTGATGAGAATTGATGTTTGTGGAAAGAAATTTGATGATTGCAGATTGAGTATTGAGTATTGAAAGCTGTGAATTGATAATATTCTATCGAGCATTGAGGATTGACGTCTGATTGTTTAGGTCTGAGGTTTGAAGATTGAGGATTCAGGATTGAGGATTCAGGATTGAGGTTTGATGACTGAGGATTGAGGATTGAGGACTGAGGCATGAGGATTGAGGATTGAGGTTTGAGGATTGAGGATTGAGGGTTGAGGATTGAGGATTGGGGATTGAAAATTGAGTATTGAGGATTGAAGATTGAGGATTGGGTGTTGAGGATTGAGGATTGAGGATTGAGGATTGAAGATTGGGTATTGAGGATTGAAGATTGAGGATTGAGGGTTGAGGATTGAGGATTGAGGATTGAGGATTGAGTATAGAGGATTGAAGTTTGAGGATTGAGGATTGAGGATTGAGGATTGAGGATTGAAAATTGAGGATTGGGGACTGAGTGTTGAGGGTTGAGTGATGAGAATTGATGTTTGTGGAAAGAAATTTGAAGATTGCAGATTGAGTATTGAGTATTGAAAGCTGTGAATTGATAATATTCTATTGAGCATTGAGGATTGACGTCTGATTGTTTAGGTCTGAGGTCTGAAGATTGAGGATTCAGGATTGAGGATTCAGGATTGAGGTTTGATGACTGAGGATTGAGGATTGAGGATTGAAGAATGAGGATTGAGGATTGAGGATTGAGGACTGAGGATTGGAAATTGAGTATTGAGGATTGAAGCCTGACGATTGAGGATTGAGGATTCAGGATTGAGGATTGAGGACGGAGGATTGAAGATTGAGTATTGAGGATTGAAGATTGAGGTTTGAGGATTGAGTATTGAGGATTGAGGAATGAGTATTGAGGATTGAGGATTGAGGATTGAGGATTGAGGATTGAGGAATGAGGATTAAGGATTGAGGATTGGGGATTGAGGATCTAGGATTGGAGATTGATTATTGATGATTGAAGATTGTGTATTGAGGATTGAGGATTGAGGATTGAGAATTGAGTATGAGGACTGAGGGTTGAGGATTGAGGATTGAGGATTGAGGGTTGAGGATTGAAGATTGTGTATTGTGGATTGAATATTGAGGATTGAGGATTGAGGATTGAGGATTGAGGATGAGGGCTGATGGTTGAGGGTTAAGGTTTGAGTATTGAATCCTGAGAATTCAGGATATTCTATTGAGTATCGAGAATTGAGAATTGATAGTTGAGTATTGAGGATTGAGGTTTGAGTATTGAGGATTGAGGATTGAGTATTGAAGACTGAATATTGATGCTTGTAGATTGAGGATCGAGGATTGAGGGTTGTGGATTGAGGACGAAGACTGAGGGTTGAGTGTTGATGTTTGAGGTCTGTAGATTGAGGATTGAGGATTGAGAATTGAGGATTTAGGATTGAGGATTGAAGATTGAGGATTGGGTGTTGAGGATTGAAGAATGAGGATTGAGAATTGAGGATTGAGGATTGAGGATTGAAGATTGAGTATTGAGGATTGAAGGTTGAGGATTGAGGTCGGTGGATCGAGGATTGAGGATTGAGAATTGAGGATTGAGGATTGAGGATTGAAGTTTCAGGATTGGGTATTGAGGATTGGGTATTGAGGATTGAAGATTGTGGATTGAGGCTTGAGGATTGAGGATTGAGGATTGCAGATTGAGTATTGAGGATTGAAGATTGAGGGTTGAGGATTGAGGATTGAGGATAGAGCATTGAGGATTGAGGATTGAGGATTGAGGATTGAAGATTGAGTATTGAGTATTGAAGATTGAGGATTGAGGATTGAGGATTGAGGATTGAGGATTGAAGATTGAGAATTGGGGATTGAGGATTGACGATTGAGAATTGAGTATTGAGGAGTGAGAATTGAGGATTGAGGATTGAAGATTGAGGATTGAGGATTGAAGATTGAGTATTGACGATTGAAGATTGAGGACTGAGGATTGAGTGTTGAGGATTGAGGGCGCGGACTGAAGATTGAGGATTGAGGTTTGAAGATTGAGGATTGTGGATTGAGGAATGAGGATTGAGGGTTGAGGATTGAGCATTGAGGATTGAAGGTTGAGTATTGAGGATTGAAAATTGAGGATTGAGGATTGAGGATTGAAGATTGAGGATTGGGGACGGAGTGTTGAGGGTTGAGTGATGAGAATTGATGTTTGTGGATAGAGATTTGAAGATTGCAGATTGAGTATTGAGCATTGAAAGCTGTGAATTGATGACATTCTATTGAGGATTGAGGACTGACAACTGATTGTTGAGGACTGAGGCCTGAAGATTGAGGATTCAGTATTGAGGATTCAGGATTGAGGTGTGAGGACAGAGGATTTAGGGTTGAGGATTGAGGATTGAGGATTGAGGATTGAGGATTGAAGATTGACGATTGGGTGTTGAGGATTGAGCATTGAGGGTTGAGGATTGAGGATTGAGGATTGAGGATTGAGGATTGGGTATTCAGGATTGTAGAATGAGGATTGAGGATTGAGGATTGAGGATTGAGGGTTGAGGATTGAAGACTGAGTATTGAGGATTGAATGTTGAGGATTGAGGATTGAGGATTGAAGATTGAGGTTTGAGGATTGAGTATAGAGGATTGAAGAATGAGGATTGAGGATTGAGTATTGAGGATTGAGGATTGAAGATTGAGTATTGAGGATTGAAGGTTGAGGATTGAGTATTGAGGACTGAGGATTGAGGATTGAGAATTGAGGATTGAGGATTGAGGATTGAGGATTGAAGATTCAGTATTGAGGATCGAAGATTGAGAGTTGAGGATTGAGGATTGAACATTGAGGAAAGAGTGCTGGGGGTTGAGTGGTGAAAATTGATGTTTGTGGATACAGGTTGGAAGATTGCAGATTGAGTATTGAGTATCGAAAGCTGTGAATTGAGGATATTCTATTGAGGATTGAGGACTGACAACTGATTGTTGAGGACTGAGGGCTGAAGTTTGAGGATTCAGGATTGAGGATTCAGAATTGAGATTTGAGGACTGAGGATTGAGGATTGAAGGTTGAGGATTGAGGATTGAGGATTGAAGACTAAGGATTGGGTATTGAGAATTGAACATTGAGGATTGAGGGTTGAGGATTGAGGATTGAGAATTGAAGAATGAGGATTGAGGATTGAAGGTTGAGGATTGAGGATTGAGAATTGAGGATTGAGGATTGAGGATTGAGGATTGAAGATTCAGTATTGAGGATCGAATATTGAGAGTTGAGGATTGAGGATTGAACATTGGGGACTGAGTGTTGAGGGTTGAGTGATGAGAATTCATGTTTGTGGAAAGAAATTTGAAGATTGCAGATTGAGTATTGAGTATTGAAAGCTGTGAATTGATAATATTCTATTGAGCATAGAGGATTGACGTCTGATTGTTCAGGTCTGAGGTCTGAAGATTGAGGATTCAGGATTGAGGATTCAGGATTGAGGTTTGATGACTGAGGATTGAGGATTGAGGACTGAGGCATTAGGATTGAGGATTGAGGATTGAGGTTTGAGGATTGAGGGTTGAGGATTGAGGATTGGGGATTGAAAATTGAGTATTGAGGATTGAAGATTGAGGATTGGGTGTTGAGGATTGAAGAATGAGGATTGAGGGCTGAGGATTGTGGATTGAGCATTGAAGATTGTGGATTAGGTATTGAGGATTGCAGATTGTGTATTGAGGATTGAAGATTGAGGGTTGTGGATTGAGGTTTGAGGACTGAGGATTGAGGATTGAAGATTGAGTATTGAGGACTGAATATTGAGGATTTAGGATTGATAATTGAGGTTTGAGGGTGAGGTCTGAGGGTTGAGGATTGAGGTTTGAGGGCTGAGGACTGAGAATTGAGGATTGAGGATTGAGAATGAGGGCTGAGAGTTGAGGATTGAGGTTTGAGGACTGAGGACTGAGGATTGAGGATTGAGAATTGGGGATTGAGGATTGAGGATTGAAGACTGAGGATTGGGTATTGATGATTGAACACTGAGGATTGAGGGTTGAGGATTGAGGATTGAGGATTGACGATTGAGGATTGAGGAATGAGGATGAGGGCTGAGGATTCAGGATTGAGGTTTGATGACTGAGGATTGAGGATTGAAGATTGAGGATTGGGTATTGAGGATTGTAGAATGAGGTTTGAGGATTGTGGATTGAGGACTGAGGATTGAAGATTCAGTATTGAGGATTGAAGACTGACGACTGAGGATTGAGGTCTGAAGATTGAGGATTCAGGGTTGAGGATTCAGAATTGAGGTTTGAGGACTGAGGATTGAGGATTGAAGATTGAGGAATGAGGATTGAGGATTGAGGATTGAAGACTGAGGATTGGGTATTGATGATTGAACACTGAGGATTGAGGGTTGAGGATTGAGGATTGAGGATTGACGATTGAGGATTGAGGAATGAGGATGAGGGCTGAGGATTGGGGATTGAGGTTTGAGGTCTCAGGACTGAGGATTGAGGATTGAGAATTGAGGATTGAGGATTGAAGATTGAAGACCGAGGATTGCGTATTGAGGATTGATGCCTGACGATTGAGGATTGAGAATTGAGGATTGAGGATTGAGGATTCAGGATTGAGGATTGAGGACAGAAGATTGAATATTGATGATTGAAGATTGAGGATTGAGGATTGATGGTTGTGGATTGAGGACGAGGACTGAGAGTTGAGTATTGATGTTTGAGGTCTGAGGATTGAGGATTGAGGATTGAGAATTGAGGATTGAGGATTGAGGATTTATGATTGAGGATTGGGTATTGAGGGTTGAAGAATCAGGATTGAGGATTGAGGATTGAGGATTGAGGATTGAGTATTCAGGATTGAGGATTGAGGATTGAAGATTGAATATTGATAATTGAAGACTGAGGATCGAGGATTGAGGATTGAGGATTCATGGATTGAGGATTGAGGACAGAAGATTGAATATTGATGATTGAAGATTGAGGATTGAGGATTGATGGTTGTGGATTGAGGACGAGGACTGAGAGTTGAGTATTGATGTTTGAGGTCTGAGGATTGAGGATTGAGGATTGAGAATTGAGGATTGAGGATTGAGGATTTATGATTGAGGATTGGGTATTGAGGGTTGAAGAATCAGGATTGAGGATTGAGGATTGAGGATTGAGGATTGAAGACTGAGTATTGAGGATTGAAGATTGGGGATTGAGGATTGAGGATTCAGGATTGAGGATTGAGGATTGAGGATTGAAGATTGATTATTGTGGACTGAAGATTGAGGATTGAGGATTGAGGATCGAGGATTGAGGATTGAAGATTGAGGATTGGGGATTGACGATTGACGATTGAGGATTGAGTATTGAGGATTGAGAATTGAGGATTGATTATTGAAGATTGAGTATTGAGGATTGAAGATTGAGGATTGAGGATTGAGGATTGAAGATTGAGGATGAGGGCTGAGGGTTGAGGATTGAGGTTTGTGGACTGAGGACTGAGGATTGAGGATTGAGAATTGACGATTGAGGATTGAGGATTGAAGATTGAGGATTTGGTATTGAGGATGGAAGAATGAGGATTGAGGATTGAGGATTGAGAACTGAGGATTGAAGATTGAGTATTGAGGATTGAAGCCTGACGATTGAGGATTGAGGATTGAGGATTGAGGATTGAAGACGGACGATTGAAGATTGAGTATTGAGGACTGAAGATTGAGGTTTGAGCATTGAGTATTGATGATTGAGGATTGAGTATTGATGATTGAGGATTGAGTATTGAGGATTGAAGATTGAGGTTTGAGGATTGGGTATTGAGGATTGAGGAATGAGTATTGAGGATTGAGGATTGAGGATTGAGGATTGAGGATTGAGGAATGAGGATTAAGGATTGAGGATTGGGGATTGAGGATCTAGGATTGGAGATTGATTATTGATGATTGAAGATTGTGTATTGGGGATTGAGGATTGAGGATTGAGAATTGAGTATGAGGACTGAGGGTTGAGGATTGAGGATTGAGGACTGAGGGTTGAGGATTGAAGATTGTGTATTGTGGATTGAATATTGAGGATTGAGGATTGAGGATTGAGGATTGAGGATGAGGGCTGATGGTTGAGGGTTAAGGTTTGAGTATTGAATCCTGAGAATTCAGGATATTCTATTGAGTATCGAGAATTGAGAATTGATAGTTGAGTATTGAGGATTGAGGTTTGAGTATTGAGGATTGAGGATTGAGTATTGAAGACTGAATATTGATGCTTGTAGATTGAGGATCGAGGATTGAGGGTTGTGGATTGAGGACGAAGACTGAGGGTTGAGTGTTGATGTTTGAGGTCTGTAGATTGAGGATTGAGGATTGAGAATTGAGGATTTAGGATTGAGGATTGAAGATTGAGGATTGGGTGTTGAGGATTGAAGAATGAGGATTGAGAATTGAGGATTGAGGATTGAGGATTGAAGATTGAGTATTGAGGATTGAAGGTTGAGGATTGAGGTCGGTGGATTGAGGATTGAGGATTGAGAATTGAGGATTGAGGATTGAGGATTGAAGTTTCAGGATTGGGTATTGAGGATTGGGTATTGAGGATTGAAGAATGTGGATTGAGGCTTGAGGATTGAGGATTAAGGATTGCAGATTGAGTATTGAGGATTGAAGATTGAGGGTTGAGGATTGAGGATTGAGGATAGAGCATTGAGGATTGAGGATTGAGGATTGAGGATTGAAGATTGAGTATTGAGTATTGAAGATTGAGGATTGAGGATTGAGGTTTGAGGATTGAGGATTGAAGATTGAGAATTGGGGATTGAGGATTGACGATTGAGGATTGAGTACTGAGGAGTGAGAATTGAGGATTGAGGATTGAAGATTGAGGATTGAGGATTGAAGATTGAGTATTGACGATTGAAGATTGAGGACTGAGGATTGAGTGTTGAGGATTGAGGGCGAGGACTGAAGATTGAGGATTGAGGTTTGAAGATTGAGGATTGTGGATTGAGGAATGAGGATTGAGGATTGAGGATTGAGCATTGTGGATTGAAGGTTGAGTATTGAGGATTGAAAATTGAGGATTGAGGATTGAGGATTGAAGATTGAGGATTGGGGACGGAGTGTTGAGGGTTGAGTGATGAGAATTGATGTTTGTGGATAGAGATTTGAAGATTGCAGATTGAGTATTGAGCATTGAAAGCTGTAAATTGATGACATTCTATTGAGGATTGAGGACTGACAACTGATTGTTGAGGACTGAGGCCTGAAGATTGAGGATTCAGTATTGAGGATTCAGGATTGAGGTTTGAGAACAGAGGATTTAGGGTTGAGGATTGAGGATTGAGGATTGAGGATTGAGGATTGAAGATTGACGATTGGGTGTTGAGGATTGGGCATTGAGGGTTGAGGATTGAGGATTGAGGATTGAGGATTGAGGATTGGGTATTGAGGATTGTAGAATGAGGATTGAGGATTGAGGATTGAGGATTGAGGGTTGAGGATTGAAGACTGAGTATTGAGGATTGAATGTTGAGGATTGAGGATTGAGGATTGAAGATTGAGGTTTGAGGATTGAGTATAGAGGATTGAAGAATGAGGATTGAGGATTGAGTATTGAGGATTGAGGATTGAAGATTGAGTATTGAGGATTGAAGGTTGAGGATTGAGTATTGAGGATTGAGGATTGAGGATTGAGAATTGAGGATTGAGGATTGAGGATTGAGGATTGAAGATTCAGTATTGAGGATCGAAGATTGAGAGTTGAGGATTGAGGATTGAACATTGAGGAAAGAGTGCTGGGGGTTGAGTGGTGAAAATTGATGTTTGTGGATACAGGTTGGAAGATTGCAGATTGAGTATGGAGTATCGAAAGCTGTGAATTGAGGATATTCTATTGAGGATTGAGGAATGACAACTGATTGTTGAGGACTGAGGGCTGAAGTTTGAGGATTCAGGATTGAGGATTCAGAATTGAGGTTTGAGGACTGAGGATTGAGGATTGAAGGTTGAGGATTGAGGATTGAGGATTGAAGACTGAGGATTGGGTATTGAGAATTGAACATTGAGGATTGAGGGTTGAGGATTGAGGATTGAGAATTGAAGAATGAGGATTGAGGATTGAAGGTTGAGGATTGAGGATTGAGAATTGAGGATTAAGGATTGAGGATTGAGGATTGAAGATTCAGTATTGAGGATCGAAGATTGAGAGTTGAGGATTGAGGATTGAACATTGGGGACTGAGTGTTGAGGGTTGAGTGATGAGAATTCATGTTTGTGGAAAGAAATTTGAAGATTGCAGATTGAGTATTGAGTATTGAAAGCTGTGAATTGATAATATTCTATTGAGCATAGAGGATTGACGTCTGATTGTTCAGGTCTGAGGTCTGAAGATTGAGGATTCAGGATTGAGGATTCAGGATTGAGGTTTGATGACTGAGGATTGAGGATTGAGGACTGAGGCATTAGGATTGAGGATTGTGGATTGAGGTTTGAGGATTGAGGGTTGAGGATTGAGGATTGGGGATTGAAAATTGTGTATTGAGGATTGAAGATTGAGGATTGGGTGTTGAGGATTGAAGAATGAGGATTGAGGGCTGAGGATTGTGGATTGAGCATTGAAGATTGTGGATTAGGTATTGAGGATTGCAGATTGTGTATTGAGGATTGAAGATTGAGGGTTGTGGATTGAGGATTGAGGACTGAGGATTGAGGATTGAAGATTGAGTATTGAGGACTGAATATTGAGGATTTAGGATTGATAATTGAGGTTTGAGGGTGAGGTCTGAGGGTTGAGGATTGAGGTTTGAGGGCTGAGGACTGAGAATTGAGGATTGAGGATTGAGAATGAGGGCTGAGAGTTGAGGATTGAGGTTTGAGGACTGAGGACTGAGGATTGAGGATTGAGAATTGGGGATTGAGGATTGAGGATTGAAGATTCAGGATTGGGTATTGAGGATTGTAGAATGAGGATTGAGGATTGAGGACTGAGGATTGAGGATTGAGGATTGAATATTGAGGATTGAGGATTGAAGATTGAGGATTGGGTATTGAGGATTGTAGAATGAGGTTTGAGGATTGTGGATTGAGGACTGAGGATTGAAGATTCAGTATTGAGGATTGAAGACTGACGACTGAGGATTGATGTCTGAAGATTGAGGATTCAGGATTGAGGATTCAGAATTGAGGTTTGAGGACTGAGGATTGAGGATTGAAGATCGAGGAATGAGGATTGAGGATTGAGGATTGAAGACTGAGGATTGGGTATTGATGATTGAACACTGAGGATTGAGGGTTGAGGATTGAGGATTGAGGATTGACGATTGAGGATTGAGGAATGAGGATGAGGGCTGAGGATTGGGGATTGAGGTTTGAGGTCTGAGGACTGAGGATTGAGGATTGAGAATTGAGGATTGAGGATTGAGGATTGAGGATTGAAGATTCAGTATTGAGGATCGAATATTGAGAGTTGAGGATTGAGGATTGAACATTGGGGACTGAGTGTTGAGGGTTGAGTGATGAGAATTCATGTTTGTGGAAAGAAATTTGAAGATTGCAGATTGAGTATTGAGTATTGAAAGCTGTGAATTGATAATATTCTATTGAGCATAGAGGATTGACGTCTGATTGTTCAGGTCTGAGGTCTGAAGATTGAGGATTCAGGATTGAGGATTCAGGATTGAGGTTTGATGACTGAGGATTGAGGATTGAGGACTGAGGCATTAGGATTGAGGATTGAGGATTGAGGTTTGAGGATTGAGGGTTGAGGATTGAGGATTGGGGATTGAAAATTGAGTATTGAGGATTGAAGATTGAGGATTGGGTGTTGAGGATTGAAGAATGAGGATTGAGGGCTGAGGATTGTGGATTGAGCATTGAAGATTGTGGATTAGGTATTGAGGATTGCAGATTGTGTATTGAGGATTGAAGATTGAGGGTTGTGGATTGAGGTTTGAGGACTGAGGATTGAGGATTGAAGATTGAGTATTGAGGACTGAATATTGAGGATTTAGGATTGATAATTGAGGTTTGAGGGTGAGGTCTGAGGGTTGAGGATTGAGGTTTGAGGGCTGAGGACTGAGAATTGAGGATTGAGGATTGAGAATGAGGGCTGAGGGTTGAGGATTGAGGTTTGAGGACTGAGGACTGAGGATTGAGGATTGAGAATTGGGGATTGAGGATTGAGGATTGAAGATTCAGGATTGGGTATTGAGGATTGCAGAATGAGGATTGAGGATTGAGGACTGAGGATTGAGGATTGAGGATTGAATATTGAGGATTGAGGATTGAAGATTGAGGATTGGGTATTGAGGATTGTAGAATGAGGTTTGAGGATTGTGGATTGAGGACTGAGGATTGAAGATTCAGTATTGAGGATTGAAGACTGACGACTGAGGATTGAGGTCTGAAGATTGAGGATTCAGGATTGAGGATTCAGAATTGAGGTTTGAGGACTGAGGATTGAGGATTCAAGATTGAGGAATGAGGATTGAGGATTGAGGATTGAAGACTGAGGATTGGGTATTGATGATTGAACACTGAGGATTGAGGGTTGAGGATTGAGGATTGAGGATTGACGATTGAGGATTGAGGAATGAGGATGAGGGCTGAGGATTGGGGATTGAGGTTTGAGGTCTGAGGACTGAGGATTGAGGATTGAGAATTGAGGATTGAGGATTGAAGATTGAAGACCGAGGATTGCGTATTGAGGATTGATGCCTGACGATTGAGGATTGAGAATTGAGGATTGAGGGTTGAGGATGCAGGATTGAAGATTGAGTATTGAGGATTGAAGATTGAGGATTGAGGATTGAGGATTGAGGATTGAGGATTGAGGGTTGAGTGTTGAGGATTGAGTATTGAATCCTGAGAATTCAGGATATTCCGTTGAGTATTGAGAATTGAGGATTGATGGTTGAGTATTGAGGATTGGGGATTGAGGATTGAGGATTGAGTATTCAGGATTGAGGATTGAGGATTGAAGATTGAATATTGATGATTGAAGACTGAGGATCGAGGATTGAGGATTGAGGATTCAGGATTGAGGATTGAGGACAGAAGATTGAATATTGATGATTGAAGATTGAGGATTGAGGATTGATGGTTGTGGATTGAGGACGAGGACTGAGAGTTGAGTATTGATGTTTGAGGTCTGAGGATTGAGGATTGAGGATTGAGAATTGAGGATTGAGGATTGAGGATTTATGATTGAGGATTGGGTATTGAGGGTTGAAGAATCAGGATTGAGGATTGAGGATTGAGGATTGAGGATTGAAGACTGAGTATTGAGGATTGAAGATTGGGGATTGAGGATTGAGGATTCAGGATTGAGGATTGAGGATTGAGGATTGAAGGTTGAGGATTGAGGATTGAGGATTGAAGACTGAGGATTGGGTATTGAGAATTGAACATTGAGGATTGAGGGTTGAGGATTGAGGATTGAGAATTGAAGAATGAGGATTGAGGATTGAAGGTTGAGGATTGAGGATTGAGAATTGAGGATTGAGGATTGAGGATTGAGGATTGAAGATTCAGTATTGAGGATCGAAGATTGAGAGTTGAGGATTGAGGATTGAACATTGGGGACTGAGTGTTGAGGGTTGAGTGATGAGAATTCATGTTTGAGGAAAGAAATTTGAAGATTGCAGATTGAGTATTGAGTATTGAAAGCTGTGAATTGATAATATTCTATTGAGCATAGAGGATTGACGTCTGATTGTTCAGGTCTGAGGTCTGAAGATTGAGGATTCAGGATTGAGGATTCAGGATTGAGGTTTGATGACTGAGGATTGAGGATTGAGGACTGAGGCATTAGGATTGAGGATTGTGGATTGAGGTTTGAGGATTGAGGGTTGAGGATTGAGGATTGGGGATTGAAAATTGTGTATTGAGGATTGAAGATTGAGGATTGGGTGTTGAGGATTGAAGAATGAGGATTGAGGGCTGAGGATTGTGGATTGAGCATTGAAGATTGTGGATTAGGTATTGAGGATTGCAGATTGTGTATTGAGGATTGAAGATTGAGGGTTGTGGATTGAGGTTTGAGGACTGAGGATTGAGGATTGAAGATTGAGTATTGAGGACTGAATATTGAGGATTTAGGATTGATAATTGAGGTTTGAGGGTGAGGTCTGAGGGTTGAGGATTGAGGTTTGAGGGCTGAGGACTGAGAATTGAGGATTGAGGATTGAGAATGAGGGCTGAGAGTTGAGGATTGAGGTTTGAGGACTGAGGACTGAGGATTGAGGATTGAGAATTGGGGATTGAGGATTGAGGATTGAAGATCCAGGATTGGGTATTGAGGATTGTAGAATGAGGATTGAGGATTGAGGACTGAGGATTGAGGATTGAGGATTGAATATTGAGGATTGAGGATTGAAGATTGAGGATTGGGTATTGAGGATTGTAGAATGAGGTTTGAGGATTGTGGATTGAGGACTGAGGATTGAAGATTCAGTATTGAGGATTGAAGACTGACGACTGAGGATTGATGTCTGAAGATTGAGGATTCAGGATTGAGGATTCAGAATTGAGGTTTGAGGACTGAGGATTGAGGATTGAAGATCGAGGAATGAGGATTGAGGATTGAGGATTGAAGACTGAGGATTGGGTATTGATGATTGAACACTGAGGATTGAGGGTTGAGGATTGAGTATTGAGGATTGACGATTGAGGATTGAGGAATGAGGATGAGGGCTGAGGATTGGGGATTGAGGTTTGAGGTCTGAGGACTGAGGATTGAGGATTGAGAATTGAGGATTGAGGATTGAAGATTGAAGACCGAGGATTGCGTATTGAGGATTGATGCCTGACGATTGAGGATTGAGAATTGAGGATTGAGGGTGAGGATGCAGGATTGAAGATTGAGTATTGAGGATTGAAGATTGAGGATTGAGGATTGAGGATTGAGGATTGAGGGTTGAGTGTTGAGGATTGAGTATTGAATCCTGAGAATTCAGGATATTCCGTTGAGTATTGAGAATTGAGGATTGATGGTTGAGTATTGAGGATTGGGGATTGAGGATTGAGGATTGAGTATTCAGGATTGAGGATTGAGGATTGAAGATTGAATATTGATGATTGAAGGTTGAGGATCGAGGATTGAGGTTTGTGGATTGAGGACGAGGACTGAGGGTTGAGTATTGATGTTTGAGGACTGAGGATTGAGGATTGATGATTGAGGATTGAGAATTGAGGATTGAGGATTGAGGATTGAAGATTGAGTATTGGGTGTTGTGGATTGAAGAATGAGGATTGAGGATTGAGGATTGAGGATTGAGGATTGAAGATTGGGTATTTACGATTGAAGATTGAGGATTGAGGTCTGAGGATTGAGGATTAAGGATTGAAGGTTGATGATTGAGGATTGAGAATTGAGTATGAGGACTGAGGGTTGAGGACTGAGGATTGAGGATTGGGGATTGAGGGTTGAATATTGAGTATTGAGGATTGAAGATTGAGGATTGAGAATTCAAGATTGAGGATTGGGTATTGAGGATTGTAGAATGAGGTTTGAGGATTGAGGAGTGAGGACTGAGGATTGAAGATTGAGTATTGAGGATTGAAGACAGACGATTGAGGATTGAGGATTGAGGATTGAGGATTGAGGATTGAAGATTGAAAATTGAGGATTGAGGATTGAGGATTCAGGATTGAGGATGGAGGATTGAAGATTGAGTATTGAGGATTGAAGATTGAGGATTGAGGATTGAGGATTGAGGATCGAGTGTTGAACATTGAGGATTGGGGACTGAGTGTTGAGGGTTGAATGATGAGAATTGATGTTTGTGGATAGAGATTTGAAGATTGCAGATTGAGTATTGAGTATTGAAAGCTGTGAATTGATAATATTCTATTGATAATTGAGAATTGACAACTGATTGTTGAGGACTGAGTTCTGAAGGTTGAGGATTCAGGATTGAGGATTCAGGTTTGAGTTTTGAGGACTGAGGATTGAGGAGTGAGGATCGGGGATTGAGGATTGAGGATTGAGGATTGAGGATTGAAGATTGAGGATTGGGTATTGAGGATTGTATAATGAGGATTGAGGATTGAGGACTGAGGATTGAGGATTGAGGATTGAAGATTGAGTATTGAGGATTGAAAATTGAGGATTGAGGGTTGAGGATTGAGGATTGAGGATTGAGGATTGAGTATAGAGGATTGAAGTTTGAGGATTGAGGATTGAGGATTGAGGATTGAGGATTGAAAATTGAGGATTGGGGACTGAGTGTTGAGGGTTGAGTGATGAGAATTGATGTTTGTGGAAAGAAATTTGAAGATTGCAGATTGAGTATTGAGTATTGAAAGCTGTGAATTGATAATATTCTATTGAGCATTGAGGATTGACGTCTGATTGTTCAGGTCTGAGGTCTGAAGATTGAGGATTCAGGATTGAGGATTCAGGATTGAGGTTTGATGACTGAGGATTGAGGATTGAGGATTGAAGAATGAGGATTGAGGATTGAGGAGAGAGGACTGAGGATTGGAAATTGAGTATTGAGGATTGAAGCCTGACGATTGAGGATTGAGGATTCAGGATTGAGGATTGAAGCCTGACGATTGAGAATTGAGGATTGAGGATTGAGGATTGAAGATTGAGTATTGGGTGTTGAGGATTGAAGAATGAGGATTGAGGATTGAGGATTGAGTATTGAGGATTGAAGATTGAGTATTTACGATTGAAGATTGAGGATTGAGGTCTGGGGATTGAGGATTAAGGATTGAAGATTGAGGATTGGGTGTTGAGGATTGAAGAATGAGGATTGAGGGCTGAGGATTGTGGATTGAGCATTGAAGATTGAGGATTGGGTATTGAGGATTGAAGAATGAGGATTGAGGTTTGAGGATTGAGGATTGAGGATTGAGGATTGAGGATTGAGGATTGAAGATTGAGTATTGAGGATTGAAGATTGAGGATTGAGGTCTGAGGATTGAGGATTGAGGATTGAAGATTGAGGATTGGGTGTTGAGGATTGAAGAATGAGGATTGAGGGATGAGGATTGTGGATTGCGGATTGAAGATTGAGGATTGGGTATTGAGGATTGAAGAATGAGGATTGAGGATTGAGGATTGAGGATTGAGAATTGAGGATTGAGGATTGAGGATTGAAGATTGAGGATTGGGTATTGAGGATTGTACAATGAGGATTGAGGATTGAGGACTGAGGATTGGAAATTGATTATTGAGGATTGAAAATTGAGGATTGAGGGTTGAGGATTGAGGATTGGGGATTGCAAATTGAGTATTGAGGATTGAAGATTGAGGATTGGGTGTTGAGTATTGAAGAATGAGGATTGAGGGCTGAGGATTGTGGATTGAGCATTGAAGATTGAGGACTGGGTTTTGAGGATTGCAGATTGTGTATTGAGGATTGAAGATTGAGGTTTGAGGGTGAGGTCTGAGGGTTGAGGATTGAGGTTTGAGGGCTGAGGACTGAGAATTGAGGATTGAGGATTGAGAATGAGGGCTGAGGGTTGAGGATTGAGGTTTGAGGACTGTGGACTGAGGATTGAGGATTGAGAATTGAGGATTGAGGATTGAGGATTGAAGATTGAGGATTGGGTATTGAGGATTGTAGAATGAGGATTGAGGATTGAGGACTGAGGATTGAGGATTGAGGATTGAAGATTGAGTATTGAGGATTGAAAATTGAGGATTGAGGGTTGAGGATTGAGGATTGAGGATTGAGGATTGAGTACAGAGGATTGAAGTTTGAGGATTGAGGATTGAGTATTGAGGATTGAGGATTGAAAATTGAGGATTGGGGACTGAGTGTTGAGGGTTGAGTGACGAGAATTGATGTTTGTGGAAAGAAATTTGAAGATTGCAGATTGAGTATTGAGTATTGAAAGCTGTGAATTGATAATATTCTATTGAGCATAGAGGATTGACGTCTGATTGTGCAGGTCTGAGGTCTGAAGATTGAGGATTCAGGATTGAGGATTCAGGATTGAGGTTTGATGACTGAGGATTGAGGATTGAGGACTGAGTCATGAGGATTGAGGATTGAGGATTGAGGATTGAGGATTGAGGATTGAGGGTTGAGGATTGAGGATTGGGGATTGAAAATTGAGTATTGAGGATTGAAGATTGAGGATTGGGTGTTGAGGATTGAAGAATGAGGATTGAGGGCTGAGGATTGTGGATTGAGCATTGAAGATTGAGGATTAGGTATTGAGGATTGCAGATTGTGTATTGAGGATTGAAGATTGAGGGTTGTGGATTGAGGTTTGAGGACTGAGGGTTGAGGATTGAAGATTGAGTATTGAGGATTGAATATTGAGGATTTAGGATTGATAATTGAGGTTTGAGGGTGAGGTCTGAGGGTTGAGGATTGAGGTTTGAGGGCTGAGGACTGAGAATTGAGGATTGAGGATTGAGAATCAGGGCTGAGGGTTGAGGATTCAGGTTTGAGGACTGAGGACTGAGGATTGAGGATTGAGAATTGAGGATTGAGGATTGAGGATTGAAGATTGAGGATTGGGTATTGAGGATTGTAGAATGAGCATTGAGGATTGAGTATAGAGGATTGAAGTTTGAGGATTGAGGATTGAGGATTGAGGATTGAGGATTGAAAATTGAGGATTGGGGACTGAGTGTTGAGGGTTGAGTGATGAGAATTGATGTTTGTGGAAAGAAATTTGATGATTGCAGATTGAGTATTGAGTATTGAAAGCTGTGAATTGATAATATTCTATCGAGCATTGAGGATTGACGTCTGATTGTTTAGGTCTGAGGTCTGAAGATTGAGGATTCAGGATTGAGGATTCAGGATTGTAGTTTGATGACTGAGGATTGAGGATTGAGGATTGAAGAATGAGGATTTAGGATTGAGGATTGAAGATTGAGGATTGGGTGTTGAGGATTGAAGAATGAGGATTGAGAATTGAGGATTGAGGATTGAGGATTGAAGATTGAGTATTGAGGATTGAAGGTTGAGGATTGAGGTCGGTGGATTGAGGATTGAGGATTGAGAATTGAGGATTGAGGATTGAGGATTGAAGTTTCAGGACTGGGTATTGAGGATTGGGTTTTGAGGATTGAAGAATGAGGATTGAGGATTGAGGATTGACGATTGAGGATTGAGTTTTGAGGAGTGAGAATTGAGGATTGAGGATTGCAGATTGAGTATTGAGGATTGAAGATTGAGGGTTGAGGATTGAGGATTGAGGATAGAGCATTGAGGATTGAGGATTGAGGATTGAGGATTGAAGATTGAGTATTGAGGATTGAAGATTGATGATTGAGGATTGAGGATTGAGGATTGAGGATTGAAGATTGAGAATTGGGGATTGAGGATTGACGATTGAGGATTGAGTTTTGAGGAGTGAGAATTGAGGATTGAGGATTGAAGATTGAGGATTGAGGATTGAAGATTGAGTATTGACGATTGAAGATTGAGGACTGAGGATTGAGTGTTGAGGATTGAGGGCGAGGACTGAAGATTGAGGATTGAGGTTTGAAGATTGAGGATTGTGGATTGAGGAATGAGGATTGAGGATTGAGGATTGAGCATTGAGGATTGAAGGTTGAGTATTGAGGATTGAAAATTGAGGATTGAGGGTTGAGGATTGAAAATTGAGTATTGAGGATTGAAGATTGAGGATTGGGTGTTGAGGATTGAAGAATGAGGATTGAGGGCTGAGGATTGTGGATTGAGCATTGAAGATTGAGGATTAGGTATTGTGGATTGCAGATTGTGTATTGAGGATTGAAGATTGAGGGTTGTGGATTGAGGTTTGAGGACTGAGGGTTGAGGATTGAAGATTGAGTATTGAGGATTGAATATTGAGGATTTAGGATTGATAATTGAGGTTTGAGGGTGAGGTTTGAGGGTTGAGGATTGAGGTTTGAGGGCTGAGGACTGAGAATTGAGGATTGAGGATTGAGAATGAGGGCTGAGGGTTGAGGATTGAGGTTTGAGGACTGAGGACTGAGGATTGAGGATTGAGAATTGAGGATTGAGGATTGAGGATTGAAGATTGAGGATTGGGTATTGAGGATTGTAGAATGAGGATTGAGGATTGAGTATAGAGGATTGAAGTTTGAGGATTGAGGATTGAGGATTGAGGATTGAGGATTGAAAATTGAGGATTGGGGACTGAGTGTTGAGGGTTGAGTGATGAGAATTGATGTTTGTGGAAAGAAATTTGATGATTGCAGATTGAGTATTGAGTATTGAAAGCTGTGAATTGATAATATTCTATCGAGCATTGAGGATTGACGTCTGATTGTTTAGGTCTGAGGTCTGAAGATTGAGGATTCAGGATTGAGGATTCAGGATTGAAGTTTGATGACTGAGGATTGAGGATTGAGGATTGAAGAATGAGGATTGAGGACTGAGGATTGGAAATCGAGTATTGAGGATTGAAGCCTGACGATTGAGGATTGAGGATTCAGGATTGAGGATTGAGGACGGAGGATTGAAGATTGAGTGTTGAGGATTGAAGATTGAGGTTTGAGGAGTGAGTATTGAGGATTGAGGATGAGTATTGAGGATTGAGGATTGAGGATTGAGGATTGAGGATTGAGGAATGAGGATTAAGGATTGAGGATTGGGGATTGAGGATCTAGGATTGGAGATTGATTATTGATGATTGAAGATTGAGTATTGAGGATTGAGGATTGAGGATTGAGAATTGAGTATGAGGGCTGAGGGTTGAGGATTGAGGATTGAGGATTGAGGGTTGAGGATTGAAGATTGTGTATTGTGGATTGAATATTGAGGATTGAGGTTTGAGGATTGAGGATTGAGGATGAGGGCTGATGGTTGAGGGTTAAGGTTTGAGTATTGAATCCTGAGAATTCAGGATATTCTATTGAGTATCGAGAATTGAGAATTGATAGTTGAGTATTGAGGATTGAGGTTTGAGTATTGAGGATTGAGGATTGAGTATTGAAGACTGAATATTGATGCTTGTAGATTGAGGATCGAGGATTGAGGTTTGTGGATTGAGGACGAAGACTGAGGGTTGAGTGTTGATGTTTGAGGTCTGTAGATTGAGGATTGAGGATTGAGAATTGAGGATTTAGGATTGAGGATCGAAGATTGAGGATTGGGTGTTGAGGATTGAAGAATGAGGATTGAGAATTGAGGATTGAGGATTGAGGATTGAAGATTGAGTATTGAGGATTGATGGTTGAGGATTGAGGTCGGTGGATTGAGGATTGAGGATTGAGAATTGAGGATTGAGGATTGAGGATTGAAGTTTCAGGACTGGGTATTGAGGATTGGGTATTGAGGATTGAAGAATGAGGATTGAGGATTGAGGATTGACGATTGAGGATTGAGTTTTGAGGAGTTAGAATTGAGGATTGAGGATTGCAGATTGAGTATTGAGGATTGAAGATTGAGGGTTGAGGATTGAGGATTGAGGATAGAGCATTGAGGATTGAGGATTGAGGATTGAGGATTGAAGATTGAGTATTGAGGATTGAAGATTGAGGATTGAGGATTGAGGATTGAGGATTGAGGATTGAAGATTGAGAATTGGGGATTGAGGATTGACGATTGAGGATTGAGTTTTGAGGAGTGAGAATTGAGGATTGAGGATTGAAGATTGAGGATTGAGGATTGAAGATTGAGTATTGACGATTGAAGATTGAGGACTGAGGATTGAGTGTTGAGGATTGAGGGCGAGGACTGAAGATTGAGGATTGAGGTTTGAAGATTGAGGATTGTGGATTGAGGATTGAGGATTGAGCATTGAGGATTGAAGGTTGAGTATTGAGGATTGAAAATTGAGGATTGAGGGTTGAGGATTGAAGATTGAGGATTGGGGACGGAGTGTTGAGGGTTGAGTGATGAGAATTGATGTTTGTGGATAGAGATTTGAAGATTGCAGATTGAGTATTGAGCATTGAAAACTGTGAATTGATGACATTCTATTGAGGATTGAGGGCTGACAACTCATTGTTGAGGATTGAGGCCTGAAGATTGAGGATTCAGTATTGAGGATTCAGGATTGAGGTTTGAGGACAGAGGATTGAGGTTTGAGGATTGAGAATGAGGGGTGAGGGTTGAGGATTGAGGTTTGAGGACTGTGGACTGAGGATTGAGGGTTGAGAATTGAGGATTGAGGATTGAGGATTGAAGATTGAGTATTGAGGATTGAATATTGAGGATTTAGGATTGATAATTGAGGTTTGAGGGTGAGGTCTGAGGGTTGAGGATTGAGGTTTGAGGGCTGAGGACTGAGAATTGAGGATTGAGGATTGAGAATGAGGGCTGAGGGTTGAGGATTGAGGTTTGAGGACTGAGGACTGAGGATTGAGGATTGAGAATTGAGGATTGAGGATTGCGGATTGAAGATTGAGGATTGGGTATTGAGGATTGTAGAATGAGGATTGAGGATTGAGTATAGAGGATTGAAGTTTGAGGATTGAGGATTGAGGATTGAGGATTGAGGATTGAAAATTGAGGATTGGGGACTGAGTGTTGAGGGTTGAGTGATGAGAATTGATGTTTGTGGAAAGAAATTTGATGATTGCAGATTGAGTATTGAGTATTGAAAGCTGTGAATTGATAATATTCTATCGAGCATTGAGGATTGACGTCTGATTGTTTAGGTCTGAGGTCTGAAGATTGAGGATTCAGGATTGAGGATTCAGGATTGAAGTTTGATGACTGAGGATTGAGGATTGAGGATTGAGAATTGACGATTGAGGATTGAGGATTGAAGATTGAGGATTGGGTATTGTGGATTGTAGAATGAGGATTGAGGATTGAGGACTGAGGATTGAGGATTGAGGATTGAAGATTGGGTATTGAGGATTGAAGATTGAGGATTGAGGGTTGAGGATTGAGGATTGAGGATTGAGGATTGAGTATAGAGGATTGAAGTTTGAGGATTGAGGATTGAGGATTGAGGATTGAGGATTGAGGATTGGGGACTGAGTGTTGAGGGTTGAGTGATGAGAATTGATGTTTGTGGAAAGAAATTTGAAGATTGCAGATTGAGTATTGAGTATTGAAAGCTGTGAATTGATAATATTCTATTGAGCATTGAGGATTGACGTCTGATTGTTTAGGTCTAAGGTCTGAAGATTGAGGATTCAGGATTGAGGATTCAGGATTGAGGTTTGATGACTGAGGATTGAGGATTGAGGATTGAAGAATGAGGATTGAGGATTGAGGATTGAGGACTGAGGATTGGAAATTGAGTATTGAGGATTGAAGCCTGACGATTGAGGATTGAGGATTCAGGATTGAGGATTGAGGACGGAGGATTGAAGATTGAGTATTGAGGATTGAAGATTGAGGTTTGAGGATTGAGTATTGAGGATTGAGGAATGAGTATTGAGGATTGAGGATTGAGGATTGAGGATTGAGGATTGAGGAATGAGGATTAAGGATTGAGGATTGGGGATTGAGGATCTAGGATTGGAGATTGATTATTGATGATTGAAGATTGTGTATTGAGGATTGAGGATTGAGGATTGAGAATTGAGTATGAGGACTGAGGGTTGAGGATTGAGGATTGAGGATTGAGGGTTGAGGATTGAAGATTGTGTATTGTGGATTGAATATTGAGGATTGAGGATTGAGGATTGAGGATTGAGGATGAGGGCTGATGGTTGAGGGTTAAGGTTTGAGTATTGAATCCTGAGAATTCAGGATATTCTATTGAGTATCGAGAATTGAGAATTGATAGTTGAGTATTGAGGATTGAGGTTTGAGTATTGAGGATTGAGGATTGAGTATTGAAGACTGAATATTGATGCTTGTAGATTGAGGATCGAGGATTGAGGGTTGTGGATTGAGGACGAAGACTGAGGGTTGAGTGTTGATGTTTGAGGTCTGTAGATTGAGGATTGAGGATTGAGAATTGAGGATTTAGGATTGATGATTGAAGATTGAGGATTGGGTGTTGAGGATTGAAGAATGAGGATTGAGAATTGAGGATTGAGGATTGAGGATTGAAGATTGAGTATTGAGGATTGAAGGTTGAGGATTGAGGTCGGTGGATCGAGGATTGAGGATTGAGAATTGAGGATTGAGGATTGAGGATTGAAGTTTCAGGATTGGGTATTGAGGATTGGGTATTGAGGATTGAAGAATGTGGATTGTGGCTTGAGGATTGAGGATTGAGGATTGCAGATTGAGTATTGAGGATTGAAGATTGAGGGTTGAGGATTGAGGATTGAGGATAGAGCATTGAGGATTGAAGATTGAGGATTGAGGATTGAAGATTGAGTATTGAGTATTGAAGATTGAGGATTGAGGATTGAGGATTGAGGATTGAGGATTGAAGATTGAGAATTGGGGATTGAGGATTGACGATTGAGGATTGAGTATTGAGGAGTGAGAATTGAGGATTGAGGATTGAAGATTGAGGATTGAGGATTGAAGATTGAGTATTGACGATTGAAGATTGAGGACTGAGGATTGAGTGTTGAGGATTGAGGGCGAGGACTGAAGATTGAGGATTGAGGTTTGAAGATTGAGGATTGTGGATTGAGGAATGAGGATTGAGGATTGAGGATTGAGCATTGAGGATTGAAGGTTGAGTATTGAGGATTGAAAATTGAGGATTGAGGATTGAGGATTGAAGATTGAGGATTGGGGACGGAGTGTTGAGGGTTGAGTGATGAGAATTCATGTTTGTGGAAAGAAATTTGAAGATTGCAGATTGAGTATTGAGTATTGAAAGCTGTGAATTGATAATATTCTATTGAGCATAGAGGATTGACGTCTGATTGTTCAGGTCTGAGGTCTGAAGATTGAGGATTCAGGATTGAGGATTCAGGATTGAGGTTTGATGACTGAGGATTGAGGATTGAGGACTGAGGCATTAGGATTGAGGATTGAGGATTGAGGTTTGAGGATTGAGGGTTGAGGATTGAGGATTGGGGATTGAAAATTGAGTATTGAGGATTGAAGATTGAGGATTGGGTGTTGAGGATTGAAGAATGAGGATTGAGGGCTGGGGATTGTGGATTGAGCATTGAAGATTGTGGATTAGGTATTGAGGATTGCAAATTGTGTATTGAGGATTGAAGATTGAGGGTTGTGGATTGAGGTTTGAGGACTGAGGATTGAGGATTGAAGATTGAGTATTGAGGACTGAATATTGAGGATTTAGGATTGATAATTGAGGTTTGAGGGTGAGGTCTGAGGGTTGAGGATTGAGGTTTGAGGGCTGAGGACTGAGAATTGAGGATTGAGGATTGAGAATGAGGGCTGAGAGTTGAGGATTGAGGTTTGAGGACTGAGGACTGAGGATTGAGGATTGAGAATTGGGGATTGAGGATTGAGGATTGAAGATTCAGGATTGGGTATTGAGGATTGTAGAATGAGGATTGAGGATTGAGGACTGAGGATTGAGGATTGAGGATTGAATATTGAGGATTGAGGATTGAAGATTGAGGATTGGGTATTGAGGATTGTAGAATGAGGTTTGAGGATTGTGGATTGAGGACTGAGGATTGAAGATTCAGTATTGAGGATTGAAGACTGACGACTGAGGATTGAGGTCTGAAGATTGAGGATTCAGGATTGAGGATTCAGAATTGAGGTTTGAGGACTGAGGATTGAGGATTGAATATTGAGGAATGAGGATTGAGGATTGAGGATTGAAGACTGAGGATAGGGTATTGATGATTGAACACTGAGGATTGAGGGTTGAGGATTGAGGATTGAGGATTGACGATTGAGGATTGAGGAATGAGGATGAGGGCTGAGGATTGGGGATTGAGGTTTGAGGTCTGAGGACTGAGGATTGAGGATTGAGAATTGAGGATTGAGGATTGAAGATTGAAGACCGAGGATTGCGTATTGAGGATTGATGCCTGACGATTGAGGATTGAGAATTGAGGATTGAGGGTTGAAGATGCAGGATTGAAGATTGAGTATTGAGGATTGAAGATTGAGGATTGAGGATTGAGGATTGAGGATTGAGAGTTGAGTGTTGAGGATTGAGTATTGAATCCTGAGAATTCAGGATATTCCGTTGAGTATTGAGAATTGAGGATTGATGGTTGAGTATTGAGGATTGGGGATTGAGGATTGAGGATTGAGTATTCAGGATTGAGGATTGAGGATTGAAGATTGAATATTGATGATTGAAGACTGAGGATCGAGTATTGAGGATTGAGGATTCAGGATTGAGTATTGAGGACAGAAGATTGAATATTGATGATTGAAGATTGAGGATTGAGGATTGATGGTTGTGGATTGAGGACGAGGACTGAGAGTTGAGTATTGATGTTTGAGGTCTGAGGATTGAGGGTTGAGGATTGAGAATTGAGGATTGAGGATTGAGGATTTATGATTGAGGATTGGGTATTGAGGGTTGAAGAATCAGGATTGAGGATTGAGGATTGAGGATTGAGGATTGAAGACTGAGTATTGAGGATTGAAGATTGGGGATTGAGGATTGAGGATTCAGGATTGAGGATTGAGGATTGAGGATTGAAGATTGATTATTGTGGACTGAAGATTGAGGATTGAGGATTGAGGATTGAGGATCGAGGATTGAGGATTGAAGATTGAGGATTGGGGATTGACGATTGACGATTGAGGATTGAGTATTGAGGATTGAGAATTGAGGATTGATTATTGAAGATTGAGTATTGAGGATTGAAGATTGAGGATTGAGGATTGAGGATTGAAGATTGAGGATGAGGTCTGAGGGTTGAGGATTGAGGTTTGAGGACTGAGGACTGAGGATTGAGGATTGAGAATTGACGATTGTGGATTGAGGATTGAAGATTGAGGATTTGGTATTGAGGATGGAAGAATAAGGATTGAGGATTGAGGATTGAGAATTGAGGATTGAAGATTGAGTATTGAGGATTGAAGCCTGACGATTGAGGATTGAGGATTGAGGATTGAGGATTGAAGACGGAGGATTGAAGATTGAGTATTGAGGACTGAAGATTGAGGTTTGAGCATTGAGTATTGATGATTGAGGATTGAGTATTGAGGATTGAGGATTGAAGATTGAGTATTGAGGATTGAAGGTTGAGGATTGAGTATTGAGGATTGAGGATTGAGGATTGAGAATTGAGGATTGAGGATTGAGGATTGAGGATTGAAGATTCAGTATTGAGGATCGAAGATAGAGAGTTGAGGATTGAGGATTGAACATTGAGGAAAGAGTGCTGGGGGTTGAGTGGTGAAAATTGATGTTTGTGGATACAGGTTGGAAGATTGCAGATTGAGTATGGAGTATCGAAAGCTGTGAATTGAGGATATTCTATTGAGGATTGAGGAATGACAACTGATTGTTGAGGACTGAGGGCTGAAGTTTGAGGATTCAGGATTGAGGATTCAGAATTGAGGTTTGAGGACTGAGGATTGAGGATTGAAGGTTGAGGATTGAGGATTGAGGATTGAAGACTGAGGATTGGGTATTGAGAATTGAACATTGAGGATTGAGGGTTGAGGATTGAGGATTCAGAATTGAAGAATGAGGATTGAGGATTGAAGGTTGAGGATTGAGGATTGAGAATTGAGGATTGAGGATTGAGGATTGAGGATTGAAGATTCAGTATTGAGGATCGAAGATTGAGAGTTGAGGATTGAGGATTGAACATTGGGGACTGAGTGTTGAGGGTTGAGTGATGAGAATTCATGTTTGTGGAAAGAAATTTGAAGATTGCAGATTGAGTATTGAGTATTGAAAGCTGTGAATTGATAATATTCTATTGAGCATAGAGGATTGACGTCTGATTGTTCAGGTCTGAGGTCTGAAGATTGAGGATTCAGGGTTGAGGATTCAGGATTGAGGTTTGATGACTGAGGATTGAGGATTGAGGACTGAGGCATTAGGATTGAGGATTGAGGATTGAGGTTTGAGGATTGAGGGTTGAGGATTGAGGATTGGGGATTGAAAATTGAGTATTGAGGATTGAAGATTGAGGATTGGGTGTTGAGGATTGAAGAATGAGGATTGAGGGCTGAGGATTGTGGATTGAGCATTGAAGATTGTGGATTAGGTATTGAGGATTGCAGATTGTGTATTGAGGATTGAAGATTGAGGGTTGTGGATTGAGGTTTGAGGACTGAGGATTGAGGATTGAAGATTGAGTATTGAGGACTGAATATTGAGGATTTAGGATTGATAATTGAGGTTTGAGGGTGAGGTCTGAGGGTTGAGGATTGAGGTTTGAGGGCTGAGGACTGAGAATTGAGGATTGAGGATTGAGAATGAGGGCTGAGAGTTGAGGATTGAGGTTTGAGGACTGAGGACTGAGGATTGAGGATTGAGAATTGGGGATTGAGGATTGAGGATTGAAGATTCAGGATTGGGTATTGAGGATTGTAGAATGAGGATTGAGGATTGAGGACTGAGGATTGAGGATTGAGGATTGAATATTGAGGATTGAGGATTGAAGATTGAGGATTGGGTATTGAGGATTGTAGAATGAGGTTTGAGGATTGTGGATTGAGGACTGAGGATTGAAGATTCAGTATTGAGGATTGATGTCTGAAGATTGAGGATTCAGGATTTAGGATTCAGAATTGAGGTTTGAGGACTGAGGAATGAGGATTGAGGATTGAGGATTGAAGACTGAGGATTGGGTATTGATGATTGAACACTGAGGATTGAGGGTTGAGGATTGAGGATTGAGGATTGACGATTGAGGATTGAGGAATGAGGATGAGGGCTGAGGATTGGGGATTGAGGTTTGAGGTCTGAGGACTGAGGATTGAGGATTGAGAATTGAGGATTGAGGATTGAAGATTGAAGACCGAGGATTGCGTATTGAGGATTGATGCCTGACGATTGAGGATTGAGAATTGAGGATTGAGGGTGAGGATGCAGGATTGAAGATTGAGTATTGAGGATTGAAGATTGAGGATTGAGGATTGAGGATTGAGGATTGAGGGTTGAGTGTTGAGGATTGAGTATTGAATCCTGAGAATTCAGGATATTCCGTTGAGTATTGAGAATTGAGGATTGATGGTTGAGTATTGAGGATTGGGGATTGAGGATTGAGGATTGAGTATTCAGGATTGAGGATTGAGGATTGAAGATTGAATATTGATGATTGAAGATTGAGGATCGAGGATTGAGGGTTGTGGATTGAGGACGAGGACTGAGGGTTGAGTATTGATGTTTGAGGACTGAGGATTGAGGATTGATGATTGAGGATTGAGAATTGAGGATTGAGGATTGAGGATTGAAGATTGAGTATTGGGTGTTGTGGATTGAAGAATGAGGATTGAGGATTGAGGATTGAGGATTGAGGATTGAAGATTGGGTATTTACGATTGAAGATTGAGGATTGAGGTCTGAGGATTGAGGATTAAGTATTGAAGGTTGATGATTGAGGATTGAGAATTGAGTATGAGGACTGAGGGTTGAGGATTGAGGATTGAGGATTGGGGATTGAGGGTTGAATATTGAGTATTGAGGATTGAAGATTGAGGATTGAGCATTCAAGATTGAGGATTGGGTATTGAGGATTGTAGAATGAGGTTTGAGGATTGAGGAGTGAGGACTGAGGATTGAAGATTGAGTATTGAGGATTGAAGACAGACGATTGAGGATTGAGGATTGAGGATTGAGGATTGAGGATTGAAGATTGAAAATTGAGGATTGAGGATTGAGGATTCAGGATTGAGGATGGAGGATTGAAGATTGAGTATTGAGGATTGAAGATTGAGGATTGAGGATTGAGGATTGAGGATCGAGTGTTGAACATTGAGGATTGGGGACTGAGTGTTGAGGGTTGAATGATGAGAATTGATGTTTGTGGATAGAGATTTGAAGATTGCAGGTTGAGTATTGAGTATTGAAAGCTGTGAATTGATAATATTCTATTGAGCATTGAGGATTGACGTCTGATTGTTCAGGTCTGAGGTCTGAAGATTGAGGATTCAGGATTGAGGATTCAGGATTGAGGTTTGATGACTGAGGATTGAGGATTGAGGATTGAAGAATGAGGATTGAGGATTGAGGAGTGAGGACTGAGGATTGGAAATTGAGTATTGAGGATTGAAGCCTGACGATTGAGGATTGAGGATTCAGGATTGAGGATTGAAGCCTGACGATTGAGGATTGAGGATTGAGGATTGAGGATTGAAGATTGAGTATTGGGTGTTGAGGATTGAAGAATGAGGATTGAGGATTGAGGATTGAGTATTGAGGATTGAAGATTGAGTATTTACGATTGAAGATTGAGGATTGAGGTCTGGGGATTGAGGATTAAGGATTGAAGATTGAGGATTGGGTGTTGAGGATTGAAGAATGAGGATTGAGGGCTGAGGATTGTGGATTGTGCATTGAAGATTGAGGATTGGGTATTGAGGATTGAAGAATGAGGATTGAGGTTTGAGGATTGAGGATTGAGGATTGAGGATTGAGGATTGAGGATTGAAGATTGAGTATTGAGGATTGAAGATTGAGGATTGAGGTCTGAGGATTGAGGATTGAGGATTGAAGATTGAGGATTGGGTGTTGAGGATTGAAGAATGAGGATTGAGGGATGAGGATTGTGGATTGCGGATTGAAGATTGAGGATTGGGTATTGAGGATTGAAGAATGAGGATTGAGGATTGAGGATTGAGGATTGAGAATTGAGGATTGAGGATTGAGGATTGAAGATTGAGGATTGGGTATTGAGGATTGTACAATGAGGATTGAGGATTGAGGACTGAGGATTGGAAATTGATTATTGAGGATTGAAAATTGAGGATTGAGGGTTGAGGATTGAGGATTGGGGATTGCAAATTGAGTATTGAGGATTGAAGATTGAGGATTGGGTGTTGAGTATTGAAGAATGAGGATTGAGGGCTGAGGATTGTGGATTGAGCATTGAAGATTGAGGACTGGGTTTTGAGGATTGCAGATTGTGTATTGAGGATTGAAGATTGAGGGTTGTGGGTTGAGGTTTGAGGACTGAGTATTGAGGATTGAAGATTGAGAATTGAGGATTGAAGATTGAGGATTTAGGATTGATAATTGAGGTTTGAGGGTGAGGTCTGAGGGTTGAGGATTGAGGTTTGAGGGCTGAGGACTGAGAATTGAGGATTGAGGATTGAGAATGAGGGCTGAGGGTTGAGGATTGAGGTTTGAGGACTGTGGACTGAGGATTGAGGATTGAGAATTGAGGATTGAGGATTGAGGATTGAAGATTGAGGATTGGGTATTGAGGATTGTAGAATGAGGATTGAGGATTGAGGACTGAGTATTGAGGATTGAGGATTGAAGATTGAGTATTGAGGATTGAAAATTGAGGATTGAGGGTGGAGGATTGAGGATTGAGGATTGAGGATTGAGTACAGAGGATTGAAGTTTGAGGATTGAGGATTGAGTATTGAGGATTGAGGATTGAAAATTGAGGATTGGGGACTGAGTGTTGAGGGTTGAGTGACGAGAATTGATGTTTGTGGAAAGAAATTTGAAGATTGCAGATTGAGTATTGTGTATTGAAAGCTGTGAATTGATAATATTCTATTGAGCATTGAGGATTGACGTCTGTTTGTTCAGGTCTGAGGTCTGAAGATTGAGGATTCAGGATTGAGGATTCAGGATTGAGGTTTGATGACTGAGGATTGAGGATTGAGGATTGAAGAATGAGGATTGAGGATTGAGGAGTGAGGACTGAGGATTGGAAATTGAGTATTGAGGATTGAAGCCTGACGATTGAGGATTGAGGATTCAGGATTGAGGATTGAAGCCTGACGATTGAGGATTGAGGATTGAGGATTGAGGATTGAAGATTGAGTATTGGGTGTTGAGGATTGAAGAATGAGGATTGAGGATTGAGGATTGAGTATTGAGGATTGAAGATTGAGTATTTACGATTGAAGATTGAGGATTGAGGTCTGGGGATTGAGGATTAAGGATTGAAGATTGAGGATTGGGTGTTGAGGATTGAAGAATGAGGATTGAGGGCTGAGGATTGTGGATTGTGCATTGAAGATTGAGGATTGGGTATTGAGGATTGAAGAATGAGGATTGAGGTTTGAGGATTGAGGATTGAGGATTGAGGATTGAGGATTGAGGATTGAAGATTGAGTATTGAGGATTGAAGATTGAGGATTGAGGTCTGAGGATTGAGGATTGAGGATTGAAGATTGAGGATTGGGTGTTGAGGATTGAAGAATGAGGATTGAGGGATGAGGATTGTGGATTGCGGATTGAAGATTGAGGATTGGGTATTGAGGATTGAAGAATGAGGATTGAGGATTGAGGATTGAGGATTGAGAATTGAGGATTGAGGATTGAGGATTGAAGATTGAGGATTGGGTATTGAGGATTGTACAATGAGGATTGAGGATTGAGGACTGAGGATTGGAAATTGATTATTGAGGATTGAAAATTGAGGATTGAGGGTTGAGGATTAAGGATTGGGGATTGCAAATTGAGTATTGAGGATTGAAGATTGAGGATTGGGTGTTGAGTATTGAAGAATGAGGATTGAGGGCTGAGGATTGTGGATTGAGCATTGAAGATTGAGGACTGGGTTTTGAGGATTGCAGATTGTGTATTGAGGATTGAAGATTGAGGGTTGTGGGTTGAGGTTTGAGGACTGAGTATTGAGGATTGAAGATTGAGAATTGAGGATTGAAGATTGAGGTTTTAGGATTGATAATTGAGGTTTGAGGGTGAGGTCTGAGGGTTGAGGATTGAGGTTTGAGGGCTGAGGACTGAGAATTGAGGATTGAGGATTGAGAATGAGGGCTGAGGGTTGAGGATTGAGGTTTGAGGACTGTGGACTGAGGATTGAGGATTGAGAATTGAGGATTGAGGATTGAGGATTGAAGATTGAGGATTGGGTATTGAGGATTGTAGAATGAGGATTGAGGATTGAGTATAGAGGATTGAAGTTTGAGGATTGAGGATTGAGGATTGAGGATTGAGGATTGAAAATTGAGGATTGGGGACTGAGTGTTGAGGGTTGAGTGATGAGAATTGATGTTTGTGGAAAGAAATTTGATGATTGCAGATTGAGTATTGAGTATTGAAAGCTGTGAATTGATAATATTCTATCGAGCATTGAGGATTGACGTCTGATTGTTTAGGTCTGAGGTCTGAAGATTGAGGATTCAGGATTGAGGATTCAGGATTGAAGTTTGATGACTGAGGATTGAGGATTGAGGATTGAAGAATGAGGATTGAGGACTGAGGATTGGAAATCGAGTATTGAGGATTGAAGCCTGACGATTGAGGATTGAGGATTCAGGATTGAGGATTGAGGACGGAGGATTGAAGATTGAGTGTTGAGGATTGAAGATTGAGGTTTGAGGAGTGAGTATTGAGGATTGAGGATGAGTATTGAGGATTGAGGATTGAGGATTGAGGATTGAGGATTGAGGAATGAGGATTAAGGATTGAGGATTGGGGATTGAGGATCTAGGATTGGAGATTGATTATTGATGATTGAAGATTGAGTATTGAGGATTGAGGATTGAGGATTGAGAATTGAGTATGAGGGCTGAGGGTTGAGGATTGAGGATTGAGGATTGAGGGTTGAGGATTGAAGATTGTGTATTGTGGATTGAATATTGAGGATTGAGGTTTGAGGATTGAGGATTGAGGATGAGGGCTGATGGTTGAGGGTTAAGGTTTGAGTATTGAATCCTGAGAATTCAGGATATTCTATTGAGTATCGAGAATTGAGAATTGATAGTTGAGTATTGAGGATTGAGGTTTGAGTATTGAGGATTGAGGATTGAGTATTGAAGACTGAATATTGATGCTTGTAGATTGAGGATCGAGGATTGAGGTTTGTGGATTGAGGACGAAGACTGAGGGTTGAGTGTTGATGTTTGAGGTCTGTAGATTGAGGATTGAGGATTGAGAATTGAGGATTTAGGATTGAGGATCGAAGATTGAGGATTGGGTGTTGAGGATTGAAGAATGAGGATTGAGAATTGAGGATTGAGGATTGAGGATTGAAGATTGAGTATTGAGGATTGATGGTTGAGGATTGAGGTCGGTGGATTGAGGATTGAGGATTGAGAATTGAGGATTGAGGATTGAGGATTGAAGTTTCAGGACTGGGTATTGAGGATTGGGTATTGAGGATTGAAGAATGAGGATTGAGGATTGAGGATTGACGATTGAGGATTGAGTTTTGAGGAGTTAGAATTGAGGATTGAGGATTGCAGATTGAGTATTGAGGATTGAAGATTGAGGGTTGAGGATTGAGGATTGAGGATAGAGCATTGAGGATTGAGGATTGAGGATTGAGGATTGAAGATTGAGTATTGAGGATTGAAGATTGAGGATTGAGGATTGAGGATTGAGGATTGAGGATTGAAGATTGAGAATTGGGGATTGAGGATTGACGATTGAGGATTGAGTTTTGAGGAGTGAGAATTGAGGATTGAGGATTGAAGATTGAGGATTGAGGATTGAAGATTGAGTATTGACGATTGAAGATTGAGGACTGAGGATTGAGTGTTGAGGATTGAGGGCGAGGACTGAAGATTGAGGATTGAGGTTTGAAGATTGAGGATTGTGGATTGAGGATTGAGGATTGAGCATTGAGGATTGAAGGTTGAGTATTGAGGATTGAAAATTGAGGATTGAGGGTTGAGGATTGAAGATTGAGGATTGGGGACGGAGTGTTGAGGGTTGAGTGATGAGAATTGATGTTTGTGGATAGAGATTTGAAGATTGCAGATTGAGTATTGAGCATTGAAAACTGTGAATTGATGACATTCTATTGAGGATTGAGGGCTGACAACTCATTGTTGAGGATTGAGGCCTGAAGATTGAGGATTCAGTATTGAGGATTCAGGATTGAGGTTTGAGGACAGAGGATTGAGGTTTGAGGATTGAGAATGAGGGGTGAGGGTTGAGGATTGAGGTTTGAGGACTGTGGACTGAGGATTGAGGGTTGAGAATTGAGGATTGAGGATTGAGGATTGAAGATTGAGTATTGAGGATTGAATATTGAGGATTTAGGATTGATAATTGAGGTTTGAGGGTGAGGTCTGAGGGTTGAGGATTGAGGTTTGAGGGCTGAGGACTGAGAATTGAGGATTGAGGATTGAGAATGAGGGCTGAGGGTTGAGGATTGAGGTTTGAGGACTGAGGACTGAGGATTGAGGATTGAGAATTGAGGATTGAGGATTGCGGATTGAAGATTGAGGATTGGGTATTGAGGATTGTAGAATGAGGATTGAGGATTGAGTATAGAGGATTGAAGTTTGAGGATTGAGGATTGAGGATTGAGGATTGAGGATTGAAAATTGAGGATTGGGGACTGAGTGTTGAGGGTTGAGTGATGAGAATTGATGTTTGTGGAAAGAAATTTGATGATTGCAGATTGAGTATTGAGTATTGAAAGCTGTGAATTGATAATATTCTATCGAGCATTGAGGATTGACGTCTGATTGTTTAGGTCTGAGGTCTGAAGATTGAGGATTCAGGATTGAGGATTCAGGATTGAAGTTTGATGACTGAGGATTGAGGATTGAGGATTGAGAATTGACGATTGAGGATTGAGGATTGAAGATTGAGGATTGGGTATTGTGGATTGTAGAATGAGGATTGAGGATTGAGGACTGAGGATTGAGGATTGAGGATTGAAGATTGGGTATTGAGGATTGAAGATTGAGGATTGAGGGTTGAGGATTGAGGATTGAGGATTGAGGATTGAGTATAGAGGATTGAAGTTTGAGGATTGAGGATTGAGGATTGAGGATTGAGGATTGAGGATTGGGGACTGAGTGTTGAGGGTTGAGTGATGAGAATTGATGTTTGTGGAAAGAAATTTGAAGATTGCAGATTGAGTATTGAGTATTGAAAGCTGTGAATTGATAATATTCTATTGAGCATTGAGGATTGACGTCTGATTGTTTAGGTCTAAGGTCTGAAGATTGAGGATTCAGGATTGAGGATTCAGGATTGAGGTTTGATGACTGAGGATTGAGGATTGAGGATTGAAGAATGAGGATTGAGGATTGAGGATTGAGGACTGAGGATTGGAAATTGAGTATTGAGGATTGAAGCCTGACGATTGAGGATTGAGGATTCAGGATTGAGGATTGAGGACGGAGGATTGAAGATTGAGTATTGAGGATTGAAGATTGAGGTTTGAGGATTGAGTATTGAGGATTGAGGAATGAGTATTGAGGATTGAGGATTGAGGATTGAGGATTGAGGATTGAGGAATGAGGATTAAGGATTGAGGATTGGGGATTGAGGATCTAGGATTGGAGATTGATTATTGATGATTGAAGATTGTGTATTGAGGATTGAGGATTGAGGATTGAGAATTGAGTATGAGGACTGAGGGTTGAGGATTGAGGATTGAGGATTGAGGGTTGAGGATTGAAGATTGTGTATTGTGGATTGAATATTGAGGATTGAGGATTGAGGATTGAGGATTGAGGATGAGGGCTGATGGTTGAGGGTTAAGGTTTGAGTATTGAATCCTGAGAATTCAGGATATTCTATTGAGTATCGAGAATTGAGAATTGATAGTTGAGTATTGAGGATTGAGGTTTGAGTATTGAGGATTGAGGATTGAGTATTGAAGACTGAATATTGATGCTTGTAGATTGAGGATCGAGGATTGAGGGTTGTGGATTGAGGACGAAGACTGAGGGTTGAGTGTTGATGTTTGAGGTCTGTAGATTGAGGATTGAGGATTGAGAATTGAGGATTTAGGATTGAGGATTGAAGATTGAGGATTGGGTGTTGAGGATTGAAGAATGAGGATTGAGAATTGAGGATTGAGGATTGAGGATTGAAGATTGAGTATTGAGGATTGAAGGTTGAGGATTGAGGTCGGTGGATCGAGGATTGAGGATTGAGAATTGAGGATTGAGGATTGAGGATTGAAGTTTCAGGATTGGGTATTGAGGATTGGGTATTGAGGATTGAAGAATGTGGATTGTGGCTTGAGGATTGAGGATTGAGGATTGCAGATTGAGTATTGAGGATTGAAGATTGAGGGTTGAGGATTGAGGATTGAGGATAGAGCATTGAGGATTGAAGATTGAGGATTGAGGATTGAAGATTGAGTATTGAGTATTGAAGATTGAGGATTGAGGATTGAGGATTGAGGATTGAGGATTGAAGATTGAGAATTGGGGATTGAGGATTGACGATTGAGGATTGAGTATTGAGGAGTGAGAATTGAGGATTGAGGATTGAAGATTGAGGATTGAGGATTGAAGATTGAGTATTGACGATTGAAGATTGAGGACTGAGGATTGAGTGTTGAGGATTGAGGGCGAGGACTGAAGATTGAGGATTGAGGTTTGAAGATTGAGGATTGTGGATTGAGGAATGAGGATTGAGGATTGAGGATTGAGCATTGAGGATTGAAGGTTGAGTATTGAGGATTGAAAATTGAGGATTGAGGATTGAGGATTGAAGATTGAGGATTGGGGACGGAGTGTTGAGGGTTGAGTGATGAGAATTCATGTTTGTGGAAAGAAATTTGAAGATTGCAGATTGAGTATTGAGTATTGAAAGCTGTGAATTGATAATATTCTATTGAGCATAGAGGATTGACGTCTGATTGTTCAGGTCTGAGGTCTGAAGATTGAGGATTCAGGATTGAGGATTCAGGATTGAGGTTTGATGACTGAGGATTGAGGATTGAGGACTGAGGCATTAGGATTGAGGATTGAGGATTGAGGTTTGAGGATTGAGGGTTGAGGATTGAGGATTGGGGATTGAAAATTGAGTATTGAGGATTGAAGATTGAGGATTGGGTGTTGAGGATTGAAGAATGAGGATTGAGGGCTGGGGATTGTGGATTGAGCATTGAAGATTGTGGATTAGGTATTGAGGATTGCAAATTGTGTATTGAGGATTGAAGATTGAGGGTTGTGGATTGAGGTTTGAGGACTGAGGATTGAGGATTGAAGATTGAGTATTGAGGACTGAATATTGAGGATTTAGGATTGATAATTGAGGTTTGAGGGTGAGGTCTGAGGGTTGAGGATTGAGGTTTGAGGGCTGAGGACTGAGAATTGAGGATTGAGGATTGAGAATGAGGGCTGAGAGTTGAGGATTGAGGTTTGAGGACTGAGGACTGAGGATTGAGGATTGAGAATTGGGGATTGAGGATTGAGGATTGAAGATTCAGGATTGGGTATTGAGGATTGTAGAATGAGGATTGAGGATTGAGGACTGAGGATTGAGGATTGAGGATTGAATATTGAGGATTGAGGATTGAAGATTGAGGATTGGGTATTGAGGATTGTAGAATGAGGTTTGAGGATTGTGGATTGAGGACTGAGGATTGAAGATTCAGTATTGAGGATTGAAGACTGACGACTGAGGATTGAGGTCTGAAGATTGAGGATTCAGGATTGAGGATTCAGAATTGAGGTTTGAGGACTGAGGATTGAGGATTGAATATTGAGGAATGAGGATTGAGGATTGAGGATTGAAGACTGAGGATAGGGTATTGATGATTGAACACTGAGGATTGAGGGTTGAGGATTGAGGATTGAGGATTGACGATTGAGGATTGAGGAATGAGGATGAGGGCTGAGGATTGGGGATTGAGGTTTGAGGTCTGAGGACTGAGGATTGAGGATTGAGAATTGAGGATTGAGGATTGAAGATTGAAGACCGAGGATTGCGTATTGAGGATTGATGCCTGACGATTGAGGATTGAGAATTGAGGATTGAGGGTTGAAGATGCAGGATTGAAGATTGAGTATTGAGGATTGAAGATTGAGGATTGAGGATTGAGGATTGAGGATTGAGAGTTGAGTGTTGAGGATTGAGTATTGAATCCTGAGAATTCAGGATATTCCGTTAAGTATTGAGAATTGAGGATTGATGGTTGAGTATTGAGGATTGGGGATTGAGGATTGAGGATTGAGTATTCAGGATTGAGGATTGAGGATTGAAGATTGAATATTGATGATTGAAGACTGAGGATCGAGTATTGAGGATTGAGGATTCAGGATTGAGTATTGAGGACAGAAGATTGAATATTGATGATTGAAGATTGAGGATTGAGGATTGATGGTTGTGGATTGAGGACGAGGACTGAGAGTTGAGTATTGATGTTTGAGGTCTGAGGATTGAGGGTTGAGGATTGAGAATTGAGGATTGAGGATTGAGGATTTATGATTGAGGATTGGGTATTGAGGGTTGAAGAATCAGGATTGAGGATTGAGGATTGAGGATTGAGGATTGAAGACTGAGTATTGAGGATTGAAGATTGGGGATTGAGGATTGAGGATTCAGGATTGAGGATTGAGGATTGAGGATTGAAGATTGATTATTGTGGACTGAAGATTGAGGATTGAGGATTGAGGATCGAGGATTGAGGATTGAAGATTGAGGATTGGGGATTGACGATTGACGATTGAGGATTGAGTATTGAGGATTGAGAATTGAGGATTGATTATTGAAGATTGAGTATTGAGGATTGAAGATTGAGGATTGAGGATTGAGGATTGAAGATTGAGGATGAGGGCTGAGGGTTGAGGATTGAGGTTTGAGGACTGAGGACTGAGGATTGAGGATTGAGAATTGACGATTGTGGATTGAGGATTGAAGATTGAGGATTTGGTATTGAGGATGGAAGAATAAGGATTGAGGATTGAGGATTGAGAATTGAGGATTGAAGATTGAGTATTGAGGATTGAAGCCTGACGATTGAGGATTGAGGATTGAGGATTGAGGATTGAAGACGGAGGATTGAAGATTGAGTATTGAGGACTGAAGATTGAGGTTTGAGCATTGAGTATTGATGATTGAGGATTGAGTATTGAGGATTGAGGATTGAAGATTGAGTATTGAGGATTGAAGGTTGAGGATTGAGTATTGAGGATTGAGGATTGAGGATTGAGAATTGAGGATTGAGGATTGAGGATTGAGGATTGAAGATTCAGTATTGAGGATCGAAGATAGAGAGTTGAGGATTGAGGATTGAACATTGAGGAAAGAGTGCTGGGGGTTGAGTGGTGAAAATTGATGTTTGTGGATACAGGTTGGAAGATTGCAGATTGAGTATGGAGTATCGAAAGCTGTGAATTGAGGATATTCTATTGAGGATTGAGGAATGACAACTGATTGTTGAGGACTGAGGGCTGAAGTTTGAGGATTCAGGATTGAGGATTCAGAATTGAGGTTTGAGGACTGAGGATTGAGGATTGAAGGTTGAGGATTGAGGATTGAGGATTGAAGACTGAGGATTGGGTATTGAGAATTGAACATTGAGGATTGAGGGTTGAGGATTGAGGATTCAGAATTGAAGAATGAGGATTGAGGATTGAAGGTTGAGGATTGAGGATTGAGAATTGAGGATTGAGGATTGAGGATTGAGGATTGAAGATTCAGTATTGAGGATCGAAGATTGAGAGTTGAGGATTGAGGATTGAACATTGGGGACTGAGTGTTGAGGGTTGAGTGATGAGAATTCATGTTTGTGGAAAGAAATTTGAAGATTGCAGATTGAGTATTGAGTATTGAAAGCTGTGAATTGATAATATTCTATTGAGCATAGAGGATTGACGTCTGATTGTTCAGGTCTGAGGTCTGAAGATTGAGGATTCAGGGTTGAGGATTCAGGATTGAGGTTTGATGACTGAGGATTGAGGATTGAGGACTGAGGCATTAGGATTGAGGATTGAGGATTGAGGTTTGAGGATTGAGGGTTGAGGATTGAGGATTGGGGATTGAAAATTGAGTATTGAGGATTGAAGATTGAGGATTGGGTGTTGAGGATTGAAGAATGAGGATTGAGGGCTGAGGATTGTGGATTGAGCATTGAAGATTGTGGATTAGGTATTGAGGATTGCAGATTGTGTATTGAGGATTGAAGATTGAGGGTTGTGGATTGAGGTTTGAGGACTGAGGATTGAGGATTGAAGATTGAGTATTGAGGACTGAATATCGAGGATTTAGGATTGATAATTGAGGTTTGAGGGTGAGGTCTGAGGGTTGAGGATTGAGGTTTGAGGGCTGAGGACTGAGAATTGAGGATTGAGGATTGAGAATGAGGGCTGAGAGTTGAGGATTGAGGTTTGAGGACTGAGGACTGAGGATTGAGGATTGAGAATTGGGGATTGAGGATTGAGGATTGAAGATTCAGGATTGGGTATTGAGGATTGTAGAATGAGGATTGAGGATTGAGGACTGAGGATTGAGGATTGAGGATTGAATATTGAGGATTGAGGATTGAAGATTGAGGATTGGGTATTGAGGATTGTAGAATGAGGTTTGAGGATTGTGGATTGAGGACTGAGGATTGAAGATTCAGTATTGAGGATTGATGTCTGAAGATTGAGGATTCAGGATTTAGGATTCAGAATTGAGGTTTGAGGACTGAGGATTGAGGATTGAAGATTGAGGAATGAGGATTGAGGATTGAGGATTGAAGACTGAGGATTGGGTATTGATGATTGAACACTGAGGATTGAGGGTTGAGGATTGAGGATTGAGGATTGACGATTGAGGATTGAGGAATGAGGATGAGGGCTGAGGATTGGGGATTGAGGTTTGAGGTCTGAGGACTGAGGATTGAGGATTGAGAATTGAGGATTGAGGATTGAAGATTGAAGACCGAGGATTGCGTATTGAGGATTGATGCCTGACGATTGAGGATTGAGAATTGAGGATTGAGGGTGAGGATGCAGGATTGAAGATTGAGTATTGAGGATTGAAGATTGAGGATTGAGGATTGAGGATTGAGGATTGAGGGTTGAGTGTTGAGGATTGAGTATTGAATCCTGAGAATTCAGGATATTCCGTTGAGTATTGAGAATTGAGGATTGATGGTTGAGTATTGAGGATTGGGGATTGAGGATTGAGGATTGAGTATTCAGGATTGAGGATTGAGGATTGAAGATTGAATATTGATGATTGAAGATTGAGGATCGAGGATTGAGGGTTGTGGATTGAGGACGAGGACTGAGGGTTGAGTATTGATGTTTGAGGACTGAGGATTGAGGATTGATGATTGAGGATTGAGAATTGAGGATTGAGGATTGAGGATTGAAGATTGAGTATTGGGTGTTGTGGATTGAAGAATGAGGATTGAGGATTGAGGATTGAGGATTGAGGATTGAAGATTGGGTATTTACGATTGAAGATTGAGGATTGAGGTCTGAGGATTGAGGATTAAGTATTGAAGGTTGATGATTGAGGATTGAGAATTGAGTATGAGGACTGAGGGTTGAGGATTGAGGATTGAGGATTGGGGATTGAGGGTTGAATATTGAGTATTGAGGATTGAAGATTGAGGATTGAGCATTCAAGATTGAGGATTGGGTATTGAGGATTGTAGAATGAGGTTTGAGGATTGAGGAGTGAGGACTGAGGATTGAAGATTGAGTATTGAGGATTGAAGACAGACGATTGAGGATTGAGGATTGAGGATTGAGGATTGAGGATTGAAGATTGAAAATTGAGGATTGAGGATTGAGGATTCAGGATTGAGGATGGAGGATTGAAGATTGAGTATTGAGGATTGAAGATTGAGGATTGAGGATTGAGGATTGAGGATCGAGTGTTGAACATTGAGGATTGGGGACTGAGTGTTGAGGGTTGAATGATGAGAATTGATGTTTGTGGATAGAGATTTGAAGATTGCAGGTTGAGTATTGAGTATTGAAAGCTGTGAATTGATAATATTCTATTGATAATTGAGAATTGACAACTGATTGTTGAGGACTGAGTTCTGAAGGTTGAGGATTCAGGATTGAGGATTCAGGTTTGAGTTTTGAGGACTGAGGATTGAGGAGTGAGGATCGAGGATTGAGGATTGAGGATTGAGGATTGAGGATTGAAGATTGAGGATTGGGTATTGAGGATTGTATAATGAGGATTGAGGATTGAGGACTGAGGATTGAGGATTGAGGATTGAAGATTGAGTATTGAGGATTGAAAATTGAGGATTGAGGGTTGAGGATTGAGGATTGAGGATTGAGGATTGAGTATAGAGGATTGAAGTTTGAGGATTGAGGATTGAGGATTGAGGATTGAGGATTGAAAATTGAGGATTGGGGACTGAGTGTTGAGGGTTGAGTGATGAGAATTGATGTTTGTGGAAAGAAATTTGAAGATTGCAGATTGAGTATTGTGTATTGAAAGCTGTGAATTGATAATATTCTATTGAGCATTGAGGATTGACGTCTGATTGTTCAGGTCTGAGGTCTGAAGATTGAGGATTCAGGATTGAGGATTCAGGATTGAGGTTTGATGACTGAGGATTGAGGATTGAGGATTGAAGAATGAGGATTGAGGATTGAGGAGTGAGGACTGAGGATTGGAAATTGAGTATTGAGGATTGAAGCCTGACGATTGAGGATTGAGGATTCAGGATTGAGGATTGAAGCCTGACGATTGAGGATTGAGGATTGAGGATTGAGGATTGAAGATTGAGTATTGGGTGTTGAGGATTGAAGAATGAGGATTGAGGATTGAGGATTGAGTATTGAGGATTGAAGATTGAGTATTTACGATTGAAGATTGAGGATTGAGGTCTGGGGATTGAGGATTAAGGATTGAAGATTGAGGATTGGGTGTTGAGGATTGAAGAATGAGGATTGAGGGCTGAGGATTGTGGATTGTGCATTGAAGATTGAGGATTGGGTATTGAGGATTGAAGAATGAGGATTGAGGTTTGAGGATTGAGGATTGAGGATTGAGGATTGAGGATTGAGGATTGAAGATTGAGTATTGAGGATTGAAGATTGAGGATTGAGGTCTGAGGATTGAGGATTGAGGATTGAAGATTGAGGATTGGGTGTTGAGGATTGAAGAATGAGGATTGAGGGATGAGGATTGTGGATTGCGGATTGAAGATTGAGGATTGGGTATTGAGGATTGAAGAATGAGGATTGAGGATTGAGGATTGAGGATTGAGAATTGAGGATTGAGGATTGAGGATTGAAGATTGAGGATTGGGTATTGAGGATTGTACAATGAGGATTGAGGATTGAGGACTGAGGATTGGAAATTGATTATTGAGGATTGAAAATTGAGGATTGAGGGTTGAGGATTGAGGATTGGGGATTGCAAATTGAGTATTGAGGATTGAAGATTGAGGATTGGGTGTTGAGTATTGAAGAATGAGGATTGAGGGCTGAGGATTGTGGATTGAGCATTGAAGATTGAGGACTGGGTTTTGAGGATTGCAGATTGTGTATTGAGGATTGAAGATTGAGGGTTGTGGGTTGAGGTTTGAGGACTGAGTATTGAGGATTGAAGATTGAGAATTGAGGATTGAAGATTGAGGATTTAGGATTGATAATTGAGGTTTGAGGGTGAGGTCTGAGGGTTGAGGATTGAGGTTTGAGGGCTGAGGACTGAGAATTGAGGATTGAGGATTGAGAATGAGGGCTGAGGGTTGAGGATTGAGGTTTGAGGACTGTGGACTGAGGATTGAGGATTGAGAATTGAGGATTGAGGATTGAGGATTGAAGATTGAGGATTGGGTATTGAGGATTGTAGAATGAGGATTGAGGATTGAGGACTGAGTATTGAGGATTGAGGATTGAAGATTGAGTATTGAGGATTGAAAATTGAGGATTGAGGGTGGAGGATTGAGGATTGAGGATTGAGGATTGAGTACAGAGGATTGAAGTTTGAGGATTGAGGATTGAGTATTGAGGATTGAGGATTGAAAATTGAGGATTGGGGACTGAGTGTTGAGGGTTGAGTGACGAGAATTGATGTTTGTGGAAAGAAATTTGAAGATTGCAGATTGAGTATTGTGTATTGAAAGCTGTGAATTGATAATATTCTATTGAGCATTGAGGATTGACGTCTGATTGTTCAGGTCTGAGGTCTGAAGATTGAGGATTCAGGATTGAGGATTCAGGATTGAGGTTTGATGACTGAGGATTGAGGATTGAGGATTGAAGAATGAGGATTGAGGATTGAGGAGTGAGGACTGAGGATTGGAAATTGAGTATTGAGGATTGAAGCCTGACGATTGAGGATTGAGGATTCAGGATTGAGGATTGAAGCCTGACGATTGAGGATTGAGGATTGAGGATTGAGGATTGAAGATTGAGTATTGGGTGTTGAGGATTGAAGAATGAGGATTGAGGATTGAGGATTGAGTATTGAGGATTGAAGATTGAGTATTTACGATTGAAGATTGAGGATTGAGGTCTGGGGATTGAGGATTAAGGATTGAAGATTGAGGATTGGGTGTTGAGTATTGAAGAATGAGGATTGAGGGCTGAGGATTGTGGATTGTGCATTGAAGATTGAGGATTGGGTATTGAGGATTGAAGAATGAGGATTGAGGTTTGAGGATTGAGGATTGAGGATTGAGGATTGAGGATTGAGGATTGAAGATTGAGTATTGAGGATTGAAGATTGAGGATTGAGGTCTGAGGATTGAGGATTGAGGATTGAAGATTGAGGATTGGGTGTTGAGGATTGAAGAATGAGGATTGAGGGATGAGGATTGTGGATTGCGGATTGAAGATTGAGGATTGGGTATTGAGGATTGAAGAATGAGGATTGAGGATTGAGGATTGAGGATTGAGAATTGAGGATTGAGGATTGAGGATTGAAGATTGAGGATTGGGTATTGAGGATTGTACAATGAGGATTGAGGATTGAGGACTGAGGATTGGAAATTGATTATTGAGGATTGAAAATTGAGGATTGAGGGTTGAGGATTAAGGATTGGGGATTGCAAATTGAGTATTGAGGATTGAAGATTGAGGATTGGGTGTTGAGTATTGAAGAATGAGGATTGAGGGCTGAGGATTGTGGATTGAGCATTGAAGATTGAGGACTGGGTTTTGAGGATTGCAGATTGTGTATTGAGGATTGAAGATTGAGGGTTGTGGGTTGAGGTTTGAGGACTGAGTATTGAGGATTGAAGATTGAGAATTGAGGATTGAAGATTGAGGTTTTAGGATTGATAATTGAGGTTTGAGGGTGAGGTCTGAGGGTTGAGGATTGAGGTTTGAGGGCTGAGGACTGAGAATTGAGGATTGAGGATTGAGAATGAGGGCTGAGGGTTGAGGATTGAGGTTTGAGGACTGTGGACTGAGGATTGAGGATTGAGAATTGAGGATTGAGGATTGAGGATTGAAGATTGAGGATTGGGTATTGAGGATTGTAGAATGAGGATTGAGGATTGAGGACTGAGTATTGAGGATTGTGGATTGAAGATTGAGTATTGAGGATTGAAAATTGAGGATTGAGGGTTGAGGATTGAGGATTGAGGATTGAGGATTGAGTACAGAGGATTGAAGTTTGAGGATTGAGGATTGAGTATTGAGGATTGAGGATTGAAAATTGAGGATTGGGGACTGAGTGTTGAGGGTTGAGTGACGAGAATTGATGTTTGTGGAAAGAAATTTGAAGATTGCAGATTGAGTATTGAGTATTGAAAGCTGTGAATTGATAATATTCTATTGAGCATAGAGGATTGACGTCTGATTGTGCAGGTCTGAGGTCTGAAGATTGAGGATTCAGGATTGAGGATTCAGGATTGAGGTTTGATGACTGAGGATTGAGGATTGAGGACTGAGTCATGAGGATTGAGGATTGAGGATTGAGGATTGAGGATTGAGGGTTGAGGATTGAGGATTGGGGATTGAAAATTGAGTATTGAGGATTGAAGATTGAGGATTGGGTGTTGAGGATTGAAGAATGAGGATTGAGGGTTGAGGATTGTGGATTGAGCATTGAAGATTGAGGATTAGGTATTGAGGATTGCAGATTGTGTATTGAGGATTGAAGATTGAGGGTTGTGGATTGAGGTTTGAGGACTGAGGGTTGAGGATTGAAGATTGAGTATTGAGGATTGAATATTGAGGATTTAGGATTGATAATTGAGGTTTGAGGGTGAGGTCTGAGGGTTGAGGATTGAGGTTTGAGGGCTGAGGACTGAGAATTGAGGATTGAGGATTGAGAATCAGGGCTGAGGGTTGAGGATTCAGGTTTGAGGACTGAGGACTGAGGATTGAGGATTGAGAATTGAGGATTGAGGATTGAGGATTGAAGATTGAGGATTGGGTATTGAGGATTGTAGAATGAGCATTGAGGATTGAGTATAGAGGATTGAAGTTTGAGGATTGAGGATTGAGGATTGAGGATTGAGGATTGAAAATTGAGGATTGGGGACTGAGTGTTGAGGGTTGAGTGATGAGAATTGATGTTTGTGGAAAGAAATTTGATGATTGCAGATTGAGTATTGAGTATTGAAAGCTGTGAATTGATAATATTCTATCGAGCATTGAGGATTGACGTCTGATTGTTTAGGTCTAAGGTCTGAAGATTGAGGATTCAGGATTGAGGATTCAGGATTGAAGTTTGATGACTGAGGATTGAGGATTGAGGATTGAAGAATGAGGATTTAGGATTGAGGATTGAAGATTGAGGATTGGGTGTTGAGGATTGAAGAATGAGGATTGAGAATTGAGGATTGAGGATTGAGGATTGAAGATTGAGTATTGAGGATTGAAGGTTGAGGATTGAGGTCGGTGGATTGAGGATTGAGGATTGAGAATTGAGGATTGAGGATTGAGGATTGAAGTTTCAGGACTGGGTATTGAGGATTGGGTTTTGAGGATTGAAGAATGAGGATTGAGGATTGAGGATTGACGATTGAGGATTGAGTTTTGAGGAGTGAGAATTGAGGATTGAGGATTGCAGATTGAGTATTGAGGATTGAAGATTGAGGGTTGAGGATTGAGGATTGAGGATAGAGCATTGAGGATTGAGGATTGAGGATTGAGGATTGAAGATTGAGTATTGAGGATTGAAGATTGATGATTGAGGATTGAGGATTGAGGATTGAGGATTGAAGATTGAGAATTGGGGATTGAGGATTGACGATTGAGGATTGAGTTTTGAGGAGTGAGAATTGAGGATTGAGGATTGAAGATTGAGGATTGAGGATTGAAGATTGAGTATTGACGATTGAAGATTGAGGACTGAGGATTGAGTGTTGAGGATTGAGGGCGAGGACTGAAGATTGAGGATTGAGGTTTGAAGATTGAGGATTGTGGATTGAGGAATGAGGATTGAGGATTGAGGATTGAGCATTGAGGATTGAAGGTTGAGTATTGAGGATTGAAAATTGAGGATTGAGGGTTGAGGATTGAAAATTGAGTATTGAGGATTGAAGATTGAGGATTGGGTGTTGAGGATTGAAGAATGAGGATTGAGGGCTGAGGATTGTGGATTGAGCATTGAAGATTGAGGATTAGGTATTGAGGATTGCAGATTGTGTATTGAGGATTGAAGATTGAGGGTTGTGGATTGAGGTTTGAGGACTGAGTGTTGAGGATTGAAGATTGAGTATTGAGGATTGAATATTGAGGATTTAGGATTGATAATTGAGGTTTGAGGGTGAGGTCTGAGGGTTGAGGATTGAGGTTTGAGGGCTGAGGACTGAGAATTGAGGATTGAGGATTGAGAATGAGGGCTGAGGGTTGAGGATTGAGGTTTGAGGACTGAGGACTGAGGATTGAGGATTGAGAATTGAGGATTGAGGATTGAGGATTGAAGATTGAGGATTGGGTATTGAGGATTGTAGAATGAGGATTGAGGATTGAGTATAGAGGATTGAAGTTTGAGGATTGAGGATTGAGGATTGAGGATTGAGGATTGAAAATTGAGGATTGGGGACTGAGTGTTGAGGGTTGAGTGCTGAGAATTGATGTTTGTGGAAAGAAATTTGATGATTGCAGATTGAGTATTGAGTATTGAAAGCTGTGAATTGATAATATTCTATCGAGCATTGAGGATTGACGTCTGATTGTTTAGGTCTGAGGTCTGAAGATTGAGGATTCAGGATTGAGGATTCAGGATTGAAGTTTGATGACTGAGGATTGAGGATTGAGGATTGAAGAATGAGGATTGAGAATTGAGGATTGAGGATTGAGGATTGAAGATTGAGTATTGAGGATTGAAGGTTGAGGATTGAGGTCGGTGGATTGAGGATTGAGGATTGAGAATTGAGGATTGAGGATTGAGGATTGAAGTTTCAGGACTGGGTATTGAGGATTGGGTATTGAGGATTGAAGAATGAGGATTGAGGATTGAGTTTTGAGGAGTTAGAATTGAGGATTGAGGATTGCAGATTGAGTATTGAGGATTGAAGATTGAGGGTTGAGGATTGAGGATTGAGGATAGAGCATTGAGGATTGAGGATTGAGGATTGAGGATTGAAGATTGAGTATTGAGGATTGAAGATTGAGGATTGAGGATTGAGGATTGAGGATTGAGGATTGAAGATTGAGAATTGGGGATTGAGGATTGACGATTGAGGATTGAGTTTTGAGGAGTGAGAATTGAGAATTGAGGATTGAAGATTGAGGATTGAGGATTGAAGATTGAGTATTGACGATTGAAGATTGAGGACTGAGGATTGAGTGTTGAGGATTGAGGGCGAGGACTGAAGATTGAGGATTGAGGTTTGAAGATTGAGGATTGTGGATTGAGGAAAGAGGATTGAGGATTGAGGATTGAGCATTGAGGATTGAAGGTTGAGTATTGAGGATTGAAAATTGAGGATTGAGGGTTGAGGATTGAAGATTGAGGATTGGGGACGGAGTGTTGAGGGTTGAGTGATGAGAATTGATGTTTGTGGATAGAGATTTGAAGATTGCAGATTGAGTATTGAGCATTGAAAACTGTGAATTGATGACATTCTATTGAAGATTGAGGACTGACAACCCATTGTTGAGGATTGAGGCCTGAAGATTGAGGATTCAGTATTGAGGATTCAGGATTGAGGTTTGAGGACAGAGGATTGAGGTTTGAGGATTGAGAATGAGGGGTGAGGGTTGAGGATTGAGGTTTGAGGACTGTGGACTGAGGATTGAGGGTTGAGAATTGAGGATTGAGGATTGAGGATTGAAGATTGAGTATTGAGGATTGAATATTGAGGATTTAGGATTGATAATTGAGGTTTGAGGGTGAGGTCTGAGGGTTGAGGATTGAGGTTTGAGGGCTGAGGACTGAGAATTGAGGATTGAGGATTGAGAATGAGGGCTGAGGGTTGAGGATTGAGGTTTGAGGACTGAGGACTGAGGATTGAGGATTGAGAATTGAGGATTGAGGATTGCGGATTGAAGATTGAGGATTGGGTATTGAGGATTGTAGAATGAGGATTGAGGATTGAGTATAGAGGATTGAAGTTTGAGGATTGAGGATTGAGGATTGAGGATTGGGGATTGAAAATTGAGGATTGGGGACTGAGTGTTGTGGGTTGAGTGATGAGAATTGATGTTTATGGAAAGAAATTTGATGATTGCAGATTGAGTATTGAGTATTGAAAGCTGTGAATTGATAATATTCTATCGAGCATTGAGGATTGACGTCTGATTGTTTAGGTCTGAGGTCTGAAGATTGAGGATTCAGGATTGAGGATTCAGGATTGAAGTTTGATGACTGAGGATTGAGGATTGAGGATTGAAGAATGAGGATTTAGGATTGAGGATTGAAGATTGAGGATTGGGTGTTGAGGATTGAAGAATGAGGATTGAGAATTGAGGATTGAGGATTGAGGATTGAAGATTGAGTATTGAGGATTGAAGGTTGAGGATTGAGGTCGGTGGATTGAGGATTGAGGATTGAGAATTGAGGATTGAGGATTGAGGATTGAAGTTTCAGGACTGGGTATTGAGGATTGGGTATTGAGGATTGAAGAATGAGGACTGAGAATTGAGTGTTGAGGATTGAGGGCGAGGACTGAAGATTGAGGATTGAGGTTTGAAGATTGAGGATTGTGGATTGAGGAATGAGGATTGAGGATTGAGGATTGAGCATTGAGGATTGAAGGTTGAGTATTGAGGATTGAAAATTGAGGATTGAGGGTTGAGGATTGAAAATTGAGTATTGAGGATTGAAGATTGAGGATTGGGTGTTGAGGATTGAAGAATGAGGATTGAGGGCTGAGGATTGTGGATTGAGCATTGAAGATTGAGGATTAGGTATTGAGGATTGCAGATTGTGTATTGAGGATTGAAGATTGAGGGTTGTGGATTGAGGTTTGAGGACTGAGCGTTGAGGATTGAAGATTGAGTATTGAGGATTGAATATTGAGGATTTAGGATTGATAATTGAGGTTTGAGGGTGAGGTCTGAGGGTTGAGGATTGAGGTTTGAGGGCTGAGGACTGAGAATTGAGGATTGAGGATTGAGAATGAGGGCTGAGGGTTGAGGATTGAGGTTTGAGGACTGAGGACTGAGGATTGAGGATTGCGAATTGAGGATTGAGGATTGAGGATTGAAGATTGAGGATTGGGTATTGAGGATTGTAGAATGAGGATTGAGGATTGAGTATAGAGGATTGAAGTTTGAGGATTGAGGATTGAGGATTGAGGATTGAGGATTGAAAATTGAGGATTGGGGACTGAGTGTTGAGAGTTGAGTGATGAGAATTGATGTTTGTGGAAAGAAATTTGATGATTGCAGATTGAGTATTGAGTATTGAAAGCTGTGAATTGATAATATTCTATCGAGCATTGAGGATTGACGTCTGATTGTTTAGGTCTGAGGTCTGAAGATTGAGGATTCAGGATTGAGGATTCAGGATTGAAGTTTGATGACTGAGGATTGAGGATTGAGGATTGAAGAATGAGGATTGAGGACTGAGGATTGGAAATCGAGTATTGAGGATTGAAGCCTGACGATTGAGGATTGAGGATTCAGGATTGAGGATTGAGGACGGAGGATTGAAGATTGAGTGTTGAGGAATGAAGATTGAGGTTTGAGGAGTGAGTATTGAGGATTGAGGATGAGTATTGAGGATTGAGGATTGAGGATTGAGGATTGAGGATTGAGGAATGAGGATTAAGGATTGAGGATTGGGGATTGAGGATCTAGGATTGGAGATTGATTATTGATGATTGCAGATTGTGTATTGAGGATTGAAGATTGAGGGTTGTGGATTGAGGTTTGAGGACTGAGCGTTGAGGATTGAAGATTGAGTATTGAGGATTGAATATTGAGGATTTAGGATTGATAATTGAGGTTTGAGAGTGAGGTCTGAGGGTTGAGGATTGAGGTTTGAGGGCTGAGGACTGAGAATTGAGGATTGAGGATTGAGAATGAGGGCTGAGGGTTGGGGATTGAGGTTTGAGGACTGAGGACTGAGGATTGAGGATTGAGAATTGAGGATTGAGGATTGAGGATTGAAGATTGAGGATTGGGTATTGAGGATTGTAGAATGAGGATTGAGGATTGAGTATAGAGGATTGAAGTTTGAGGATTGAGGATTGAGGATTGAGGATTGAGGATTGAAAATTGAGGATTGGGGACTGAGTGTTGAGGGTTGAGTGATGAGAATTGATGTTTGTGGAAAGAAATTTGATGATTGCAGATTGAGTATTGAGTGTTGAAAGCTGTGAATTGATAATATTCTATCGAGCATTGAGGATTGACGTCTGATTGTTTAGGTCTGAGGTCTGAAGATTGAGGATTCAGGATTGAGGATTCAGGATTGAGGTTTGATGACTGAGGATTGAGGATTGAGGACTGAGGCATGAGGATTGAGGATTGAGGTTTGAGGATTGAGGGTTGAGGGTTGAGGATTGAGGATTGGGGATTGAAAATTGAGTATTGAGGATTGAAGATTGAGGATTGGGTGTTGAGGATTGAAGAATGAGGATTGAGGGCTGAGGATTGTGGATTGAGCATTGAAGATTGAGGATTAGGTATTGAGGATTGCAGATTGTGTATTGAGGATTGAAGATTGAGGGTTGTGGATTGAGGTTTGAGGACTGAGCGTTGAGGATTGAAGATTGAGTATTGAGGATTGAATATTGAGGATTTAGGATTGATAATTGAGGTTTGAGGGTGAGGTCTGAGGGTTGAGGATTGAGGTTTGAGGGCTGAGGACTGAGAATTGAGGATTGAGGATTGAGAATGAGGGCTGAGGGTTGAGGATTGAGGTTTGAGGACTGAGGACTGAGGATTGAGGATTGCGAATTGAGGATTGAGGATTGAGGATTGAAGATTGAGGATTGGGTATTGAGGATTGTAGATTGAGGATTGAGGATTGAGTATAGAGGATTGAAGTTTGAGGATTGAGGATTGAGGATTGAGGATTGAGGATTGAAAATTGAGGATTGGGGACTGAGTGTTGAGGGTTGAGTGATGAGAATTGATGTTTGTGGAAAGAAATTTGATGATTGCAGATTGAGTATTGAGTATTGAAAGCTGTGAATTGATAATATTCTATCGAGCATTGAGGATTGACGTCTGAATGTTTAGGTCTGAGGTCTGAAGATTGAGGATTCAGGATTGAGGATTCAGGATTGAAGTTTGATGACTGAGGATTGAGGATTGAGGATTGAAGAATGAGGATTGAGGACTGAGGATTGGAAATCGAGTATTGAGGATTGAAGCCTGACGATTGAGGATTGAGGATTCAGGATTGAGGATTGAGGACGGAGGATTGAAGATTGAGTGTTGAGGATTGAAGATTGAGGTTTGAGGAGTGAGTATTGAGGATTGAGGATGAGTATTGAGGATTGAGGATTGAGGATTGAGGATTGAGGATTGAGGAATGAGGATTAAGGATTGAGGATTGGGGATTGAGGATCTAGGATTGGAGATTGATTATTGATGATTGCAGATTGTGTATTGAGGATTGAAGATTGAGGGTTGTGGATTGAGGTTTGAGGACTGAGGATTGAGGATTGAAGATTGAGTATTGAGGATTGAATATTGAGGATTTAGGATTGATAATTGAGGTTTGAGGGTGAGGTCTGAGGGTTGAGGATTGAGGTTTGAGGGCTGAGGACTGAGAATTGAGGATTGAGGATTGAGAATGAGGGCTGAGGGTTGAGGATTGAGGTTTGAGGACTGAGGACTGAGGATTGAGGATTGAGAATTGAGGATTGAGGATTGAGGATTGAAGATTGAGGATTGGGTATTGTGGATTGTAGAATGAGGATTGAGGATTGAGGACTGAGGATTGAGGATTGAGGATTGAAGATTGGGTATTGAGGATTGAAGATTGAGGATTGAGGGTTGAGGATTGAGGATTGAGGATTGAGGATTGAGTATAGAGGATTGAAGTTTGAGGATTGAGGATTGAGGATTGAGGATTGAGGATTGAAAATTGAGGATTGGGGACTGAGTGTTGAGGGTTGAGTGATGAGAATTGATGTTTGTGGAAAGAAATTTGAAGATTGCAGATTGAGTATTGAGTATTGAAAGATGTGAATTGATAATATTCTATTGAGCATTGAGGATTGACGTCTGATTGTTTAGGTCTGAGGTCTGAAGATTGAGGATTCAGGATTGAGGATTCAGGATTGAGGTTTGATGACTGAGGATTGAGGATTGAGGATTGAAGAATGAGGATTGAGGATTGAGGATTGAGGACTGAGGATTGGAAATTGAGTATTGAGGATTGAAGCCTGACGATTGAGGATTGAGGATTCAGGATTGAGGATTGAGGACGGAGGATTGAAGATTGAGTATTGAGGATTGAAGATTGAGGTTTGAGGATTGAGTACTGAGGATTGAGGAATGAGTATTGAGGATTGAGGATTGAGGATTGAGGATTGAGGATTGAGGAATGAGGATTAAGGATTGAGGATTGGGGATTGAGGATCTAGGATTGGAGATTGATTATTGATGATTGAAGATTGTGTATTGAGGATTGAGGATTGAGGATTGAGAATTGAGTATGAGGACTGAGGGTTGAGGATTGAGGATTGAGGATTGAGGGTTGAGGATTGAAGATTGTGTATTGTGGATTGAATATTGAGGATTGAGGATTGAGGATTGAGGATTGAGGATGAGGGCTGATGGTTGAGGGTTAAGGTTTGAGTATTGAATCCTGAGAATTCAGGATATTCTATTGAGTATCGAGAATTGAGAATTGATAGTTGAGTATTGAGGATTGAGGTTTGAGTATTGAGGATTGAGGATTGAGTATTGAAGACTGAATATTGATGCTTGTAGATTGAGGATCGAGGATTGAGGGTTGTGGATTGAGGACGAAGACTGAGGGTTGAGTGTTGATGTTTGAGGTCTGTAGATTGAGGATTGAGGATTGAGAATTGAGGATTTAGGATTGAGGATTGAAGATTGAGGATTGGGTGTTGAGGATTGAAGAATGAGGATTGAGAATTGAGGATTGAGGATTGAGGATTGAAGATTGAGTATTGAGGATTGAAGGTTGAGGATTGAGGTCGGTGGATCGAGGATTGAGGATTGAGAATTGAGGATTGAGGATTGAGGATTGAAGATTGAGTATTTACGATTGAAGATTGAGGATTGAGGTCTGGGGATTGAGGATTAAGGATTGAAAATTGAGGATTGGGTGTTGAGGATTGAAGAATGAGGATTGAGGGCTGAGGATTGTGGATTGAGCATTGAAGATTGAGGATTGGGTATTGAGGATTGAAGAATGAGGATTGAGGATTGAGGATTGAGGATTGAGTATTGAGGATTGAAGATTGAGGATTTAGGATTGATAATTGAGGTTTGAGGGTGAGGTCTGAGGGTTGAGGATTGAGGTTTGAGGGCTGAGGACTGAGAATTGAGGATTGAGGATTGAGAATGAGGGCTGAGGGTTGAGGATTGAGGTTTGAGGACTGTGGACTGAGGATTGAGGATTGAGAATTGAGGATTGAGGATTGAGGATTGAAGATTGATGATTC